>NC_136267.1:7142434-7775693 GCF_964187855.1 Myxine glutinosa | reverse complement strand
AGATCTCGAGAACCCGTGGACGGATTTGCGAGCGGAAAGTACTGTTCGACTCGGGATGGTCCCAGGAATGTCACGGAGACATAAACATTTAAAAAATTTCGGGTTTTAAAATTAGCGTATTATTAGCACTAGCAGAAGAGAGAGGGATTCGAAGGGAGGGAGCGCAGCGCTTCTAGCGCTTCTGACTACAGCACACCTTAAAATTAAAAAAACTTCGGGTTTTAAAATTAGTGTGTTACGCGTAATTAGCGCTAGCAGAAGAGGGAGGGAATCTAAGGGAGGGAGCGCAGTGCTCCCTCCAGCGCTTCTGTTAGCGTAATTAGCGTATTTCGGAACATTAATTTTTCAACTTCATTATTCGGAATCAGTACGTCCCAGAGAACCTTCGTAACGTTAATTTTTCAACTTCATCCGATTGACATGGGACCAACGGCATGTGACAAAGAGTGAAACATACAGGCTACATTTATTTGACGACAATGAGTTCCGACTTCCGACCTCGGTGGGATGACAGGCTGAGTCAACCCCCTGGTGTGAAGGGGGAGGAGGAGGGGAGGGGGAAGAGAAGGGGAGGGGAATGAGGGGGAAGGGGATGGGAGGGGGGAGGGGGAGGGGGAAGGGGGAGGGGGAGGGGGAAGGGGGAGGGGAGGGGGGAGGGGAAAGGGGGGGGAGGGGGGAGGGGAGGGGCCCTTCTTCCCCTGGGCACCCCCGCACCCTTCCCTCCCCCCTTCCCCTCCCCCCTCCCCCCTTCCCCCTCCCCCCCATTCCCCTCCCCTCCTCTTCCCCCTCCCCTCCTCCTCCCCCGCTTCCCCCTCCCCCCTCCCCCCCCGTTCCCCTCCCCTCCTCTTCCCCCTCCCCTCCTCCTCCCACTCCCGTGCAAAGCCGGGTACCTCTGCTAGTATATATATATTTTTACCTCATTCCAATTTATGGTATTGCGACAAAACGGCTTATATCTTTGGAACGACTGGTCGGATTTAGACAAATTAAAACTCGTTCGATCAACAAATAAATTCATGACAGACAATCCCACCTCATGCCGGTCCAGAATTATTGTGAAAGATGGCGATTGGATAAAAATTGCATACCAACACTCCCTCACTGTCCCTCATTGTCCCTCATGTCCATTCCGGCACCCTGTCTCTTGCTCCCGCTCCTTCTCCCTCCCTTTACTTCCCATTGGCGGACGTTTTGCGAGAAGCAAAGCGTTTTGCAGGAAGCTTCCAGGAAACAAAACCAGTGCTGTTGTTTTTTTTTTGACGAAATTTGCCAGACAGATAGCATGGGTGACACGGACGAAATGATTGGATTTTGGTGAAGACCCAGGTGCGAATCCGGCTACGAGAATTGTTTAAAGTGATTCTTCACCATCAAGAGATCGGGTGAAAAGCGATATACATTATATTTAACATAATATACTTATTAATGTTATTATTTTAATATTATTCATATATTTAAAAAAAAGTTATGGATGAGTGAATGAACCTGGTGGATGAGTTGGGGAAGGTGACAAAAACACGCCGATTCCATTTTGGTTCAGGTCCGAATCCAGATCCGGCCTATCAGTGGGATACAAAACATAAACTGTTCACCAAGGCGGAGATATGCTCTCTACTGAGCGTCGTTCTAGTTGTGTGTGTGTCGGTCTGTCTGTATGCGACCGCTGTTTCTCGACAACTACCGGTCCGATATACTTGAAACTTGCCAGGTATATTGCTGGGGACCCGAGGATGTGCCTTTTCAAGGTTTGAAATTAATCGGACAAGTGGTTCCCAAGGTATGGTCACCGTACTCGCAAGCCGTTCGCTTTGGCTTTGCGAATGGACCAAACCATTTCATGTAAATAGAGGGGGGGGGGGGTTCTGTGGTCGTTCGCTTTGGCTTTGCGAATGGACCAAACCATTTCATGTAAATAGAGGGGGGGGGGGGGGGTTCTGTGGTCGTTCGCTTTGGCTTTGCGAATGGACCAAACCATTTTATGTAAATAGAGGGGGGGGGGGGGGTTCTGTGGTCGTTCGCTTTGGCTTTGCGAATGGACCAAACCATTTCATGTGAATAGAGGTGGGGGTTCTGTGGTCGTTCGCTTTGGCTTTGCGAATGGACCAAACCATTTCATGTAAATAGAGGGGGGGGGGGGGTTCTGTGGTCGTTCGCTTTGGCTTTGCGAATGGACCAAACCATTTCATGTAAATAGAGGGGGGGGGGGGTTCAGTGGTCGTTACTGCCACGTGGTTTCAAAGAAAATTTGTTGTTGTTGTTTGCACGCATGTTTTTTGCAAGCACGTACGGGCAAGCACGTACGTGCGGGCACGCCCTAGTATATATAAATTGAGGTAATATTGAGTTATGGAATTAATTGCTTTCAACAATGCAAAGGGTGACAAGATATGGGATTTTAATGGGATTTAAATGGGATATTGGTTTAGGAATGTTTAGAGGTCATTGCAATGTGATAATTACTTGTGATCATTTGTTGTTGCAACGTTTTGTGAACATTTGAATGTTGGGTTTTGCTGACGTTTCCACAACGTCGCCACAACGTTTCACTTTCGTTGTTGCAACGTTTTGCTCCAACGTTTTGGGAACATTCAAATGTTGTGTGTTGCTGACGTTTCCACAACGTCGCTACAACGTTTCACTTTCGTTGTTGCAACGTTTTGCTCCAACGTTTTGGGAACATTCAAATGTTGTGTGTTGCTGACGTTTCCACAACGTCGCTACAACGTTTCACTTTCGTTGTTGCAACGTTTTGCTCCAACGTTTTGGGAACATTCAAATGTTGTGTGTTGCTGACGTTTCCACAACGTCGCTACAACGTTTCACTTTCGTTGTTGCAACGTTTTGCTCCAACGTTTTGGGAACATTCAAATGTTGTGTGTTGCTGACGTTTCCACAACGTCGCTACAACGTTTCACTTTCGTTGTTGCAACGTTTTGCTCCAACGTTTTGGGAACATTCAAATGTTGTGTGTTGCTGACGTTTCCACAACGTCACTACAACGTTTCACTTTCGTTGTTGCAACGTTTTGCTCCAACGTTTTGGGAACATTCAAATGTTATGTTTTGCTGACGTTTCCACAACGTCGCTACAACGTTTCACTTTCGTTGTTGCAACGTTTCGCTCCAACGTTTTGGGAACATTCAAATGTTATGTTTTGCTAACGTTTCCACAACGTCGCTACAACGTTTCACTTTCGTTGTTGCAACGTTTCGCTCCAACGTTTTGGGAACATTCAAATGTTGAGTTTTGCTAACGTTTCCACAACGTCGCTACAACGTTTCACTGTCGTTGTTGCAACGTTTTGCTCCAACGTTTTGGGGACACTCAAATGTTAAGTAAATCGGATAAGAATTCACGAGTTATTTAATTATTAGCGATTAATGAAGTACTTATTTAATTAATTACATTTCTTATTAAATTACAGTAATTACATTACATTACCTGAGGTAATTACAGTTCCGGTAATTACAGTAATTACAGTAATCATTACAGTAATTGCAGTAATCTTATTACAGCAATTACATTACATTAATTCAGGCACCTTTTGAGTAAGGAAGCTGATATTTGGACATGACACTGACCTGACATGATGTGGCTGTCAAGGAAAATTTTGATTTATTGATTAATCATTTAATAAATTAACTCGTTGATTTATAAATGACTTATTTAATTAAAAGTCCTCAGAGATACATCTTCAGATGAAATACTTGCAGATTGGTTATGCTATGAGCCAATTGATTAAGGGAAATATTTTGTGATGGCCATATTGGCAATTTCGTGGCCATATTCGTGGCAACTCAGTTAGTGCTACTGCACCTTTAAAATGCATCCCTGCGTTCATTTTTCGATCGATTGAGTTGAAATTTTGAACAATCGGATCTGGACTGTCGTTGTTAACAACTCTAGCACGCACTCGTCCAATCAGGATGGAGCGGTATGGTCCCCAGATCATCACTGCCCGCAGTTTTTAATTAATTTTACTTTTTCTCTTGGTCATATAATTTTGAAGACATGCATGGCATGATATAGGAAATGTTTGTTCTGTTGAACGGAATAAATGTTGTTTATTTTTGTGGGTGTGTATTTTTGGGTATTTTGGATATATTTTCACGACTAATTCCAGTTAACATCCTGCAAAATTTGCTCGTTTTCTGGCCGAGTCGAAATTGCGTTGAGTTCCTATGGCATGCGCCATTAAAAGCGCTGTGTAATGGTTGAGCTCCCTTTATTTCGTTTTGGTCATGCGGATGAGCAGACAAAGTGACGAATGCTGCGGCTGGAGCAGTAGAAGCGATGTTTTAATTGAAATGATGTAATTTAATTCAACGTGGTAGGTGGGCAACACCACAAAGCATACCTCTTTTTAAGGTGTGTATAAACCCATGAACATTTCAGCAATCAATACAATGCTGAAATGGTGTAATTTAATTAAACGTGGTAGGTGGGCAACACCACAAAGCATACCTCTTTTAAGGTGTGTATAAACCCATGAACAGTTCAGCAATCAATTAATTTAAATTCAACGTGGTAGGTGGGCAACACCACAAAGCATACCTCTTTTAAGGTGTGTATAAACCCATGAACAGTTCAGCAATCAATACAATGCTGAAACTATGTAAGTTAAGTTAATGAGTAATTTAATGAGTAACTTAATGAGTAATTTAATAAGTAATTTAATGAGTAATTTAATAAGTAATTTAATAAGTAATTTAATAAGTAATTTAATGAGTAATTTAATGAGTAATTTAATGAGTAATTTAATGAGTAATTTAATGAGTAATTTAATGAGTAATTTAATGAGTAATTTAATGAGTAATTTAATGAGTAATTTAATAAGTAATTTAATAAGTAATTTAATGAGGAATTTAATGAGGAATTTAATGAGGAATTAAAAGTGGGAGGGGGCAACACCACGCATACCTCTTTTAAGGTGTGTATAAACCCTGGAATAAACGTGGGAGGGGGCAACACCACGCATACCTCTTTTAAGGTGTGTATAAACCCTGGAATATTTCAGCAATCAATACGATGCTGAAATGATGTAATTTACTGTGTAAGAGGGTCGACCTTGGGTTTGTTTGGGTTTGTTGTTTATTTTTGTGGGTGTGTATTTTTTGTGTATTTTGGATATATTTTCACGACTAATTCCAGTTAACATCCTGCAAAATTTGCTCGTTTTCTGGCTGAGTCGAAATTGCGTTGAGGTCCTATGGCATGCGCCATTAAAAGCGCTGTGTAATGGTTGAGCTCCCTTTATTTCGTTTTGGTCATGCGGACGAGCAGACAAAATGACGAATGCTGCGGCTGGAGCAGTGGAAGCGATTTTTGAATTGTTCAATGATTATTCGATATTGTTATGACTTATTGTCAATAGGTATACTAAGTGGCCATGAGGTAGCCTGTTGCTATGTACAGTTTTATTCTATTGTTGATTATACCACATAGCTGTGGTGATAAAGGAAATGTTCGTTTTAAATAGATGATTATGATAGGACCATGACTATAAAATCATGATGATTATTATGAATGATATCATAGGGTTCAAATGTAGAATGATTGCACGAACTTGGAAAAGAACTTTCAAGCCCTATGGGATAAATTGGGTATTACAAGCGATGGAGTTTCAAAATTTAGCATGATTGAAGGAATTTTACAGTCTTATTTCAGGAGTTTTACGAAATTTATATTGCCAAGAGATTTGGGTACTATTAAAAGAAAAATGATGAGATTTTTTCCCAAAGAACTTTAATATCTGCCATCCATTTTGGCTGTCTCACGAATGAAGGATGAGTTGCCTTTAGTGGTTGCAAAGAAAATTTGTGGAGACCAGGCAAAATGGGGAAATATGTCAGATATGACCCTAGGACAGGACGGTGATTCATCAATTAACATGAGGTACGAACCAGAGGTGACGACCGATGAGATTCGATCTCAGTCAATGGATGGACCGGTCCTGACATCATTGGGGAAAGGGCTTATGCAAGGAGTCATCCAAAATGATTAATTTGATTTATTGATGAATATTGATGAATTAATTGAAATTGAATAATTGATTGAATTGTTGATTGATTGAATCTAATTGATTGAATTTAATTGAATAAATTTAACTGAATAAATTGAACTGAATAAATTGAATTGAATATATTGATTGTTTGATTGATGAAAATGCGGTCTCAAGAAAGAAGCTTTGATATCTTTGCGAGATATCAATGTGGAGACAACCTGGGAAAATTGAGCAAGGTGGTGAGTTTATATACAGATATATATGTGCGGTTACCATTGTGTGATTTCCCCGTCAACAGAGCGGACACCTGAGGATTCACCCATTTCATACTGACCCTCCGGCTCATCTGCAAATACTGATCTGTGAGATTGGATTGTGCAAAAGCCACAGCTGAGGGAGATTCTCTGGAAATCACCGTGTGAACAGGTGGAGAGACCCTTCCTGGAGGTACGAGTGAAGCTTTAGAGCAGGGGCGGGCAACCTTTTCAGAGTGAGGGCCAGATGAGACTTTTGGAAGGAGATCGCGGGCCGGAGTGAAAAACGAAATCTCAGAATTACTATATTTTGTTTACATGAATAGATTGTACAAAAATTGCATTGAACACTCTACAAATCAATGAGACTGCTGGTGCTGTTTGCCATGAAGAAGTATTTCCATGTCTGGCTCGATGGTTGAGGTAGACAACAGAAGAATGTCATTGAGGTGGCGGTCCGAGAGTTGGGAGCGAAGGTGAGACTTCGTGTACTTCATTTTCGAGAAGAGCTGTTCACAGCAGTAGGTGCTGCCGAACATGGCCACAATGCGTTGGACATGGGCAATGTATTTTTGAAAATTGTTAGAAGGGAGAACGGTGTCGCGGAAGAAGGACAATGGAGAAGAGGTGCGGAACTTCGCCTTCATTTCATCGTTGCACTGCAGCTCCACCAACTCCATCTGTAAGGAGGCAGGGGCGTCTTCCACGGGGAAGTCAAAGGGAGCAGTGAAAAGCTTGAAGTCCGCAGCCAGCACCCTGACTCCTGCAAAACGGGAAGCAAATTCCTCACGTAGAGAGTTGACGACACTAACGCAAGTGCCCAGGTCCACATCGTCAGGGGCACATGCAGCAAGGCGAGGAAAATGCACAAACTGACCAGAAGCCAATTGAGCCTCCCACAAGCGCAGTTTAACCTCGAAGGCAGTGAAGTGCGCGTACATGTCTGTCACGAGAATGTCTTTGCCTTGCAGCTTTATGTTGAGGGTGTTCAGGTGCGCCGTGATGTCCGTGAGCAGGGCCAGGCGAGCTAGCCACCGCGGATCAGAGAATTGATCAGCGTGGGGAAGGTTCTTCTGACGTAGAAAGGTGGCAATCTCCTGCTGTAGGTCGCACACCCGAGACAGCATGGCCCCACGACTCAGCCAGCGTACCTCACAGAAGTAGAGCAGGTCGTTGTAGTGCACGTTCACCTCGTCCATCAGTGCCTGGAACTGACGATGGTTAAGGCTGCGGGAGAGGATGGAGTTGACGACCTTCACCACGACAGACATGACACCAACGAGGTTGGCAGACTTAGCGCACAGGGACTCTTGGTGGATGATGCAGTGCATCTTGTTAATGGGCTGAGTGTATCCGGCGGCTGCACAGTGACGCACTAGCAGCGAAGCGGCGCCCTTCTTCTCACCAACCATCGCCGGGGCACCGTCGGTCGTCACACACACAAGACGGGAGAGGTCCAGGGAGTGCTGATCAACACACAGAAGCACGGCGTCGCAGATGTCTTTCCCAGTGGTGGTGTCGCGCAGCGGGACAAGCTGGAGGAATTCCTCACACACTTGAAAGTCAGCGGTGACGCCACGGATGAAAACGGACAGCTGGGCCGTGTCCTTTGTGTCGGTGCTCTCATCCAGAGCGAGGGAAAAGGCGACGAAATTTGAGCTGCGTGTTTTGAGTGAGTCGTGCACGTTTTCCGACATATCCTCGATGCGGCGACGAACGGTGCGGGACGAAAGGCTCACGTTCTCAAAGGCGGAACGCTGCTCTGGACAGACGGAGTCCACTACAGCGAGGAGGCATTCCTTGATGAAGTCCCCATCCGCGAATGGCTTCATTCGGCGAGCAAGGATGCGGGAGACTTCATAACTGGCGCGCGTCACCTTTTCGGCCTCAGTATTCTGCTTGCGGAAGAGTGAAGTTTGTTTCTCCAAGTTGCCTGATAGTCTAACCATGGCGTCCTTCCTTTCGGTGGCAGACACCGACGCGAAGTTTGACGAGCGGTGCTCTGTCTCCCAGTGGCGGCGCACGTTGTACTCTTTTAGGACAGCCAAAGTCTTCAAGCATATGAGGCACTGGGCCTGTCCAAAGCGCTCGATGAAGAAGTACTTCTCCCACTCAGGGTTGAAGATCCGACGCTCGAGGTCCACTTTCCTCTTCTTAACACGCTGAGTCGCAGACATGATGAGCTGAAAAGGAAGAAAATTAGGTATATCAGCAATGAATAAATGATGTAACAGCAAGCAATCTGGGGCACAAAAAATCTCGGAAGACGAATTGTACAGATGAATGTATTTATTTTGCGCGCACGTGGCCAACGCTGAATATGACACAGTTTCACCGTAAAACTGAAATACAGGAAATGAATCAGTCTGCATACTTTTTTTTTTAAAGAGTTCGTTTTCCTTTTAAACAAAAGTTCGTCAATTTCGTTTTCCTTTTAAACAAAAGTTCGTCAATTTCTTTTTTCTTTTACAAACAGAAAGTTCGTTATATATTTTTTTTCTTTACAAATAGAAAGTTCGTTATATTTTTATTTTTACAAATAAAAAGGGAGAATAAAATTATTTAAACGCAGCAAATGAAAGATAATAACATGTTCTAACAAACAAAACAAAGCAAATTGAAAGAAAGTGAAAATTGAAATAGGTTTAGAGAACTCTGCATCGCTTACCTCTTTGTTGCAAGTTATTTGTCCCAGACACCAACGTTTGTCGCAAGCTGACTGAATCGGAAGGACGTCCGTATCACATGCCGGCTGATTTGAAAAGACCGCCTATCAGCAAGCAAGCAGACCCTTCCTGGAGGTACGAGTGAAGCTTTAGAGGAACAAACTACAACACATCCAACGCTACTTTGATAAAAGGCAGAATGGGAAATGGAGCCTGCAAGAATACACAAGGACAACCAGAGATTCCACAAAAAGGTACTTGTACACATCATATGTACGACCGTTATGGTGCCGAAGCTATAAGGCAGGTCGAGAATTGGTATTTGTGGACAAAGGGACATGATGAGGAGTTTCCAAGAGATGGTACATTTGAGCGAAGTCGATTGGAAAGATTAGAACAAAGATTGAAAGCCAGAAAGAGACAGAATCTAACGGTAGACTGGCTTGCATTCCATCTTTGGGATGGTGAATCCAGACAACGGGAACAGTAAGAACGGATAACGGATCTAGAACTTAAAATAAAAAAGATACAGGATACAGTGGAGGAGACAAATGCACAACTGCCCTCGAAATTAGGAATGAAAGTGACAGTTGTCCCATCAGATTTCCAGTTGTCTCCCCAAAAAGGACGGTACAGAGAATTTTTTCGTGTTTCAGGAGATAACGAGAGATTGCAGTGGCAACTCAGGGATGTAGAGATGCAGCCCAGCAATACAAGTGCACAGGTGCACAGATCAGACAACGACAGAAACCGGTGTTTCAAGTGTGGACGGATGGGACATTGGAAAAGAGGATGTCCGTATACCAAAAGGAAGACAAGTTAATAGGGTAAACCAAGATCAAGGGTACCAGTGCTGACCGATACCTCAGACAATGATTAGGCCTTCATTGCGACAAATCCCAAATGACGATTGGCCTCAACAAATTAGATTACTGGACAAACATGAATAACTGTCGATGATTCTTGGGTCTGAAAAGTTTTCGGAGCAAGAATTATTCATTTTTTCTTTTGCTTGTAAGCAAATTAGTAATTAATTGATCACATGCCGAAATTGGATCTTTTATGTTGGGCACACAATTTTAAATTTACAAAGTTGGAACAATTGCTTTGCAAATTTTTGAAACCAAGTGACAAGGGTCACATCATGATCAGGTGGGAATTTCGGACTAGTGTTCCGCATGATTGATAAGTCAGTGGTCGACTGACATGTAAATGGGTGTGTAGTCAAATTTGGATAAATTATTGTGGGAACTGAAAGGGTAATTTCAATGTGACATCATAGGGGTTTTCTAAGAATAAACTTTTTGGTCCATTTGTGTATTAGCATTTCTAAAATTGAAGGACAAATTTTATGAAATTGAAATAAAATTGACACCCATCTTGATCGGTAAATAATGGTTCCAATGCAAACAAATACGCATAATGCATGTGTGTGTGTGTTTATGTGTGTCAATGTTAGTGTTTTTGTTTTTGTTGTTTTGTATATCAATCTTACAAGATTGTTGACACCGACAGTGTGCCTGTCTGGAAATGGATAGTTTTATGTGGATGGGATTGAATATCCAGAGAATCCGTAAAATAAAATAGAAATATAATTTGATTATGAACATTATCTCTTTTGTCAAGGGAAATGGAATATAAAGATTTGATGTGCTGGGTTATGAGCAGCCATTAATTAATAGTAAAATTGTGAGTAATTTTGGGATTCCATTTTTGATAGAATTTATATGAGAATAACATCTATTTATGGATATGAGCTTCATAAAAGGAAATGAGGGAGTACAAAATTATCCAAATTTGGGAGAGGTCTTACACTGACTTCCCAGAATACTCTGCTCATGGATTTATATATATATATATATACTTGAATTTTATCAGCATATAAATTGTGCTGCATGTATGGATGTGTATTAGGCATAGATGATATGGGAAAATAGTAAAGAAAATCTTGCTGATTTGAACTATTGTGAGTTTTAAAACGGAATGCATTGTGAATCTTAAACCAAGGGGCAGCCATGAACGCGCTGTTACGTTATTTATACTCAGAACGCGATGTCACGTGTACCTGCAACATATTTGTTAAACTCGCACACCTATATTGGCATACTGGTGTCAGTAGTACTCACTGGGTGCATAGAAATGGATGAGCAACAGTTAAGGGGGTTTAAAATAAAAACACTTACTTGGATATTTTCTACAAAAGTATGGGTTTCAATAAGTGGTAGCTGTACACATGGGATTCATCAAATTAAGTTTTGGAGTTCAAACAAAGTCACTGGTTAACAGATGGGAATGGATAGTAAATAAATTCTTCGATGCTGGGTAAATGAAGTGAGATATTACAAAGACTTATTAGAGCTATTGTTCTTCCTTGCAGCAGTGGGAAAAAGAAAAAAATTTTTTTAGATCCAACATAATGAATCTATAAATGAATGTGATAGGGATAATATCCTCAATTTGTACTAATTATTTGATTGTGGGTAAAGGAATTAATTTATCGTAGTGGATGGTTAACAAGCAGCCTGAAATGTCCTGAGAGTGTGCATCCATGTAATCAGAAATCCCAGATTTGTTTTTTACAAACAACATTTTGGTAGAGATCTTATGTGGACGAATACTTGCTTGGTAGATAAAAACGGTACTGCATGTTGGCAGCCACTTCGGTGGCCATTTAGGCCGAACAAATAGGGAAAAACTGTAATTGAATATGTAATTTACAGATGAGTATTTGGGAAGTAAAAAGGGAATTTATTGATTTGGGAGACATTTTTCGAAGGTTTATTAAAGTGTTGCAATATGACATTTGGCAAGGAAAATTATTGGATGGGAAAATTAGATCTGTTTATAAAATGAATTTGTTGACCCATTGAAGTTAATTCTTTGAATTGTTGTTTAATTAGCATTTTGAGTTCAAATTGGAAATAGTTTGGTAGAGCTTTGGTTAAAACCTTTGGTTGCAGTGTTTTGGAACAAATTGATAAACCGTAGGAGGTTGATAAGAATAGAAACAAATATGGACCTAAAATAGAAAGATTGTTATGATGATATGAATAATACCGAGATTAAAAGAATGAATCAAGTGATGTTGCAAATGAATAGTGAATACAGTAGAATTAAGATAATGGCATAACGACAATGTTATGAGTTGTGTCAATTACAATATCAGTGAACTCATATCACCACGAGTGACACACTGTTAAAAAAAAAAAAAAAAAAGAGGGAAAAGAAAAAGTGGAGAGGAATTATGGTAATAATACATTATGTTTAATTTGTTGGTTTGGGAAAATTGTTGTTGGGAATTAGGTATTCCCGTTTGTGATTGTAATAATATACAATGCTATTCTTAGTTTAGTAATAAAATACATACCTGATTGAATATTATTTGTGTGACGCATATAAATGAATATAACTTTTGTGTTAAGGAAAAACAACAAATTGTTGAATGTGAAACTGTCGGAAGATATACATGATTATGCTGATTTCATGGTAAGATGTACCCTATCTGATTCAGTGTGTGCGGAAAGCAGATTCAGATGTGACTGAGCATAAGGATAAGACGAGATCACATTTTGGAGGGATTGCTAACGGAATTGGGAAGAAGTTCGAGAAAGAAAATTTGTGGCTAAAAAATGAAGTTAATCATGGCATACACCCTCTTTCTCAAAGAATGATGAAGACATTCTCCCATGTAACTTGGAGATGAATGCTTACCTTCACCAAGGAAATTTATGTGACCATTTGCCTGGATCACACTGCAACATATGAAAGAAAGGCGATCACTTACTCTTGTTCGAAGGCTTCGAACATTCACCACATCAGAAGTTGCAGGATAACGACATTTTACCTGCAACCTCTGTGAAATGCGGGGACATATGTTATTACTTCACCAACGTCCGGGGAACCAGCATGGAGCTGCAAAAAAACGGCTGTGCCCTTGTCACAACAGCTGTGCACGATTCTGCTGGTTGCTCCTGGTAAGGACCATGAATGACCGGAACACCATGGTCCCAACATCATTGTGGATGCATCCGGCATCCCTGTTCCACATCTTGCTGGCCAATCAACGTCACACCAATACTTGCTGCCCACTCACAATGAGGGAGGAGGCAAGTCGACTACAACTGGGTGAAGGCCTTGTTCAGGAATTACTATGGTTTACAGCAAAAAGTGGCAAGAATGCTACAAGGAGAGCAGGGTCAGTCTATGACTCCGCAATGTTACCACAACAGCGAAATCCTACACGAAGTAGTGCAGGAGCTATGAAGACATTAGGAGAAAATGTTTCATACCAGGATTCAAACACAAGTGATCAGCCCTTCCTTTCAAACAAAGTCAACATTTGTGTGGAGGCAAACGTTTTTTGCCAGATGGTGCAGATGCTTTACAAAACTTGAAAATGAAGTGAAATTGTTGTATCTTGGTGATGGTGAAGTGTTGTTTTGAAAATATATTTGTGATGCAAATGCAATAGATTGAACGATATGGAAGGAGTCAATGACCAACGAAATGTTTTGTGATTCTTGCAGGATGACGGTGTATGCCCAAGGGAATTTGATTACCAAAGTGATTGATTATTTACTTATACTTGTAATGATGTTTACTTGTAGTGATTGATTGTTTACTTATATTGATGTTTAGATTAATGGTTAATATAAACAAAAAAACAAAAAGATGAGGGAATTGTGGAAGTGTAACTCAGTGTAACTTATTAATTGGCACTGGTAACTTATTAATTAACACTGGTAACGAAGCAGATACATTTTACCTGCAAACTCTGTGAAAGCCGAGTTTGTAAATGAGTGTCAGGAATGTGCCCGAACATGATAATCTCTTGTCCACCTGGTCACAGCCCCTGGCTGAAGCACCCCCCTATCGTTTGGTAAACGGAACTCACAGCAGGAGGGGAGCGAGCTGATGCCAGGACTTGGTGCACGCATGACCTCGGGGCATTAGCGGAGAAAGGATTAACGTTCAGCGGACAGGGGATTAAGTCCAGTTTGTCCATATAAACGAGAGCAAACGTTGAGTGGACAGGACTTGTTACCAGGAGCTCTGACCGACGGGAGTGGCGGAGGAACATCGGCCGAACGAGAAGGACCATGCGAAAAGAGTTAACCTGGTCCATTGAATTAAGCGGTATTATTTGGTAAATGGAATGAAGTGAATAACCAGTTAATAAACCAGACCTTTTGTAAAACCTGTGTCCGGTCATTGGAGTCTTGAGTCCCCCGCTACAAATTCCCCTACAGTGGTAACATGCTACAGATAAGATCCTTAACCAGCTTCTCAAAGCATTTGCTCACTATGGGAGTGAGGGCAACAGGACGCCAGTCATTTAAGCACGTTACCTTGCTTTTCTTCAGCAATGGAACAATGATGGATGACTTAAAGCAGGAGGGGACTGTACACGTTGAAAGGGTGAGGTTGAATATGTCCATAAACACACCAGCCAGCTGCACCGCACACTCTCTAAACACTCGGCCTGGGATGCCGTCTGGTCCGGCCGCCTTGCGGATGTTGATGTGCCTGAATGCCTTGCGCACGTCGGCCTCGGTGACGGCCAGCGTGCTGGACGTGTCGGCGGTGGTGGTGATTCCCTCCGGAAGATTGGTGTTATGAACCTCAAAACGGGCGTAAAAACCATTTAGCTCGTCTGGGAGGGAGGCTGCAACGTCAGCTACACAGCTGGGTCTCCCTTTAAAGTCCGATATTATGTGTAGTCCCTGCCACATACGACATGAGTCATTACCAATTAGCTGTGTCTCAATCGTTTCTCTGTATTTTCCCTTTGCTGCCTTGATCGCTCTGCGAAGGTCGTAGCGGGTTTTCTTTACTTCCACTTCGTCTCCCGAGGCGAAGGCGGTGTTTCTTGCTTTGAGGGCAGCTCGCACGGAACTGTTAATCCATGGCTTTTGGTTTGGATACACCCGGACTATTTTTGTGAGGACAACGTCCTCTGTACACTTCCGAATGAATCCAATGACTGTTTCCGCGTACTCGTCACTGTTGTTTTCTGACGCGTCACAAAACATCTTCCAGTCCGCGTGATAAAAACAGTCCTGTAATACGGTGAGCGATTGGTCAGGCCAGTGGTGGATCGTCCTCACAGAGGGCGCTGCTTGCTTCAGCTTCTGCCTATAGACGGGCAGGAGCAGGACAGAGGAGTGATCCGATTTGCCGAAAGGTGGGCGGAGGAGGGGTTTGAAGGCATTGCGGAAGGGAGAGTCGCAATGGTCGAGTAAGCTGTTTCCCCGTGTGTTTACATCGATGTGTTGAAAGTATTTAGGTAATACCTTCCTCAGAGACGCTTGGTTGAAGTCCCCAACCACGATGAAAGCGGCCTCTGGGTGCTTGTCTTCCAGGTTACAAATTGACCCATATAGTTCCTTGAGTGCCAGGTCTGTGTCGGCTTGGGGCGGGATGTACACAGCTATCACAACAATAGCGGTGAACTCCCCGGGCAGCCAGAATGGCCGACACAGGAGCACAAGATATTCCAGGTCTGGGGAGCAAAAAGACTTGAGGGAATGAACGTTCTTAGGATCACACCAAGCATTGTTAACCATGAAACATCCACCCCCTCCCTTGCGGAAACATACAGTTCTTCAATAAAGTTTGTTTAGATGTGATACCAAATTCAACAATCGAAATAAACCGGGAAAATAATGCCAATACTGGTGATCCAATAGGTTGCGTACATGACTGTAACAGCATAGACCGGCTCCAGTAAAATTACAGACACTGCACGACGTCGTGTCACTGGCTGGGCGGTAACACATACTGTCCGTACTGCATTTTCCGATCACGCGAACCCGGGTTACACTCCCCCTAAAATAAATTAATTAATCATGTAAAATGGTCAAAAATCACGGGGCAACCCGGGTCACCGCGTGGTGGATCATTTATTGATTAATCAATTAATTATTAATATTATTTTTTAAATGCCTTATTTAATTACATTTCGAAAAGATACATCTTCGGATGAAGCACGAGTGGTTTAGTTATGCTATTAGCCAATTGATTAAGAAAATATTTTATGATAATATTTTATTGATTTTAATTATGCAATTAATCAATCAATTATTGTGCACCTCTCCCTCCAAATGCAGTCTCCATGAGCTGCACAGCGGTATTGCCGGGCGCAGGAGGCGCCCAGGCAATGCCGCGCTGTAGGATATTTAATTATTTGGCATGGGGGCGATGTACTTTGAATGTATCTGTACTTGTTTGTTTTTTGATTAATCAATTAATTGATTAGTTATTTAATTATGAGCGATTAATTAAGTACTTATACATTTCCTTTCTCTTCTGGCCATTATCTCAGGCACCTTTTTAGTTCAGAAGCTGATATTTGGACATGCCAATGACCAACTGATTTGGCTGTAAAGGCTATTTTTTATTTATTGATTAATCAATTAATCGATTAATTATTTAATTATTCGATTAATGACTAAAACATTTTTTTTTTAAGTTACAGATTCGGATGAAATGGTGGTGGTTTGTGTGTTCTATTGGGCAATTGATTGATTATTTAATTTTTTTACTATTATTATTTATTTACTTTCATTATTAATCCTTTATTTATTTTCTCTCATCTGGACAATATCTCAGGCATCTTTTGAGCTAGGAAGCTGTTATTTGGACATGACAATGACCAAGTGATTTATCTGTTTAATTATTTATTTGGCATGTGGGATATTTATATTATTTAATATTGTTTTTATTTGGCATGGGGGCGGTGTACTTTGAATGTACCTGTACTTGTTGATTAATTAATTAATCGATTAATTATTTAATTATTCGATGAATGACTTAATTTTAAAAAAAATTTAAGTTACAGATTCGGATGAAATGGTGGTGGTTTGTGTATTCTATTAGCCAATTGATTAACTATTTAATTTTTTAATGATTATTATTTCTTTATTTACATTATTAATCATTTATTGTGCACCGGCTCCTTTCCTATGCCGTCTCCAGGCAATGCAAAACGTCATTGCCGGGCACCGAAGGGGGCTCGGCAGTGACGCATGCTGAAAGGGAGTACTCAGTTTTCACTCTGGTTGTTTTCTTGTTGTACACCGCACCTTACCTATGCCATCTCCAGGCGCTGCATATCATCATTGCCGGGCACGGAAGGGGGCTCGGCAATGACGCGTGCTGAAAGGGAGTACTCAGTTTTCACTCTGGTTGTTTGTTTGTTTGTTTGTTTTCTTGCCTTCTTGTTTGTCCGGGCTATATCTCAGCCATCCTTTGAGCTAGGAAGCTGAAATTTTGGCACAATAGTGAGCAAGTACTTTGTCAAAAGGCTATTTTTTGTTTTTTGAAAATTAATTAATTGAGGAGTTATTTAGTTATTAGCGATTAATTAAGCACTTATTTAATTAATTAAATTTATTTTCTCTTCTGGCCATTATCTCAGGTACCTTTTAAGTTAGGAAGCTGACATTTGGACATGCCAATGAGCAGGTGATTTGGCTGCAAAGGCTATTTTTGATTTATTAATCAATTAATTGATTAATTATTTAATTAATTGATTAATGACTAAATTTTTAATTTTTTATTAATGACTTATTTAATTAAATTTCGAAAAGATACATCTTCGGATGAAGCACGAGTGGTTTAGTTATGCTATTAGCCAATTGATTACGAAAATATTTTATGATAATCTTTTATTGATTTTAATTATGCAATTAATTAATCAATTATTTCACACCTCTCCCTCCCAATGCACTCTCTATGAGCTGCACTGCGGTATTGCCGGGCGCCTGAGGCGCCCCGGCAATGCCGCGCTGTAGGATATTTAATTATTTGGCATGGGGGCAGTGTACTTTCAATGTAACTGTACTTGTTTGTTTTCTTTCTTGTTTGTCCGGGCTATATATCAGCCATTCTTTGAGCAAGGAAGCTGAAATTTCGGCACAATCGTGAGCAAGTACTTTCTCAAAAACAAAATATTTTTTGTTTTTTGATTAATCAAATAATTGATGAGTTATTTAATTATTAGTGATTAATTAAGTACTTATATATTTATTTTCTCTTCTGGCCATTATCTCAGGCACCTTTTGCGATAGGAAGCTGATATTTGGACACGCCAATGACAAACTGATTTGGCTGTAAAAAATATTTTTGATTTATTGATTAATCAATTAATTGATTACTTATTTCATTATTAGCAATTAATACAGTGCTTGTACATTTCCTTTCTCTTCTGGCCATTATCTCAGACACATTTTGTTCGGAAGCTGATATTTGGACATGCCAATGACCAAGTGATTTGGATGCAAAGGCTATTTTTGATTTATTGATTAATCAATTAAACAATTAATCTTTTAATTATTTAATTATTCGATGAATGACTAATTTTTTTAAAAGTTAGATTCTGATGAAATGGTGGTGGTTTATGTGTTCTATTAGCGAATTGATTAATTATCTCATTTTTTTATGATTATTATTTATTTATTTTCATTATTAATTATTTATTTATTTTATTTCTTATCTGGGCAATATCTCAGGCACCTTTGAGCTTGGAAGCTGATATTTGGACGTGACAATGACCAAGTGATTTGGTTGTAAAGAGTATTTTGATTTATTGATCAATTAGTTAATCGATTAATTATTTAATTATTCGATGGATGACTTAATTAATTAATTTTTTTAATGTTACAGATTCGGATGAAATGGTGGTGGTTTATGTATTATATTAGCCAATTGATTAACGATTTAATTTTTTTATGATAATTATTTATTTATTTTCATTATTATTCATTTATTTATTTTCTTTCTCTGGGCAATATCTCAGGCACCTTTTGAGCTAGGAACCTAATATTTGGACATTACAGTGACCAAGCGATGTGACTATAAAGGATATTTTTGATTTATTCATTAATCATTTAATCGATTAATTATTTATTGAATTAATGATTTTATTATTTAATTTTTTATTAATTACTTTTTTAATTAAATTTCTAAAAGATACATCTTTGGATGAAGCACGATTGGTTTGGTTATGATATTAGCCGAATGGATTAGGAAAATATTTTAAGATGAGCCAAATGCACCCGGCATTGCCCGGGTTGTTTTTGAATGAAATTACAACTATAATTCAGCTTTTACTCGCATCCGTGGAAGATTGAGTACAATAATTCAGCTCAGCGTTTAATTGCGAAATGTGCCCAGCCTGGCCGAGGCGGCCTCGACCGGCCTGGCCACCTCGCTTGTAACCTCCTCGGGGGCCTGTCCCGACATTTTTTGTTTCAGAGGTTTCCTCCTATCTTTCACTTTTCAAACAAACAACCAAAAACTTTCTTTTATACCTATAGAAAGAAGATAATCTTTTATTGATTTTAATTATGCAATTAATCAATCAATTATTGTACACCTCTCCCTCCCAATGGTCTCTATGAGCTGCACTGTGGTATTGGCAGGCGCCGGAGGTGCCCCGGCAATGCCGCGCTGTAGGATATTTAATTATTTGGCATGGGGGCGATGTACTTTGAATGTATCTGTACTTGTTGATTTATTGATTAATCATTTAATCAATTAATCGATTAATTATTTAATTATTCGATTAATGACTAATTTTTTTTTTAAAGTCACATTCTGATGAAATGGTGGTGGTTTATGTGTTCTATTAGCGAATTGATTTAATTTTTTTATGTTTATTATTTTTTAATTTTCATTATTAATTATTTAATTATTTTCTCTCATCTGGCCAATATCTCAGGCATCTTTTGAGCTAGGAAGCTGATATTTGGACGTGACAATGACCAAGTGATTTATCTGTTTAATTATTTATTTGGCATGGGGGATATTTATATTATTTAATATTGTTTTTATTTGGCATGGGGGCGGTGTACTTTGAATGTACCTGTACTTGTTGATTAATTAATTAATCGATTAATTATTTAATTATTCGATGAATGACTTAATGAATTTTTTTTTTAAGTTACAGATTCGGATGAAATGGTGGTGGTTTGTGTATTCTATTAGCCAATAATTGGCTAATAGAATAATTGATTAACTATTTAATTTTTTAATGATTATTATTTCTTTATTTACATTATTAATCATTTATTGTGCACCGGCTCCTTTCCTATGCCATCTCCAGGCATTGCAAAACGTCATTGCCGGGCACAGAAGGGGGCTCGGCAGTGACGCACGCTGAAAGGGAGTACTCAGTTTTCACTCTGGTTGTTTTATTGTTGTACACCGCACCTTTCCTATGCCATCTCCGGGCGCTGCATATCGTCATTGCCGGGCACGGAAGGGGGTTCGGCAATAACGCGTGCTGAAAGGGAGTACTCAGTTTTCACTCTGGTTGTTTGTTTGTTTGTTTTCTTGCTTTCTTTTTTGTCCGGGCTATATCTCAGCCATCCTTTGAGCTAGGAAGCTGAAATGTTGGCACAATAGTGAGCAAGTACTTTGTCAAAAGGCAATTTTTTGTTTTTTGATAAATCAATTAATTGAGGAGTTATTTAATTATTAGCGATTAATTAAGTACTTATTTCATTAATTAAATTTACCTTCTCTTCTGGCCATTATCTCAGGTACCTTTTAAGTTAGGAAGCTGATATTTGGACATGCCAATGAAAGGCGGATTTGGCTGCAAAGGCTATTTTTGATTTACTAATTAATCAATTAATCGATTAATTATTTAATTATTCGATTAATGACTAAAAGTTTTTTTTTTTTTAAGTTACAGATTCTGATGAAATGGTGGAGGTTTATGTGTTCTCTGACCGAATTGATTAATAATTTAATTTTTTAATGATTATTATTTATTTATTTTCATTATTAATAATTTATTGATTTTCTTTCTCATTTGGCCATTATCTCAGGCACCTTTTGAGCTGGGAAGGTAATATTTGGACATAACAGTGACCAAGTGATGTGGCTATCAAGGATATTTTTGATTTATTGATTAATCATTTAATCGATAAATTAATTATTGATTAATTGATGAATTATTGATCAATCAATTAATTATTTAATTTTTTATTTTTGACTTATTTAATTAAATTTCTAAAAGATACATCTTCGGATGAAGCACTAGTGGTTTAGTTATGCTATTAGCCAATTGATTAAGAAAATATTTTGTGATCAACTTTTATTGATTTTAATTATACAATTAATCAATCAATTAGTGTACACGTCTCCCTCCCAATGCCGCCTCTATGAGCTGCACTGCGGTATTGCCGGGCGCCAGAGGCGCCCCGGCAATGCCGCGCTGTAGGATATTTAATTATTTGGCATGGGGGCGGTGTACTTTGAATGTATGTGTACTTCTTTTCTTGTTTTTTTTTTTTTTTTTTTTTTTTTTTTTTTTTTTTTGTATACAAGTTCGAGGCTCGTGAAAGAGCGAACATTAATCACACAGAAAGACAAACCGACACATAAAACATATAACATCGGGAGTGGTAGACAAGATGGGGAGAGAGGGGGAAGGACACAAACACAACATTTGAGAGCAGGGACCGAGAGACATGGAGACATCGAGAGATCTGGGAGAGGGCGAGGGCTTTGGGGGGGGGGGGGCATGGGAAGGGGGCGGTGGGAGAGGTATAAAACATATGGACACTGCCAGGACTTCCAGGAAAGAAGTTGGAATTTCAAACAAGGTGGATCTGGGGTGAATTAGCGGGGGTAGAAAAGATCAAGGTTTTGGATGGGGGAAGATAAGAGATGGTGGTGAACAGCTGTTTTAAAGACCTGGAGGGAGGAGTGGGATTGAAGGGAGTGAGGGAGTTTGTTCCAGAGGCGGGAGAAAAGAGGAATGAAAGAGTGAAGGTGAGCAGAGAGCCGAGATTTCGGCAGTTTAACCATCAGAGGGTTGCTGGCAGATCTTGTGCGACCTGTAGGAATATTTGGGGGACAGAGCACAGAGAGAGCTGGGGGTGCAAGGCCGGAGAGGAGTCGGTAGAAGACAGAAAGACCACCTACCTGCCTGCGGTGAGTGAGTGAAAGGCCCTCAGAGATAGCTTCATCGCGGGAGATTCCAATAATTCTGAAAGCTTTGGTTTCAACAGCGTGAAGCCGAGCTAGGTGTGAGGCAGGAGCACCGGCCCATAGGGGAGAACAGTATTCCATTGAGCTGCGGATGAAAGCCTTGTATGTGGTGAGGAGCTTAGGTGTGCCGAGGAAGGACTTCGCACGACGGAGGATGCCGAGTCGGCGACTGGCTTTGGAGGCCAGCTTGGAAATGTGGTTTTCCCAAGAAAGATCATCGCAGATAGTGAGACCCAAAAGCTTGAGCGACAGAACTTCTTGGAGAGGATTGTTGAGAAAGTAGATGGGAGGGTTGTCCAGTCGATCTTTTCGGAGAGACATAGTAAGAGTGTGAGATTTGTCAGGATTGAAAGACATGTTCCACTTGTTTGACCAGTCTGTGATTTTGTCCAAGTCTTCAGAGAGTGAGGAGGCTGCAGACTGCCGATCTTAGGGAAGAGGAATGGAGTGGCAGAGAGTGGAGTCATCAGCAAAGAGATAGAGAGGATTTTCAAGAGAGTCAGAGAGATCATTGATGAAGACCAGAAAAAGCACGGGGCCCAGAACACTGCCTTGGGGAACTCCAGCCTGAACAGGAAGAGGAGATGAGAGAAACACATTCAGGGCCACATGTTGACGACGACTAGAGAGGAAGTCCGCCAGCCATGCGTGGAGATTTCCATGGATACCAAATGAGGAGAGTTTGGTGAGCAGAGCGGGGTGCCAGACCGTGTCGAAGGCACGTGATATGTCGAGGGAGACAGCTCTAATTTCCTGTTTGGCATTGAGGACCTCCATCCATTGTTGAGACAGCAGAAGCAGCATGTCCAGAGTAGAGTGACCTGGTCTGAAACCAAATTGATGATCAGAGATCAAGCCATTGGAGAAGAGGAAAGATTTCATATCCGAAGCAATGATGGATTCCATGACTTTGCTGATAATTGGGAGAAGGCTGATTGGTCTGTAGTTGCTAGGATCTGTTTTTGCACCTTTTTTGTGCAAAGCGGTGATGTTGGCTGATTTCCAAGCAGATGGCAGTTGACCTTGAGCAAAAGAGAGGGTGAAGAGAACAGAGAGAGGGTGAGATAGAGCAGCAGAGCAGGATTTTAGGACCCGTGGGCTCATGCCGTCGGGTCCAGTTGCAGAATCAGAGTCGAGGGTTGACAGAAACTTTTCCACCTTGTCAGGAGGAAAGGACACGGAGTCCAGGAGCAGCAGGGTACGACTGGGTATGGTGGGTACAGAGAGGGATGGGTTTGGGACACAAGATTTAGAGGCAAACACAGAGTTGAGGCATTCAGCTTTTTCACGTGCGGAGTCAGCTGTGTAGCCGTTTGAGGTAAGGGAGGGGATGGAGGGGGAACAAACACCAGAAACGGATTTGACCAGATGCCACCAGGATTTGGAAGAGGGAGACAGATAAGAGAGTTCGGTCTTGAGAACGGAGAGATATTGTTTCCTGGCTCTCCTGAGGGTGGACACACACTTGTTTCGGGCTTTGTGAAAGGAAATGAGATTTCCTTCCGTTGGATTTTCTTTCCAGGAGACGAAGGCAAGTTGTTTCTGGGCAACAGCCTCACCACAAGATTCCGTGTACCATGGACGGGAGGAAGGGTATGAGAACTGAAGACGAGATGGGATAAATCTGTGCATGAGAGAGAGCAATTTACTTTGGAAGAATTCCCAGGATGAGTTGATGTCAGAGGTGGTAGAGATGGGAGACCAGTCCAGATGATTGATGGCTGCTTGAAGACCGTGCCAGTTGGCCTGAGTGAAATGCCAGACTCGTCGACGCTGAGCAGGCTCCCTGAGGATGGTCAGAGAGATGTCCACTTTCACAAGGACATGATCAGATGATCCGATTGGAGCAGAAGAAGAGCAGCAGACATTTTCAGGGAAGTTAGTCATAACCAAGTCCAGAAGAGAAGATATTCCGTTGACTGAGATCCGGGTCGGGAAATTGACAGATTGTGTCAGTCCCAGTGAGTCGCAGAAGTCCTTTGCTGAGGAGCCATGGCTGGTGAGAGAGGTACCCACACCCAGCCAACTGGCATGATGACAGTTGAAATCACCACATATGAGGAAGAGGGAGTTGGGATGAGTAGATAGAAGTTGGTCCATATTATCAGACAGCGAGATGTAGATGGAGTCATCACTGTTTGGTGGACGGTACAACACACATATGAACAAGAGGTGGGAGCGAAGGGGAAGCCGTAGCCAGAGGTATTCCTGGGGGTGAGGTGGAGAGAGTGCAGTGCAGGGCGAGTGAGGAAGAGAGTTTTTGATAAAGATAGCAACCCCGCCTCCAGGACGAGGCTCAGGTCTATCATACCGGAGGAGGGAGTAGCCCGGGAGAGATACTAAGGAATCAGAGACATCATAAAGGAGGAAAGTTTCTGTTAAGCAGATCACGTCTGGTTTGACAGAAGCAACCTGTATAGAGAGATCAGTTAAGTTTGAACGAAGGCCCCGGATGTTTGAGGTCCATACCGTTAATGAAGAGGAAGGGGGAGCATCAGATACAGAACAGGGGGGAGGAGGGGTAGGGTAAGATGTGGAAGAGGTGGAAGAGGTAGGGAGAGCTGTTGAAGGTGTGTCAGAGATTTCAGAATAGCTCGGAGAAAGGGAAGGATGGGGCGGACAAAAGGTTTGATGGTGATTGGGTGAGGCACAATGAGGTGTTATTTGAGGAGGGGGAAGAGCGAGGCAGAAGGTTGGGGGAGATGGAGGTGAGAGTTGGAAGGGGGAAGAAGCGGGGAGGACGCTTTGAGGAAGGGGAGTGAGAGGGGGGAAATTGAGAAGCAATGAGGGTGGGGAGATTTGAAGGGGAGGGGTGAGGGGGGAGTTTGGGAGGGAAGGGACAAGGGGAGGGATTTGAAAGGGATGGGATATGGGGGAGATTTGGAGGGGAGGGGTGAGGCAGGAGTCTAGGAGGGGAGGGGCGAGGGGCGTCTTGGCAGGGAGGGGTGAGGGGGTAGTTTAGGAGGAAGGGGGCAAGGGGGGAGATTTGAAAGGGATGGGTGATGGGGAAGATTTGGAGGGGAGGGGTGATGGGGAAGATTTGGAGGGGAGGGGTTATGGGGAAGATTTGGAGGGGAGGGGTGAGATTGGATTTTAGAAAGTGTACGATTTCTGGGAAACGAACATTTATTGCAAAATGAGTTCCTTGTGACCTTCGAGTTAAAAATACGTTTAAGGACGCTGGATGGAGGATGGAGTGCAGGAGAGTTTAGGGAATGTAGAAAAAAGGCACTATAGGAGATGGATATTTTTTTGGGGATGAATTGATTTGGTGAGCAAGTCGAAAGCAGCCTTTTAAAGAAGAAGAAGAAAAAGGTGTTATAAAATATGACGGAATACATAACTTGAGGGGAAAGTGTAAACATTGAAGGTTAATAACTGTGAAAACTATCTGGGGAAATGGGGGAGAAACACGTGGTCGAAGAACGAACGAACGAATAAGAATGAATAAACGAATGAGAACGGAGAAGGAAATGTTTTTTTTTTTGTTTTTTTTTTAGTTGTTTGTTTTTGTTTGGATATGCAAATGAACATTGTTTGTTTTTTCCGGGCGATATCTCAGCCATCCTTTGAGATAGGAAGCTGAAATTTCGGCACAATAGTGAGCAAGTCCTTTCTCAAAAACGATATTTTTTGTTTTTTGATTAAGCAATTAATTGAGGAGTTATTTAATTATCAGCGATTAATTAAGTTAGCCTGGTGTTGGGCTAGCGGCTAGGGTGCCAGCTTATGGATTCCTAGGATCCTGGGTTCGAATCCCGGTCGATCGCTGAATTAACGCCAGCGGGTTGACTCAGCCTGTCATCCTTCCGAGGTCGGCTAATTTGAGTACCAGTTCACTGGTAATTCCCTGCTTGTCGTAAAAAGGTGTACAAAAAGGGTTGGCGGCAGGAAGGGCATCCGGCCGTAAAACATTGCTTCAAAAAGGGGACCGAAAAACAACAACAACCACGGTCCCCGAAAAAGGCCAACCCCCGCTTTGCGGGAAAAAATGGCCTCTAAATGTGGTTATTTTATATATTTTTATAATTAAGTACTTATTTAATTAATCAAATTTCCTTTCTCTTCTGACCATTAACTCAGGCACCTTTTGATTTAGGAAGCTGATATTTGGATATGCAAATGACCAGGTGATTTGGCTGCAACGGCTATTTTTGATTTATTAATTAATCAATTAATCGATTAATTATTCAATTATTCGATTAATGACGAATTTTTTTTTTTTAAGTTACAGATTCTGATGAAATGGTGGTGGTTTATGTGTTCTATGACCGAATTGATTAATAATTTAATTTTTTAATGATTATTATTTATTTATTTTCATTATTAATCATTTATTTATTTTCTTTCTCATTTGTCCAATATCTCAGGCACCTTTTAAACTGGGAAGCTAATATTTGGACATGACAGTGACCAAGTGATGTGGCTATCAAGGATATTTTTGATTTATTGATTAATCATTTAATCGATTAATTATTTATTGATTAATCAATTAATTATTTAATTTTTTATTAATGACTTATTTAATTAAATTTCTAAAAGATACATCTTCGGATGAAGCACTTGTGGTTTAGTTATGTTATTAGCCAATTGATTAAGAAAATATTTTGTGATAATCCTTTATTGATTTTAATTATACAATTAATCAATCAATTAGTGTACACCTCTCCCCCTCCCAATGCAGCCTCTAGGAGCTGCACTGCGGTATTGCCGGGCGCCCGAGGTGCCCCAGCAATGCCGCACTGCAGGATATTTAATTATTTGGCATGGGGGCGGTGTACTTTGAATGTATCTGTACTTGTTTCCTTGTTTGTTTGTCCGGGCGATATTTCAGCAATCCTTTGAGCTGGGAAGCTGCAATTTCGGCACAATAGTGAGCAACTCCTTTGTCAAGAAGGATATTTTTTGTTTTTTGATTAATCACTTAATTGAGGAGTTATTTAATTATTAGCGATTAATTAAGTACTTATTTAATTAATAAAATTTTCTTTCTCATTTGGCCAATATCTCAGGCACCTTTTGAGTTGGGAAGCTAATATTTGGACAGGACTGTGACCTGTTGTCAGCTGTCTCTTTCATTGGATCATGTTGTCAGCTATCTCTTTCATGAGATCATGTTATCAGCTGTCTCTTTCACAAATTATGTTATCAGCTGTCTCTTTAATGAGATCATGTTATCAGCTGTCTCTTTCATTGGATCATGTTATCAGCTGTCTCTTTAATGAGATCATGTTATCAGCTGGCTATTTCATGAGATCATGTTATCAGCTGTCTCTTTCATGAGATTATGTTATCAACGATCTCTTTCATGAGATCATGTTATCAGCTGTCTCTTTCATGAATCATGTTATCATCTGTCTCTTTCTTGAGATCATGATATCATCTGTCCATTTCATTGGATCATGTTATCAGCTGTCTCTTCCACAAATCATGTTATCAGCTGTCTCTTTCACAAATCATGTTATCAGCTGTCTCTTTCATGAGATCATGTTATCAGCTGTCTCTTTCTTTGGATCATGTTATCAGCTGTCTCTTTAAAGCGATCATGTTATCAGATGTCTATTTCATGAGATCATGTTATCAGCTGTCTCTTTCATGAATCATGTTATCAACTATCTCTTTCTTAAGATCATGATATCATCTGTCCCTTTCATTGGATCATGTTATCAGCTGTCTCTTTCACAAATCATGTTATCAGCTGTCTCTTTCACAAATCATGTTATCAGCTGTCTCTTTCATTGGATCATGTTATCAGCTTTCTCTTTAATGAGATCATGTTATCAGCTGTCTATTTCATGAGATCATGTTATCGGCTGTCTCTTTCATGGAATCACGTTATGATATGTAATGATATGTACATGATATGTACTTGATATGATCGTTATGATATGTCCATGATAATGTAATTACCTCATGAGAGAGACAGCTGATAACATGATCCAATGAAAGGGACAGATGATATCATGATCTCAAGAAAGAGACAGATGATAACATGATCTCAAGAAAGAGACAGCTGAAAAAATGATCTCCTGAAATCAACAGATGATAACATGATTCATGAAAGAGACAGCTGATAACATGATCTCATGAAAGAGACAGCTGATAACATGATCTCATGAAAGAGACAGCTGATAACATGATCTCAAGAAAGAGACAGATGATAACATGTGTAGTGAAAATGTATATCAAAGTTGAACCCAGGAGTGATGCCCACTTAAACCGCAGAGGACCGTCTATAAGACCTCGGACGTCCGCGACGCTGAGCCACTCCTGTGACATTTTACTATCACATGTAGTCCTGAACGGTACATACTCGCACATGTATTCTAGGCTTGCTTGCATTGACTAATATAATCGATCCTCCCTATATGATGCCAAGATCCTGATATCTATTGCATGATTGTATTTCACAGGATGATGCTAAAGATCTGATTGAGATTAAACCTACCTATGTGACAAAGTTGTGGACTTGGTTTATTTTCACAACACTTAATCTCAATCAAGATCTACGGAAATGGCGGGACACAGGATGATCCATGTACCGACCTTCAGCGCCGACCCACAAGCTGCGGATTCGGGCTCGGAGTTAACTCACTGGCTCAGGTCACTGGAGAACCAGTTCAAAGCCCAGGAGACCGTTACCACTGCTGAAACGAAA
The DNA here is from genome assembly GCF_964187855.1 of Myxine glutinosa. Taxonomy (NCBI): domain Eukaryota; kingdom Metazoa; phylum Chordata; class Myxini; order Myxiniformes; family Myxinidae; genus Myxine; species Myxine glutinosa. Next base: position 7,747,106 of record NC_136267.1, on the reverse strand, counting down.
CTGGACGTGCTGCAGTCTAAAGTGGACCACCACGTCTACAGGAGCATTGAACGATGTACGACGTACGATGCCGCTGTGGCGGAGCTAAAGCGAATTTACATTAAGAAACGGAGCGTGGTATACACCAGGTATCTGCTCTCATCGCGGCGGCAACAGCCCACCGAGTCGATAGACCGCTTCGCCCAGGAGCTACGACAACTACTTGCGGACAGTACCTAAGAGGTCCGCACTCACGAGCAAGTCCAGGACGATCTTGTCCGAGACACTTTCGTCTCTGGGATCGGCTCTCCTGCTCTCAGGCTAAGACTTTTGGAGACAGCTGACCTGACGTTCGCGGAGGCTCTACGGGTGGCTCACATCTACACTGAGGCCCGGGAACAATCTACCGCCTATGACCACACACGGGTCGTTGCGGGGACTTCTCAACTCGCGTGACCAGAGAGGGCTACCGCCGAGGATACGGGAGCGGACCCGACCACGCTAGCGGAGCCCTTGGCCGCTCCCGAGGTGGACTCAGATTCCGGCTTGGCTGCGGCTACGGCAGCCAGGCCAAGGCCTGTACGAAATGCAACGTGTTACTTCTGTGGCAACCGACAGCATCCCAGGTCAGCGTGTCCGGCTCGGGAAGCAATATGCCATTTGTGTTCGACAAAAGGACATTTTGCAAAAGTCTGCCGAAAGACCGCGCGGGGCGCACGAACTCGCGCGACCTTGAATGGGCTTATCGCTGAGCCAACGGACTGAGCACAGAGCGGGGCGCCTCACCCGACTTTGATGAGCGGTCCTCCTCCTCGTGGGCCCCTGGCTGCACGCTCGACCTTGGTGAGATACATCGGGCCGCCAAAACAAAAGGCGCGAACATGACCGTCCATGTCTGGAATCCGAACGCCCTCCGAAGGCTACTCAAACAAACGACAAGCTCCCGCTTTGACGCAAACAATGCACGTGACACGAGCGCCCTCTGATGGCAGCTCGTACGAACTACAAGCTCTTGCCTCAGCACGTGAAACTACAGATGGCTGCGATCCTTCTCGCGTGACACGAGCGCCCTCTGACGGCTGCTCGTACGGACTACAAGCTCCTGAAGCTCCTGCTTTGGCATGACCAAAAGCTCCAACTATGCCTTTTACACGAGGACCCTCCGGAGGCCGCTCAAATGACTGGAAAACTGCAGCCGGCGTGGGCTCCACACGCGAGGCGCGATCTTTTCGCCCAGATGGCTCAATACCTGCCGGATCTTCCGGCCTTGATCAGGCCATTATTCCACTCATGGTCGAAGGCATTTTTGCGCGGGCTTTAGTTGACACGGGGTCTACGGATAGTTTTATCGATCGACGACTGGTGTGTAAACATGGGTGCCCGGTCCTCGGGACAACACGACGGATCTTCATGGTTTCCCAGGGGCTTCGGCTCAGCACAAAAGGGGAATGTCGATTGAAACTTGTGATAAAGGGACGCATGTTTCCAGATGTACATCTCATGGTCTTGCCTGCTTTATGTGCTGACATTCTGTTAGGACACGATTTTCTGAAGCGACATGGACGTTTGGAAATGGAATTCGGTGGGACTGATATGCTTGCTGTGTGTGCACTAGCGAAAATGGAAATTGAGCCTCTTTCGCTGTTCCCCAACCTGACCACTGACTGCACTCCTGTAGCGGTGAAATCACGGCGCTACTCACGAGCGGACGCGCAATTCATTGCGGAGGAAATGGCCCAGCTCTTAAAGGAGGGTATCATAGAACCTAGCCGGTCGCCGTGGCGGGCCCAGGTCTTAGTGGTGCGAAGTGAAGCCCATCGCCGACGCATGGTAATCGACTATTCAGACAGTTAATCGCTTTACACAGCTGGACACCTACCCGTTACCGGGGATGGACGTGCTGGTACGACAGGTGGCCCAGTACTCAGTCTACAGCACTCTCGATCTGCGTAGTGTGTATCATCAGATCCCCATATCTAGGGCTGATCGCATCTATACCACCTTTGAATTGGGTCAAAGGTTATACCAGTTCACCCGACTACCTTTTGGGGGTGACGAACGGGGTCGCCTGTTTTCAGAGGGCTATGGACGACCTCGTTACTAAGGAGAAGTTGACAGATGTCTTTGTATATCTGGACAATCTTACGGTTTGTGGGTATGACCAGGGGCATCATGATGCTAATCTGAAGCGATTCCTCAAGGTCGCGCAGAGGTATCGCTTAACCATGAATGAAGCTAAGTGTCGTTACTCTCTATGCATGATAGATCTTCTGGGGTACACCGTGACCCATAGCTCTGTCGCTCCAGATAAGGAGGGTCTGCGACCTTTGCTCGATATGGCTTCGCCTAGCGATCGAGCTTCGCTGAAGCGTGCTCTCTGGCTGTTCGCCCACTATTCGAAGTGGGTGCAAAATTTCTCCGCGAAGCTCCGCCCCCTTGTGGCCTGCGACACGTTCCCCATGGGCCCAGCCACCTTGGCAGACTTCGGGGGCCTTAAGGCTGACATCGCTGGCGCCGCTGTGGCGATGATCGACGAGAGCGAATCTTTCGTCTTAGAAAGTGATGCCTCAGATCATGCGATAGCGGTGACACTCTCCCAGGGGGGGCGCCCGGTGGCTTTCTTTTCGCGGCCTCTCACGTCCACTGAGCGGAGGCATTTGTCTGTCGAAAAGGAAGTGTACGCCATCGTTGAGTCGATTCGGGCGATGGCTACCGTACCTACTCGGGCGATGCTTCCAAATCATCACGGACCAACAAAGCGTAGCGTTCATGAACGACACCTTACATGCTCAACGCATTAAGAATGAGAAAATCGCTCGCTGGCGTATCGAACTCGCCGACTTCTGCTACACCATCAAATATCGCCCGGGGAAGGATAACCTGGTCGCCGACGCCTTATCGAGGCCGGCTACGTGCGCGGGTCTCATAACTCTGGAGGGTCTGCGAGCTTTGCACGGCACTATGTGTCATCCTGGGGTGACGCGTTTCGCTCATTTTGTGCGTAGTGTTAATCTGCCGTACTCGATTGAGGACATCCGCCGGATCTGCCGTGACTGCGCTATATGTGCGGAACTCAAACCGCGTTTTTACAACCCTCCCATGGGGACGCTGGTTAGGGCTACTAGACCGTGGGAGAGATTGGCAATGGATTTCAAAGGGCCGCTGCCGGTGTCGAGTAACTCTCGTTATCTGCTCACTATCGTTGATGAGTACTCGCGATTCCCTTTTGCTTACACGTGCGTGGATATGATGGCTGCCACGGTCATACGGTGCCTGCAGAATTTGTTTTCTATGTTCGGGAATCCGGCCTACGTGCATACCGATCGGGGTGCGGTGTTCCTGTCCCAGGAAGTGAGGGGTTACTTGCTCCAAAATAATGTCGCTTAGAGTTACACCACACCGTACAGACCCCAGGCGAATGGGCAGGTCGAACGCTTCAATGGGATTATATGGAGGGCCGTTATGTTAAGTCTCAGAACCCTCGGCCGTGTCCTCGATAAATGGGCTTGGTTGCTACCTGCGGCGCTGAACTCGATCAGGGCTCTACTATGTATGGCCACCAACCAGACTCCTCACGAGAGACTGTTCCACCACCCTAGAAGCTCGGGTAGTATCCGATGTTTACCCAGTTGGCTCGCTGAGCCGGGGCCGGCCTATCTCAAACGTGCGGTTCGCACAAGCAAGTACGACCCCTTAGTGGATAAGGCGCAGGTACTCCAGGCTAATCCCGAGCATGCTCGTGTGATGACCGCAGATGGACGCGATTCCACTGTCTCCGTACGCCATGTCACCCCATGTGGGGTCATTGACCCTTATGGGGATATCGACGAACCGATCTACGAGTCTATGGACTCCCCCGAAGCTTCCTCTATGGAACATCTGCCGTCCCTTCCTTCGTCAAATACACCCCATGAAGGCCCTGAGGTGCCCCCTCCGACACCTGCCTCCAGCGGCTACTCCGATGCAGGGGACTCTGGGCTTGGGGAGGCCGTACCCGGTAGTTTCCGGACCCGTGCTGGCAGAGTAATTCGCCACCCTGACCGCTACGGATGGACCGACTGACACGGAATGACGTCCCCAATCAATTAATGCTGACACACGCTTGATTCCTGCCTAGCGGCAGTGTAGTTCTAACGGCGGGGAGAATGTAGTGAAAATGTATATCAAAGTTGAACCCAGGAGTGATGCTCACTTAAACCGCAGAGGGGCGTCTATAAGACCTCGGAAGTCCGCGATGCTTAGCCACTCCTGTGACATTTTACTACGACATGTAGTCCTGAACGGTACGTACTCGCACATGTATTCTAGGCTTGCTTGCATTGACTAATATAATCGATCCTCCCTATATGATGCCAAGATCCTGATATCTATTGCATGATTGTATTTCACAGGATGATGCTAAAGATCTGATTGAGATTAAACCTACCTATGGGACAAAGTTGTGGACTTGGTTTATTTTCACAACAACATGATCTCTTGAAATAGACAGATGATAACATGATTCATGAAAGAGACAGCTGATAACATGATCTCATGAAAGAGACAGCTGATAACATGATCTCAAGAAAGAGACAGCTGATAACATGATCTCCTGAAATAGACAGATGATAACATGATTCATGAAAGAGACAGCTGATAACATGATCTCATGAAAGAGACAGCGGATAACATGATCTCATGAAAGAAACAGCTGATAACATGATCTCATGAAAGAGACAGCTGATAACATGATCTCATGAAAGGGACAGCTGATAACATCATCTCATGAAGGAGACAGCTGATAACATGATCTCATGAAAGAGACAGCTGATAACATGATCTCATGAAAGAGACAGCTGATAACATGATCTCATGAAAGAGACAGCTGATAACATGATCTCATGAAAGAGACAGCTGATAACATGATCTCATGAAAGAGACAGCTGATAACATGATCCAATGAAAGAGACAGCTGATAACATGATCTCATGAAAGAGACAGCTGATAACATGATCTTATGAAAGAGACAGCTGATAACATGATCTCATGAAAGAGACAGCTGATAACATGATGTCATGAAAGAGACAGCTGATAACATGATGTCATGAAAGAAACAGCTGATAACATGATCTCAAGAAAGACAGCTGATAACATGATCTCAATAAAGAGACAGATGATAACATGATTCATGAAAGAGACAGCTGATAACATGTTCTCAAGAAAGAGACAGCTGATAACATGATGTCATGAGAGAAACAGCTGATAACATGATGTCATGAAAGAAACAGCTGATAACATGATCCAATGAAAGAGACAGCTGATAACATGATCTCCTGAAAGAAACAGCTGATAACATGATCTCATTAAAGAAACAGCTGATACCATGATCTCATGAAAGAGACAGCTGATAACATGATCGCATGAAATAAACAGCTAATAACATGATCTCATGAAAGAGACAGCTGATAACATGATCTCATGAAAGAAACAGCTGATAACATGATCTCATGAAAGAGACAGCTGATAACATGAACTCATGAAAGAGACAGCAGATACCATGATCTCATGAAAGAGACAGCTGATAACATGATCTCATGAAAGAGACAGCTGATAACATTGTAGTGAAAATGTATCAAAGTTGAACCCAGGTGTGATGCTCGCCTAAACCATTGAGAGGCGTATATAAGACCTCGGACGTCCGCGACTTCGGGCCACTCCTGCGACATTATTCTTTGACATGTAGACTCGGATGGTACGTACCGTTTCATATTCTAGGCTTGCTTGCTTTGACTAATATTTTCAATCCTTCCTATATGATGCCAAGATCCTGATATATATTGCATGATTGTATTTTACAGGATGATGCCAGAGATCTGATTGTTATTAAACCTACCTCTGGGACAAAGTTGTGGACTTGGTTGATTTTCACAACACTTAATAACAATCAGATCTACCGTCCACTCGAGGACACGAGGCGGACATGGCGGGACACAAGATGATCCAGGTGCCGCAATTTGCCGCCGACCCACAAGCAACGGATTCGGCCTCGGAGCTGACGCATTGGCTAAAGTCCCTGGACAATCAGTTCAAAGCCCAGGACGCCGATGTCACTGATGAAACAAAATTACAGGTACTGCAGACTAAAGTACACCATACTGTCTACAGGGGAATCGAGCAGTGTACGACGTTCAATGCTGCGGTGACGGAGCTAAAACGGATTTACCTTAAGAAGCGAAGCGTGGTCTATTCCCGGCATCTGCTCGCAAAGCAGTCTCAACAGCCCACAGAGTCGCTAGACCACTACGCACAAGAGCTGCGACATCTGCTCGATGAGAGTGCCCAGGAGGTACGGACACACGAGCAAGTACAGGACGACCTTGTACGCGATTCTTTTGTCTCAGGAATCGGGTCTTCTACCGTTAGACAGAGGCTTCTTGAGGTTGAGGACTTGACGTTCACGGAGGCTTTACGGCTGGCTCACGTCTACACTACAGCTCGTGAACAATCTGACGCTTACGATCACATGCGCGTCACTGCGAGGATTTCTCGTCAAGCCCGACCGGAGAGGTCTACCGCCGAGGACACGGAAGCCGACATGGCAACACTGCCGGAACCCGTGGCTTCTCCCGAGAAAAACCCTGATTCCGGCTTGGTTCCAGCTGCAGCTGCGGGTCCAAAGCCCGGACGAAACGCTACGTGCTATTTCTGTGGGAATCGGCAACATCCCCAGTCGGCATGCCCGGCTCAGGAGGCGATATGTCATCTGTGTTCAACAAAGGGGCATTTCGCAAAAGTGTGCCGAAAAGCTGCGCGGGGCAAACGAACATTCGCGACAATGAATGTGCTTATCGCCAGGCCAAAGGGCCGAGCACAGAGCGGGGCGCCTCACCCGCCTTTGATGAGTGGCGTACCTCCTTGTGGGCCCCTGGCTGCGCGCTCGACCTTGGTGAGATTCAACGGACCGCCAAAACAACTGGCGAAAATATGACCGAACGCGGAGCGACTGTCCTTGGCTGGTATCCGAACGTCTCATGATGGCTCGGAGACTCATCACGCTACTCTAGCACCATCCGAAGGCTGCTCGTACGCACTACAAGCTCCTGTTTTGGCACGGAAGACTGCAGATGGCTTTCAAACTACGCACATGACACGAGCGCCCTCCGGAGGCTGCTCGAACAAACGGAGAACTGCAGCTGGCGTCGGATCTACACGTGAGGTGCGGACGTCTCGCTCTGATGGATTGGCTTCTGCCGGACCACCTGGCCTGGCCTAGGCCATCATCCCACTTATGATCGAGGGAATTTTTGCACGGGCTCTAATCGATACAGGGTCCACGGATAGTTATATCGATCATCGACTGGTGCAAAAACATGGATGGCCGATCCTCGGGACATGCCGTCGGATCTTTATGGCCTCCTAAGGGCTTAGGCTCAACACAAAAGGGGAATGTCGATTGAAGCTTGTGATAAAGGGACGAATGTTTCCAGATGTACATCTCATGGTCTTACCTGCTCTATGTGCTGATATCTTGTTAGGACATGACTTGCTTAAGCGACACGGACGTTTGGAAATGGAATTTGGTGGTACTGATACGCTGGCTGTTTGTGCACTCGCAGGGATGGAGATTGAGCCTCTGACGCTGTTCCCCAATATGACCATGGACTGCACACCTGTAGTGGTAAACTCACGGCGCTACTCACGAGCAGATGCGCAATTCATTGCGGAAGAGACAGCCCAGCTCTTAAAGGAAGGTATCATAGAACCTAGCCGGTCGCCGTGGCGAGCACAGGTCTTAGTGGTGCGAAGTGAGGTGCATCGCAAATGAATGGTAATCGACTATTCACAGACGATTAATCGATTTACACAGCTGGATGCCTACCCCCTCCCGGGAATGGACGCCCTGGTTCGACAGGTTGCCCAGTACTCAGTCTATAGCACTCTCGATCTACGCAGTGCGTATCATCAGATCCCCATCTCCAGGGCAGACCACATCTATACCGTGTTTGAATCAGGTCAAAGGTTATACCAGTTCACCCGACTACCTTTTGGGGTGACGAACGGGGTTCCTGTTTACAGAGGGCTATGGACGACCTCATCGCTAAGGAGAACTTGACCGATGTCTTTGTATATCTGGACAATCTTACGGTTTGAGGGCATGACCAGGGGCATCATGATGCGAATCTGAAGCGCTTCCTCGAGGTCGCGCAGAGGTATCGCTTAACCATGAATGAGGCAAAATGTCGTTACTCCATGCGCACGATAGATCTTCTGGGGTACACCATGACCCACGGCTCTGTTGCTCCTGATAAGGAGCGTCTGCGACCCTTGCTCGATATGGCCCCGCCCTGCGATCGAGCTTCGCTGAAGCGTGCTCTCGGGCTGTTCGCCCATTATTCTAAGTGGGTGCAAAATTTCTCCGTGAAACTCCGCCCACTTGTGGCCTGCGACGCGATCCCCATGAGCCCAGCCGCCTTGGCTGCCTTTAAGGGCCTTAAGGACGACATCGCTGGCGCCGCTGTGGCGACGATCGACGAGAGCAAATCTTTCATCTTAGAAAGTGATGCCTCGGATCATGCGATAGCGGCGACTCTCTCCCAGGGGGGGGCGCCCTGTGGCTTTCTTTTCACGGACTCTCACCTCCGCTGAGTGGAGGCATTCGTCTGTCGAAAAGGAAGTGTACGCGATCGTCGAGTCAATTCGGCGATGGCGTTCGTACTTGCTCGGGTGATGCTTCCAAATCATCACGGACCAACAAAGCGTGGCGTTTATGTACGACACCTTACATGCTCAACGCATAAAGAATGAGAAAATCACTCGCTGGCACATCGAACTCGCCGACTTCTGCTACACCATCAAATATCGCCCGGGGAAGGATAACCTGGTCGCCGACGCCTTATCGAGGCCGGCTACGTGTGCGGGTCTCATAACTTTGGAGGGTCTGTGCGCTTTGCACGACACTATGTGTCATCCTGGGGTGACGCGTTTCGCTCATTTTGTGCGTCGTGGTAATCTGCCGTACTCGATTGAGGACATCCGCCGGGTCTGCCACGACTGCGCTGTATGTGCAGAACTCAAACCGCGTTTTTACAACCCTCCCATGGGGACGCTGGTCAAGGCTACTAGACCGTGGGAGAGATTGGCGATGGATTTCAAAGGCCCGCTGCCGGTGTCGAGTAACTCTCGTTATCTGCTCACTATCGTTGATGAGTACTCACGATTCCCTTTCGCTTACACATGCGCAGATATGACGGCTGCCACAGTCATACGGTGCCTGCAGAATTTGTTTTCTATGTTTGGGTATCCGGCCTATGTGCATACAGATCGGGGTGCGGTGTTCCTGTCCCAGGAAGTGAGGTGCTTCTTGCTCCAAAATAATGTCGCTTCGAGTTACACCACTCCGTACAGACCGCAGGCGAATGGGCAGGTCGAACGCTTTAATGGGATCATATGGAGGGTCGTCATGCTAAGCCTCAGGACCCTCGGCCGGGGCCTAGATAAATGGGCTTGGTCGCTACCTGCGGCGCTGAACTCGATCAGGGCTCTACTATGTACGGCCACCAACCAGACTCCTCATGAAAGACTGTTCCACCACTATAGAAGCTCGGGTAGTATCCGATCTTTACCCAGTTGGCTCACTGAGCCGGGGCCGGCTTATCTCAAATGTGCGGTTCGCACGAGCAAGTACGATCCCTTAGTGGATAAGGTGCAGGTACTCCAGGCTAATCCCGAGCATGCTCGTGTGATGACGGCAGATGGACGTGAGTCCACTGTCTCCGTACGACATCTCGCCCCTTGTGGGGTCATCAACCCTTATAGGGATATCGACGAACCGATTTACGAGTCTATGGACTCTCCCGAAGCTCCCCCTATGGAGCATCTGCCACCCCTCACTTCGCCAGATACACCCCTCCCTGAAGGCACTGAGGTGCCCCCTCCGACACCTGCCTCCTGCAGCTACTCCGATGGAGAGGACTCCGGGCTTGGGGATGTCGTACCCGGTAGTTTCCGGACCCGTGCTGGCAGGATAATTCGCCGCCCTGACCGCTACGGATGGACCGACTGACATGGATTGACATTCCTAATCAATTAATGCTGACGCCGCTTGATTCCTGCCTAGTGGCAGTATAGTTCTAACGGCAGGGAGAATGTAGTGAAAATGTATCAAAGTAGAACCCAGGTGTGATGCTCGCCTAAACCACTGAGAGGCGTCTATAAGACCTCGGACGTCCGCGACTTCGGGCCACTCCTGCGACATTATTCTATGACATGTAGACTCGGATGGTACGTACCCTTTCATATTCTAGGCTTGCTTGCATTGACTAATATTATCAATCCTTCCTATATGATGCCAAGATCCTGGTATATATTGCATTATTGTATTTTACATCATGATGCCAGAGATCTGATTGTTATTAAACCTACCTATGGGACAAAGTTGTGGACTTGGTTGATTTTCACAACAAACATGATCTCATGAAAGAGACAGCTGATAACATGATCTCATGAAAGAGACAGCTGATAACATGATCTCATGAAAGAGACAGCTGATAACATGATCCAATGAAAGAGAAAGATGATAACGTGATATCATGAAAGAGACAGCTGATAACATGATATCATGAAAGAGACAGCTGATAACATGATTTCATGAAAGAGACAGCTGATGACATGATTTCATGAAAGAGACAGCTGATAACATGATCTCATGAAAGAGACAGCTGATAACATGATCTCATGAAAGAGACAGCTGATAACATGATCCAATGAAAGAGACAGCTGATAACATGATCTCATGAAAGAGACAGCTGATAACATGATCTCATGAGAGAGACAGCTGATAACATGATCTCATGAAATAGACAGCTGATAACATGATCTCATGAAAGAGACAGCTGATAACATGATCTCATGAAAGAGACAGCTGATAACATGATCTCATGAAAGAGACAGCTGATAACATGATCTCATGAAAGAGACAGCTGATAACATGATCTCATGAAATAGACAGCTGATAACATGATCTCATGAAAGAGACAGCTGATAACATGATCTCATGAAAGAGACAGCTGATAACATGATCTCATGAAAGAGACAGCTGATAACATGATCTCATGAAAGAGACAGCTGATAACATGATCTCATGAAAGAGACAGCTGATAACATGATCTCATGAAAGAGACAGCTGATAACATGATCTCATGAAAGTGACAGCTGATAACATGATCTCATGAAAGAGACAGCTGATAACATGATCTCATGAAAGAGACAGCTGATAACATGATCTCATGAAAGAGACAGCTGATAACATGATCTCATGAAAGAGACAGCTGATAACATGATCTCATGAAAGAGACAGTTGATAACATGATCTCATGAAAGAGACAGCTGATAACATGATCTTATGAAAGAGACAGCTGATATCATGATCTGATGAAAGAGACAGCTGATAACATGATCTCATGAAAGAGACAGATGATAACATGATATCATGAAAGAGACAGCTGATAACATGATCTCATGAAAGAGACAGCTGATAACATGATCCAATGAAAGAGACAGCTGATAACATGATATCATGAAAGAGACAGCTGATAACATGATTTCATGAAAGAGACAGCTGATGACATGATCCAATGAAAGAGACAGCTGATAACATGATCTCATGATAGAGACAGCTGATAACATGATCCAATGAAAGAGACAGCTGATAACATGATCCAATGAAAGAGACAGCTGATAACATGATCTCATGAAAGAGGCAGCTGATAACATGATCTCATGAAAGAAACAGCTGATAACATGATCTCATGAAAGAGACAGCTGATAACATGATATCATGAAAGAGACAGCTGATAACATGATATCATGAAAGAGACAGCTGATAACATGATCTCATGAAATAGACAGCTGATAACATGATCTCATGAAAGAGACAGCTGATAACATGATCTCATGAAAGAGACAGCTGATAACATGATCTCATGAAAGAGACACCTGATAACATGATCTCATTAAAGAAACAGCTGATAACATGATCTCATGAAAGAGACAGGTGATAACATTATCTCGTGAAAGAGACAGCTGATAACATGATCGCATGAAAGAAACAGCTGATAACATGATCTCATGAAAGAGACAGCTGATAACATGATCTCATTAAAGAAACAGCTGATAACATGATCTCATGAAAGAGACAGCTGATAACATGATCGCATGAAAGAAACAGCTGATAACATGATCTCATGAAAGAGACAGCTGATAACATTATCTCATGAAAGAGACAGCTGATAACATGATATCATGAAAGAGACAGCTGATAACATGATCTCATGAAAGAGACAGCTGATAACATGATCTCATGAAAGAGAAAGCTGATAACATGATCTCATGAAAGAGACAGCTGATAACATGATCTCATGAAAGAGACAGATGATAACATGATCTCATGAAAGAGACAGCTGATAACATGATCTCATGAAAGAGACAGCTGATAACATGATCTCATGAAAGAGACAGCTGATAACATGATCTCATGAAAGAGACAGCTGATAACATGATCTCATGAAAGAGACAGCTGATAACATGATATCATGAAAGAGACAGCTGATAACATGATCTCATGAAAGAGACAGTGGATAACATGATCTCATGAAAGAAACAGCTGATAACATGATCTCATGAAAGAGACAGCTGATAACATGATCTTATGAAAGAGACAGCTGATAACATGATCTCATGAAGGAGACAGCTGATAACATGATCTCATGAAAGAGACAGCTGATAACATGATTTCATGAAAGAGACAGCTGATAACATGATCTCATGAAAGAGACAGCTGATAACATGATCTCATGAAAGAGACAGTTGATAACATGATCTCATGAAAGAGACAGCTGATAACATGATCTCATGAAATCGACAGCTGATAACATGATCTCATGAAAGAGACAGCTGATAACATGATCTCATGAATGAGACAGTGGATAACATGATCTCATGAAAGAAACAGCTGATAACATGATCTCATGAAAGAGACAGCTGATAACATGATCTCATGAAATAGACAGCTGATAACATGATCTCATTGAATAGACAGCTGATAACATGATCTCATGAAAGAGACAGTGGATAACATGATCTCATGAAAGAAACAGCTGATAACATGATCTCATGAAAGAGACAGCTGATAACATGATCTCATGAAAGAGACAGCTGATAACATGATCTCATGAAAGAGACAGCTGATAACATGATCTCATGAAATAGACAGCTGATAACATGATCTCATGAAAGAGACAGCTGATAACATGATCTCATGAAATAGACAGCTGATAACATGATCTCATGAAAGAGACAGCTGATAACATGATCTCATGAAAGAGACAGCTGATAACATGATCTCATGAAAGAAACAGCTGATAACATGATCTCATGAAAGAGACAGCTGATAACATGATCTCATGAAAGAGACAGCTGATAACATGATCTCATGAAAGAGACAGCTGATAACATGATCTCATGAAAGAGACAGCTGACAACATGATCTCATGAAAGAGACAGCTGATAACATGATCTCATGAAAGAGACAGCTGATAACATGATCTCATGAAAGAGACAGCTGATAACATGATCTCATGAAAGAGACAGCTGATAACCTGATCTCATGAACGAGACAGCTGGTAACATGATCTCATGAAAGAGACAGCTGATAACATGATCGCATGAAAGAAACAGCTGATAACATGATCTCATGAAAGAGACAGCTGATAACATTATCTCGTGAAAGAGACAGCTGATAACATGATCGCATGAAACAAACAGCTGATAACATGATCTCATGAAAGAGACAGCTGATAACATGATCTCATTAAAGAAACAGCTGATAACATGATCTCATGAAAGAGACAGCTGATAACATGATCGCATGAAAGAAACAGCTGATAACATGATCTCATGAAAGAGACAGCTGATAACATTATCTCATGAAAGAGACAGTTGATAACATGATATCATGAAAGAGACAGCTGATAACATGATCTCATGAAAGAGACAGCTGATAACATGATCTCATGAAAGAGAAAGCTGATAACATGATCTCATGAAAGAGACAGCTGATAACATGATCTCATGAAAGAGACAGATGATAACATGATCTCATGAAAGAGACAGCTGATAACATGATCTCATGAAAGAGACAGATGATAACATGATATCATGAAAGAGACAGCTGATAACATGATCTCATTAAAGAAACAGCTGATAACATGATCTCATGAAAGAAACAGCTGATAACATGATCTCGTGAAAGAGACACCTGATAACATGATCTCATTAAAGAAACAGCTGATAACATGATCTCATGAAAGAAACAGCTGATAACATGATCTCATGAAAGAGACAGCTGATAACATGATCTCATGAAAGAAACAGCTGATAACATGATCTCATGAAAGAGACAGCTGATAACATGATATCATGAAAGAGACAGCTGATAACATGATATCATGAAAGAGACAGCTGATAACATGATCTCATGAAATAGACAGCTGATAACATGATCTCATGAAAGAGACAGCTGATAACATGATCTCATGAAAGAGACAGCTGATAACATGATCTCATGAAAGAGACACCTGATAACATGATCTCATTAAAGAAACAGCTGATAACATGATCTCATGAAAGAGACAGGTGATAACATTATCTCGTGAAAGAGACAGCTGATAACATGATCGCATGAAAGAAACAGCTGATAACATGATCTCATGAAAGAGACAGCTGATAACATGATCTCATTAAAGAAACAGCTGATAACATGATCTCATGAAAGAGACAGCTGATAACATGATCGCATGAAAGAAACAGCTGATAACATGATCTCATGAAAGAGACAGCTGATAACATTATCTCATGAAAGAGACAGCTGATAACATGATATCATGAAAGAGACAGCTGATAACATGATCTCATGAAAGAGACAGCTGATAACATGATCTCATGAAAGAGAAAGCTGATAACATGATCTCATGAAAGAGACAGCTGATAACATGATCTCATGAAAGAGACAGATGATAACATGATCTCATGAAAGAGACAGCTGATAACATGATCTCATGAAAGAGACAGCTGATAACCTGATCTCATGAAAGAGACAGATGATAACATGATATCATGAAAGAGACAGCTGATAACATGATCTCATGAAAGAGACAGCTGATAACATGATCCAATGAAAGAGAAAGATGATAACATGATCTCATGAAAGAGACAGCTGATAACATGATATCATGAAAGAGACAGCTGATAACATGATCTCATGAAAGAGACAGCTGATGACATGATCTCATGAAACAGACAGCTGATAACATGATCTCATGAAAGAGACAGCTGATAACATGATCTCATGAAAGAGACAGCTGATAACATGGTCTCATGAAATAGACAGCTGATAACATGATCTCATGAAAGAGACAGCTGATAACATGATCTCATGAAAGAGACAGTGGATAACATGATCTCATGAAAGAAACAGCTGATAACATGATCTCATGAAAGAGACAGCTGATAACATGATCTCATGAAAGAGACAGCTGATAACATGATCTCATGAAAGAGACAGCTGATAACATGATCTCATGAAAGAGACAGCTGATAACATGATCTCATGAAAGAGACAGCTGATAACATGATCTCATGAAAGAGACAGCTGATAACATGATCTCATGAAAGAGAAAGCTGATAACATGATCTCATGAAAGAGACAGCTGATAACATGATCTCATGAAAGAGACAGCTGATAACATGATCTCCTGAAAGAAACAGCTGACAACATGATCTCATGAAAGAGACAGCTGATAACATGATCTCATGAAAGAGACAGCTGATAACATGATCTCATGAAAGAGACACCTGATAACATGATCTCATTAAAGAAACAGCTGATAACATGATCTCATGAAAGAGACAGCTGATAGCATGATCACATGAAAGAGACAGCTGATAACATGATATCATGAAAGAGACACCTGATAACATGATCTCATTAAAGAAACAGCTGATAACATGATCTCATGAAAGAGACAGTTGATAACATGATCTCATGAAAGAGACAGCTGATAACATGATCTTATGAAAGAGACAGCTGATATCATGATCTGATGAAAGAGACAGCTGATAACATGATCTCATGAAAGAGACAGATGATAACATGCTATCATGAAAGAGACAGCTGATAACATGATCTCATGAAAGAGACAGCTGATAACATGATCCAATGAAAGAGACAGCTGATAACATGATATCATGAAAGAGACCACTGATAACATGATTTCATGAAAGACACAGCTGATAACATGATTTCATGAAAGAGACAGCTGATGACATGATCCAATGAAAGAGACAGCTGATAACATGATCTCATGATAGAGACAGCTGATAACATGATCCAATGAAAGAGACAGCTGATAACATGATCCAATGAAAGAGACAGCTGATAACATGATCTCATGAAAGAGACAGCTGATAACATGATCTCATGAAAGAGACAGCTGATAACATGATCTCATGAAATAGACAGCTGATAACATGATCTCATGAAAGAGACAGCTGATAACATGATCTCATGAAAGAGACAGTGGCTAACATGATCTCATGAAAGAAACAGCTGATAACATGATCTCATGAAAGAGACAGCTGATAACATGATCTTATGAAAGAGACAGCTGATAACATGATCTCATGAAGGAGACAGCTGATAACATGATCTCATGAAAGAGACAGCTGATAACATGATTTCATGAAAGAGACAGCTGATAACATGATCTCATGAAAGAGACAGCTGATAACATGATCTCATGAAAGAGACAGTTGATAACATGATCTCATGAAAGAGACAGCTGATAACATGATCTCATGAAATCGACAGCTGATAACATGATCTCATGAAAGAGACAGCTGATAACATGATCTCATGAATGAGACAGTGGATAACATGATCTCATGAAAGAAACAGCTGATAACATGATCGCATGAAAGAAACAGCTGATAACATGATCTCATGAAAGAGACAGCTGATAACATGATCTCATTAAAGAGACAGCTGATAACATGATCTCATGAAAGAGACAGTGGATAACATGATCTCATGAAAGAAACAGCTGATAACATGATCTCATGAAAGAGACAGCTGATAACATGATCTCATGAAAGAGACAGCTGATAACATGATCTCATGAAAGAGACAGCTGATAACATGATCTCATGAAATAGACAGCTGATAACATGATCTCATGAAAGAGACAGCTGATAACATGATCTCATGAAATAGACAGCTGATAACATGATCTCATGAAAGAGACAGCTGATAACATGATCTCATGAAAGAGACAGTGGATAACATGATCTCATGAAAGAAACAGCTGATAACATGATCTCATGAAAGAGACAGCTGATAACATGATCTCATGAAAGAGACAGCTGATAACATGATCTCATGAAAGAGACAGCTGATAACATGATCTCATGAAAGAGACAGCTGACAACATGATCTCATGAAAGAGACAGCTGATAACATGATCTCATGAAAGAGACAGCTGATAACATGATCTCATGAAAGAGACAGCTGATAACATGCTCTCATTAAAGAGACAGCTGACAACATGATCTCATGAAAGAGACAGATGATAACATGATCTCATGAAAGAGACAGCTGATAACCTGATCTCATAAACGAGACAGCTGATAACATGATCTCATGAAAGAGAAAGATGATAACATGATCCCATGAAAGAGACAGCTGATAACATGATCTCAGGAAAGAGACAGCTGATAACATGATCTCCTGAAAGAAACAGCTGACAACATGATCTCATGAAAGAGACAGCTGATAACATGATCTCATGAAAGAGACACCTGATAACATGATCTCATTAAAGAAACAGCTGATAACATGATCTCATGAAAGAGACAGCTGATAACATGATCTCATGAAAGAAACAGCTGATAACATGATCTCATGAAAGAGACAGCTGATAACATGATGTCATGAAAGAGACAGCTGATAACATGATCCAATGAAAGAGAAAGATGATAACATGATCTCATGAAAGAGACAGCTGATAACATGATCTCGTGAAAGAGACACCTGATAACATGATCTCATGAAAGAGACAGCTGATAACATGATCTCATGAAAGAGACACCTGATAACATGATCTCATGAAAGAGACAGATGATAACATGATCTCATGAAAGAGACAGCTGATAGCATGATCACATGAAAGAGACAGCTGATAACATGATATCATGAAAGAGACAGCTGATAACATGATCTCATTAAAGAAACAGCTGATACCATGATCTCATGAAAGAAACAGCTGATAACATGATCTCGTGAAAGAGACACCTGATAACATGATCTCATTAAAGAAACAGCTGATAACATGATCTCATGAAAGAAACAGCTGATAACATGATCTCATGAAAGAGACAGCTGATAACATGATCTCATGAAAGAAACAGCTGATAACATGATCTCATGAAAGAGACAGCTGATAACATGATATCATGAAAGAGACAGCTGATAACATGATATCATGAAAGAGACAGCTGATAACATGATCTCATGAAATAGACAGCTGATAACATGATCTCATGAAAGAGACAGCTGATAACATGATCTCATGAAAGAGACAGCTGATAACATGATCTCATGAAAGAGACACCTGATAACATGATCTCATTAAAGAAACAGCTGATAACATGATCTCATGAAAGAGACAGGTGATAACATTATCTCGTGAAAGAGACAGCTGATAACATGATCGCATGAAAGAAACAGCTGATAACATGATCTCATGAAAGAGACAGCTGATAACATGATCTCATTAAAGAAACAGCTGATAACATGATCTCATTGAAGAGACAGCTGATAACATGATCGCATGAAAGAAACAGCTGATAACATGATCTCATGAAAGAGACAGCTGATAACATTATCTCATGAAAGAGACAGCTGATAACATGATATCATGAAAGAGACAGCTGATAACATGATCTCATGAAAGAGACAGCTGATAACATGATCTCATGAAAGAGAAAGCTGATAACATGATCTCATGAAAGAGACAGCTGATAACATGATCTCATGAAAGAGACAGATGATAACATGATCTCATGAAAGAGACAGCTGATAACATGATCTCATGAAAGAGACAGCTGATAACCTGATCTCATGAAAGAGACAGATGATAACATGATATCATGAAAGAGACAGCTGATAACATGATCTCATGAAAGAGACAGCTGATAACATGATCCAATGAAAGAGAAAGATTATAACATGATCTCATGAAAGAGACAGCTGATAACATGATATCATGAAAGAGACAGCTGATAACATGATCTCATGAAAGAGACAGCTGATGACATGATCTCATGAAACAGACAGCTGATAACATGATCTCATGAAAGAGACAGCTGATAACATGATCTCATGAAAGAGACAGCTGATAACCTGATCTCATGAAAGAGACAGATGATAACATGATATCATGAAAGAGACAGCTGATAACATGATCTCATGAAAGAGACAGCTGATAACATGATCCAATGAAAGAGAAAGATGATAACATGATCTCATGAAAGAGACAGCTGATAACATGATATCATGAAAGAGACAGCTGATAACATGATCTCATGAAAGAGACAGCTGATGACATGATCTCATGAAACAGACAGCTGATAACATGATCTCATGAAAGAGACAGCTGATAACATGATCTCATGAAAGAGACAGCTGATAACATGGTCTCATGAAATAGACAGCTGATAACATGATCTCATGAAAGAGACAGCTGATAACATGATCTCATGAAAGAGACAGTGGATAACATGATCTCATGAAAGAAACAGCTGATAACATGATCTCATGAAAGAGACAGCTGATAACATGATCTCATGAAAGAGACAGCTGATAACATGATCTCATGAAAGAGACAGCTGATAACATGATCTCATGAAAGAGACAGCTGATAACATGATCTCATGAAAGAGACAGCTGATAACATGATCTCATGAAAGAGACAGCTGATAACATGATCTCATGAAAGAGAAAGCTGATAACATGATCTCATGAAAGAGACAGCTGATAACATGATCTCATGAAAGAGACAGCTGATAACATGATCTCCTGAAAGAAACAGCTGACAACATGATCTCATGAAAGAGACAGCTGATAACATGATCTCATGAAAGAGACAGCTGATAACATGATCTCATGAAAGAGACACCTGATAACATGATCTCATTAAAGAAACAGCTGATAACATGATCTCATGAAAGAGACAGCTGATAGCATGACCACATGAAAGAGACAGCTGATAACATGATATCATGAAAGAGACACCTGATAACATGATCTCATTAAAGAAACAGCTGATAACATGATCTCATGAAAGAGACAGTTGATAACATGATCTCATGAAAGAGACAGCTGATAACATGATCTTATGAAAGAGACAGCTGATATCATGATCTGATGAAAGAGACAGCTGATAACATGATCTCATGAAAGAGACAGATGATAACATGCTATCATGAAAGAGACAGCTGATAACATGATCTCATGAAAGAGACAGCTGATAACATGATCCAATGAAAGAGACAGCTGATAACATGATATCATGAAAGAGACCACTGATAACATGATTTCATGAAAGACACAGCTGATAACATGATTTCATGAAAGAGACAGCTGATGACATGATCCAATGAAAGAGACAGCTGATAACATGATCTCATGATAGAGACAGCTGATAACATGATCCAATGAAAGAGACAGCTGATAACATGATCCAATGAAAGAGACAGCTGATAACATGATCTCATGAAAGAGACAGCTGATAACATGATCTCATGAAAGAGACAGCTGATAACATGATCTCATGAAATAGACAGCTGATAACATGATCTCATGAAAGAGACAGCTGATAACATGATCTCATGAAAGAGACAGTGGCTAACATGATCTCATGAAAGAAACAGCTGATAACATGATCTCATGAAAGAGACAGCTGATAACATGATCTTATGAAAGAGACAGCTGATAACATGATCTCATGAAGGAGACAGCTGATAACATGATCTCATGAAAGAGACAGCTGATAACATGATTTCATGAAAGAGACAGCTGATAACATGATCTCATGAAAGAGACAGCTGATAACATGATCTCATGAAAGAGACAGTTGATAACATGATCTCATGAAAGAGACAGCTGATAACATGATCTCATGAAATCGACAGCTGATAACATGATCTCATGAAAGAGACAGCTGATAACATGATCTCATGAATGAGACAGTGGATAACATGATCTCATGAAAGAAACAGCTGATAACATGATCGCATGAAAGAAACAGCTGATAACATGATCTCATGAAAGAGACAGCTGATAACATGATCTCATTAAAGAGACAGCTGATAACATGATCTCATGAAAGAGACAGTGGATAACATGATCTCATGAAAGAAACAGCTGATAACATGATCTCATGAAAGAGACAGCTGATAACATGATCTCATGAAAGAGACAGCTGATAACATGATCTCATGAAAGAGACAGCTGATAACATGATCTCATGAAATAGACAGCTGATAACATGATCTCATGAAAGAGACAGCTGATAACATGATCTCATGAAATAGACAGCTGATAACATGATCTCATGAAAGAGACAGCTGATAACATGATCTCATGAAAGAGACAGTGGATAACATGATCTCATGAAAGAAACAGCTGATAACATGATCTCATGAAAGAGACAGCTGATAACATGATCTCATGAAAGAGACAGCTGATAACATGATCTCATGAAAGAGACAGCTGATAACATGATCTCATGAAAGAGACAGCTGACAACATGATCTCATGAAAGAGACAGCTGATAACATGATCTCATGAAAGAGACAGCTGATAACATGATCTCATGAAAGAGACAGCTGATAACATGCTCTCATTAAAGAGACAGCTGACAACATGATCTCATGAAAGAGACAGATGATAACATGATCTCATGAAAGAGACAGCTGATAACCTGATCTCATAAACGAGACAGCTGATAACATGATCTCATGAAAGAGAAAGATGATAACATGATCCCATGAAAGAGACAGCTGATAACATGATCTCAGGAAAGAGACAGCTGATAACATGATCTCCTGAAAGAAACAGCTGACAACATGATCTCATGAAAGAGACAGCTGATAACATGATCTCATGAAAGAGACACCTGATAACATGATCTCATTAAAGAAACAGCTGATAACATGATCTCATGAAAGAGACAGCTGATAACATGATCTCATGAAAGAAACAGCTGATAACATGATCTCATGAAAGAGACAGCTGATAACATGATGTCATGAAAGAGACAGCTGATAACATGATCCAATGAAAGAGAAAGATGATAACATGATCTCATGAAAGAGACAGCTGATAACATGATCTCGTGAAAGAGACACCTGATAACATGATCTCATGAAAGAGACAGCTGATAACATGATCTCATGAAAGAGACACCTGATAACATGATCTCATGAAAGAGACAGATGATAACATGATCTCATGAAAGAGACAGCTGATAGCATGATCACATGAAAGAGACAGCTGATAACATGATATCATGAAAGAGACAGCTGATAACATGATCTCATTAAAGAAACAGCTGATAACATGATCTCATGAAAGAAACAGCTGATAACATGATCTCGTGAAAGAGACACCTGATAACATGATCTCATTAAAGAAACAGCTGATAACATGATCTCATGAAAGAAACAGCTGATAACATGATCTCATGAAAGAGACAGCTGATAACATGATCTCATGAAAGAAACAGCTGATAACATGATCTCATGAAAGAGACAGCTGATAACATGATATCATGAAAGAGACAGCTGATAACATGATATCATGAAAGAGACAGCTGATAACATGATCTCATGAAATAGACAGCTGATAACATGATCTCATGAAAGAGACAGCTGATAACATGATCTCATGAAAGAGACAGCTGATAACATGATCTCATGAAAGAGACACCTGATAACATGATCTCATTAAAGAAACAGCTGATAACATGATCTCATGAAAGAGACAGGTGATAACATTATCTCGTGAAAGAGACAGCTGATAACATGATCGCATGAAAGAAACAGCTGATAACATGATCTCATGAAAGAGACAGCTGATAACATGATCTCATTAAAGAAACAGCTGATAACATGATCTCATTGAAGAGACAGCTGATAACATGATCGCATGAAAGAAACAGCTGATAACATGATCTCATGAAAGAGACAGCTGATAACATTATCTCATGAAAGAGACAGCTGATAACATGATATCATGAAAGAGACAGCTGATAACATGATCTCATGAAAGAGACAGCTGATAACATGATCTCATGAAAGAGAAAGCTGATAACATGATCTCATGAAAGAGACAGCTGATAACATGATCTCATGAAAGAGACAGATGATAACATGATCTCATGAAAGAGACAGCTGATAACATGATCTCATGAAAGAGACAGCTGATAACCTGATCTCATGAAAGAGACAGATGATAACATGATATCATGAAAGAGACAGCTGATAACATGATCTCATGAAAGAGACAGCTGATAACATGATCCAATGAAAGAGAAAGATTATAACATGATCTCATGAAAGAGACAGCTGATAACATGATATCATGAAAGAGACAGCTGATAACATGATCTCATGAAAGAGACAGCTGATGACATGATCTCATGAAACAGACAGCTGATAACATGATCTCATGAAAGAGACAGCTGATAACATGATCTCATGAAAGAGACAGCTGATAACATGATCTCATGAAATAGACAGCTGATAACATGATCTCATGAAAGAGACAGCTGATAACATGATCTCATGAAAGAGACAGTGGATAACATGATCTCATGAAAGAAACAGCTGATAACATGATCTCATGAAAGAGACAGCTGATAACATGATCTCATGAAAGAGACAGCTGATAACATGATCTCATGAAAGAGACAGCTGATAACATGATCTCATGAAAGAGACAGCTGACAACATGATCTCATGAAAGAGACAGCTGATAACATGATCTCATGAAAGAGACAGCTGATAACATGATCTCATTAAAGAGAAAGCTGATAACATGATCTCATGAAAGAGACAGCTGATAACATGATCTCATGAAAGAGACAGCTGATAACATGATCTCCTGAAAGAAACAGCTGACAACATGATCTCATGAAAGAGACAGCTGATAACATGATCTCATGAAAGAGACAGCTGATAACATGATCTCATGAAAGAGACACCTGATAACATGATCTCATTAAAGAAACAGCTGATAACATGATCTCATGAAAGAGACAGCTGATAGCATGATCACATGAAAGAGACAGCTGATAACATGATATCATGAAAGAGACACCTGATAACATGATCTCATTAAAGAAACAGCTGATAACATGATCTCATGGAAGAAACAGCTGATAACATGATCTCGTGAAAGAGACACCTGATAACATGATCTCATTAAAGAAACAGCTGATAACATGATCTCATGAAAGAAACAGCTGATAACATGATCTCATGAAATAGACAGCTGATAACATGATCTCATGAAAGAAACAGCTGATAACATGATCTCATGAAAGAAACAGCTGATAACATGATATCATGAAAGAGACAGCTGATAACATGATATCATGAAAGAGACAGCTGATAACATGATCTCATGAAAGAGACAGCTGATGACATGATCTCATGAAACAGACAGCTGATAACATGATCTCATGAAAGAGACAGCTGATAACATGATCTCATGAAAGAGACAGCTGATAACATTATCTCGTGAAAGAGACAGCTGATAACATGATCGCATGAAAGAAACAGCTGATAACATGATCTCATGAAAGAGACAGCTGATAACATGATCTCATTAAAGAAACAGCTGATAACATGATCTCATGAAAGAGACAGCTGATAACATGATCGCATGAAAGAAACAGCTGATAACATGATCTCATGAAAGAGACAGCTGATAACATTATCTCATGAAAGAGACAGCTGATAACATGATATCATGAAAGAGACAGCTGATAACATGATCTCATGAAAGAGACAGCTGATAACATGATCTCATGAAAGAGAAAGCTGATAACATGATCTCATGAAAGAGACAGCTGATAACATGATCTCATGAAAGAGACAGATGATAACATGATCTCATGAAAGAGACAGCTGATAACATGATCTCATGAAAGAGACAGCTGATAACCTGATCTCATGAAAGAGACAGATGATAACATGATATCATGAAAGAGACAGCTGATAACATGATCTCATGAAAGAGACAGCTGATAACATGATCCAATGAAAGAGAAAGATGATAACATGATCTCATGAAAGAGACAGCTGATAACATGATATCATGAAAGAGACAGCTGATGACATGATATCATGAAAGAGACAGCTGATAACATAATTTCATGAAAGAGACAGCTGATAACATGATCCAATGAAAGAGAAAGCTGATAGCATGATCTCATGTAAGAGGCAGCTGATAACATGATCCAAAGAAAGAGACAGCTGACAACATGATCCAATGAAAGAGACAGCTGATAACATGATCTCATGAAAGAGACAGCTGATAACATGATCCAATGAAAGAGAAAGCTGATAGCATGATCTCATGTAAGAGGCAGCTGATAACATGATCCAAAGAAAGAGACAGCTGATAACATGATCCAATGAAAGAGACAGCTGATAACATGATATCATGAAAGAGACAGCTGATAACATGATATCATGAAAGAGACAGCTGATAACATGATCTCATGAAAGAGACAGCTGATAACATGATCTCATGAAAGAGACAGCTGATAACATGATCTCATGAAAGAGACAGCTGATAACATGATCTCATGAAAGAGACAGCTGATAACATGATCTCATGAAAGAGACAGCTGATAACATGATCTCATGAAAGAGACAGCTGATAACATGATCTCCTGAAAGAAACAGCTGACAACATGATCTCATGAAAGAGACAGCTGATAACATGATCTCATGAAATAGACAGCTGATAACATGATCTCATGAAAGAGACAGCTGATAACATGATCCAATGAAAGAGACAGCTGATAACATGATATCATGAAAGAGACAGCTGATAACATGATATCATGAAAGAGACAGCTGATAACATGATCTCATGAAAGAGACAGCTGATAACATGATCTCATGAAAGAGACAGCTGATAACATGATCTCATGAAAGAGACAGCTGATAACATGATCTCATGAAAGAGACAGCTGATAACATGATCTCATGAAAGAGACAGCTGATAACATGATCTCATGAAAGAGACAGCTGATAACATGATCTCCTGAAAGAAACAGCTGACAACATGATCTCATGAAAGAGACAGCTGATAACATGATCTCATGAAAGAGACAGCTGATAACATGATCTCATGAAAGAAACAGCTGATAACATGATCTCATGAAAGAGACAGCTGATAACATGATCTCATGAAAGAGACAGCTGATAACATGATATCATGAAAGAGACAGCTGATAACATGATCTCATGAAAGAGACAGCTGATAACATGATCTCATGAAAGAGACAGCTGATAACATGATCTCATGAAAGAGACAGCTGATAACATGATCTCATGAAAGAAACAGCTGATAACATGATCTCATGAAAGAGACAGCTGATAACATGATATCATGAAAGAGACAGCTGATAACATGATCTCATGAAAGAGACAGCTGATAGCATGATCGCATGAAAGAAACAGCTGATAACATGATCTCATGAAAGAGACAGCTGATAACATGATCTCATGAAAGAGACAGCTGATAACATGATCTCATGAAAGAGACAGCTGATAACATGATCTCATGAAAGAGACAGCTGATAACATGATCTCATGAAAGAGAAAGCTGATAACATGATCTCATGAAAGAGACAGCTGATAACATGATCCAATGAAAGAGAAAGATGATAACATGATCTCATGAAAGAAACAGCTGACAACATGATCTCATGAAAGAGACAGCTGATAACATGATCTCAAGAAAGAGACAGCTGATAACATGATCTCATGAAAGAGACACCTGATAACATGATCTCATTAAAGAAACAGCTGCTAACATGATCTCATGAAAGAAACAGCTGACAACATGATCTCATGAAATAGACAGCTGATAACATGATCTCAAGAAAGAGACAGCTGATAACATGATCTCATGAAAGAGACAGTGGATAACATGATCTCATGAAAGAAACAGCTGATAACATGATCTCATGAAAGAGACAGCTGATAACATGATCTTATGAAAGAGACAGCTGATAACATGATCTCATGAAGGAGACAGCTGATAACATGATCTCATGAAAGAGACAGCTGATAACATGATTTCATGAAATAGACAGCTGATAACATGATCTCATGAACGAGACAGCTGATAACATGATCTCATGAAAGAGACAGCTGATAACATGATCGCATGAAAGAAACAGCTGATAACATGATCTCATGAAAGAGACAGCTGATAACATTATCTCATGAAAGAGACAGTTGATAACATGATCTCATGAAAGAGACAGCTGATAACATGATCTCATGAAATCGACAGCTGATAACATGATCTCATGAAAGAGACAGCTGATAACATGATCTCATGAAAGAGACAGCTGATAACATGATCTCATGAAAGAGACAGTGGATAACATGATCTCATGAAAGAAACAGCTGATAACATGATCTCATGAAAGAGACAGCTGATAACATGATCTTATGAAAGAGACAGCTGATAACATGATCTCATCAAGGAGACAGCTGATAACATGATCTCATGAAAGAGACAGCTGATAACATGATTTCATGAAATAGACAGCTGATAACATGATCTCATGAACGAGACAGCTGATAACATGATCTCATGAAAGAGACAGCTGATAACATGATCGCATGAAAGAAACAGCTGATAACATGATCTCATGAAAGAGACAGCTGATAACATGATCTCATGAAAGAGACAGTTGATAACATGATCTCATGAAAGAGACAGCTGATAACATGATCTCATGAAATCGACAGCTGATAACATGATCTCATGAAAGAGACAGCTGATAACATGATCTCATGAATGAGACAGTGGATAACATGATCTCATGAAAGAAACAGCTGATAACATGATCTCATGAAAGAGACAGCTGATAACATGATCTCATGAAATAGACAGCTGATAACATGATCTCATTGAATAGACAGCTGATAACATGATCTCATGAAAGAGACAGTGGATAACATGATCTCATGAAAGAAACAGCTGATAACATGATCTCATGAAAGAGACAGCTGATAACATGATCTCATGAAAGAGACAGCTGATAACATGATCTCATGAAAGAGACAGCTGATAACATGATCTCATGAAATAGACAGCTGATAACATGATCTCATGAAAGAGACAGCTGATAACATGATCTCATGAAATAGACAGCTGATAACATGATCTCATGAAAGAGACAGCTGATAACATGATCTCATGAAAGAGACAGCGGATAACATGATCTCATGAAAGAAACAGCTGATAACATGATCTCATGAAAGAGACAGCTGATAACATGATCTCATGAAAGAGACAGCTGATAACATGATCTCATGAAAGAGACAGCTGATAACATGATCTCATGAAAGAGACAGCTGATAACATGATCTCATGAAAGAGACAGCTGATAACATGATCTCATGAAAGAGACAGCTGATAACATGATCTCATGAAAGAGACAGCTGATAACATGCTCTCATTAAAGAGACAGCTGACAACATGATCTCATGAAAGAGACAGATGATAACATGATCTCATGAAAGAGACAGCTGATAACCTGATCTCATGAACGAGACAGCTGATAACATGATCTCATGAAAGAGACAGCTGATAACATGATCGCATGAAAGAAACAGCTGATAACATGATCTCATGAAAGAGACAGCTGATAACATTATCTCGTGAAAGAGACAGCTGATAACATGATCGCATGAAAGAAACAGCTGATAACATGATCTCATGAAAGAGACAGCTGATAACATGATCTCATTAAAGAAACAGCTGATAACATGATCTCATGAAAGAGACAGCTGATAACATGATCGCATGAAAGAAACAGCTGATAACATGATCTCATGAAAGAGACAGCTGATAACATTATCTCATGAAAGAGACAGCTGATAACATGATATCATGAAAGAGACAGCTGATAACATGATCTCATGAAAGAGACAGCTGATAACATGATCTCATGAAAGAGACAGATGATAACATGATCTCATGAAAGAGACAGCTGATAACATGATCTCATGAAAGAGACAGATGATAACATGATCTCATGAAAGAGACAGATGATAACATGATCTCATGAAAGAGACAGCTGATAACATGATCTCATGAAAGAGACAGCTGATAACATGATCTCATTAAAGAAACAGCTGATAACATGATCTCATGAAAGAAACAGCTGATAACATGATCTCGTGAAAGAGACACCTGATAACATGATCTCATTAAAGAAACAGCTGATAACATGATCTCATGAAAGAAACAGCTGATAACATGATCTCATGAAAGAGACAGCTGATAACATGATCTCATGAAAGAAACAGCTGATAACATGATCTCATGAAAGAGACAGCTGATAACATTATCTCATGAAAGAGACAGCTGATAACATGATATCATGAAAGAGACAGCTGATAACATGATCTCATGAAAGAGACAGCTGATAACATGATCTCATGAAAGAGAAAGCTGATAACATGATCTCATGAAAGAGACAGCTGATAACATGATCTCATGAAAGAGACAGATGATAACATGATCTCATGAAAGAGACAGCTGATAACATGATCTCATGAAAGAGACAGCTGATCACATGATCTCATGAAAGAGACAGCTGATAACATGATCTCATGAAAGAGACAGCTGATAACATGATATCATGAAAGAGACAGCTGATAACATGATCTCATGAAAGAGACAGTGGATAACATGATCTCATGAAAGAAACAGCTGATAACATGATCTCATGAAAGAGACAGCTGATAACATGATCTTATGAAAGAGACCGCTGATAACATGATCTCATGAAGGAGACAGCTGATAACATGATCTCATGAAAGAGACAGCTGATAACATGATTTCATGAAAGAGACAGCTGATAACATGATCTCATGAAAGAGACAGCTGATAACATGATCTCATGAAAGAGACAGTTGATAACATGATCTCATGAAAGAGACAGCTGATAACATGATCTCATAAAATCGACAGCTGATAACATGATCTCATGAAAGAGACAGCTGATAACATGATCTCATGAATGAGACAGTGGATAACATGATCTCATGAAAGAAACAGCTGATAACATGATCTCATGAAAGAGACAGCTGATAACATGATCTCATGAAATAGACAGCTGATAACATGATCTCATTGAATAGACAGCTGATAACATGATCTCATGAAAGAGACAGTGGATAACATGATCTCATGAAAGAAACAGCTGATAACATGATCTCATGAAAGAGACAGCTGATAACATGATCTCATGAAAGAGACAGCTGATAACATGATCTCATGAAAGAGACAGCTGATAACATGATCTCATGAAATAGACAGCTGATAACATGATCTCATGAAAGAGACAGCTGATAACATGATCTCATGAAATAGACAGCTGATAACATGATCTCATGAAAGAGACAGCTGATAACATGATCTCATGAAAGAGACAGCTGATAACATGATCTCATGAAAGAAACAGCTGATAACATGATCTCATGAAAGAGACAGCTGATAACATGATCTCATGAAAGAGACAGCTGATAACATGATCTCATGAAAGAGACAGCTGATAACATGATCTCATGAAAGAGACAGCTGACAACATGATCTCATGAAAGAGACAGCTGATAACATGATCTCATGAAAGAGACAGCTGATAACATGATCTCATGAAAGAGACAGCTGATAACATGATCTCATGAAAGAGACAGCTGATAACCTGATCTCATGAACGAGACAGCTGGTAACATGATCTCATGAAAGAGACAGCTGATAACATGATCGCATGAAAGAAACAGCTGATAACATGATCTCATGAAAGAGACAGCTGATAACATTATCTCGTGAAAGAGACAGCTGATAACATGATCGCATGAAACAAACAGCTGATAACATGATCTCATGAAAGAGACAGCTGATAACATGATCTCATTAAAGAAACAGCTGATAACATGATCTCATGAAAGAGACAGCTGATAACATGATCGCATGAAAGAAACAGCTGATAACATGATCTCATGAAAGAGACAGCTGATAATAATAATAATAATAATTCATTTATTTTGTATAGCGCTTTTCCAGAAGCCCAAAGGCGCTTTGACAGAGTGGAAAACATAATGCATAACAATACATGAAAACAACAATTGCAAAAAGACAAGAATCAAGAAAACAAACAGCAGCGATATACGGCATATATATAAGACAAGAATCAAAAAGACAAGACAAGAATCAATAGGGAAATATTTAAAGCAAAAGGAGGGAGAAGGAGAAGAGATAGTCAGGGGTTAAATGCTGTGGGTTGAATGTTGAATGCAGCGTTGAACAGGTGGGTCTTTAGTGATGTTTTGAATGTGGTGAGTGAGGAGGAGTCTCTGATGGTGTGAGGTAGTGAGTTCCAGAGGGTGGGAGCAGCGATGGAGAAGGCCCTGTCCCCCCAGGATCTGAATTTGGTCCGGATGGAGGGGGTCAGGAGGTTGGTACCAGCAGAGCGGAGGTTGCGGGTGGGAGTGTGTCTGGAGAGGAGGTCAGCCAGGTAGGATGGGGCCAGGTTATGGAGGGCTTTGTATGTCAAGAGGAGGATTTTGTACTGGATTCTCTGGGGGATGGGGAGCCAGTGAAGCTTGTAAAGGACGGGGGTGATGTGGTCACGGGTCCGGGAATGAGTGAGTAGACGGGCAGCGGAGTTCTGAATGTATTGGAGTTTATTGGTGATTTTTGAGGGTGAACCATAGAGGAGGCTATTGCAGTAGTCCAGACGGGAGGTGATGAAGGCGTGGATGAGGGTTTCTGCAGCCGTGGAGGAGAGGGATGAGCGGAGACGGGCAATGTTTTTCAGGTGAAAGAAGGCTGACTTTGTGATCTGTTTAGTGTATTTGTCGAAGGAAAGGGTTTGGTCAAAGATGACGCCAAGATTCCGGATGTGAGGGGAGGTGGATACTGGGATACCGTCGATGTTGAGGGCAAAGTTATGGGTGGATTTTGTGAGCGTTTTTGGGCCAATGATGATTATTTCAGATTTATCACAGTTAAGCTTGAGGAAGTTGATTTGAAGCCAGGATTTTATTTCAGTGATGCAGTTTGTCAGGATAGAGTGGGTGTCGGTGGAGACGGACTTGGTGGAGATGAAAAGCTGGATGTCATCGGCGAAGCAGTGGAATTGGAGACCATGACGGCGGATTAAGTGACCGAGCGGGGACAGGTAAAGGATGAAGAGGAGGGGGCCAAGAACTGAACCTTGGGGGACACCTTGGGGGAGGGGAGCAGTGGGGGATTTGCAGTTATTGATGGAGATGAACTGGCATCTGTCAGAGAGGTATGATTTAATCCAAGAGAGGGCAGTGCCGGTGACGTTAAAGGTGGATTCAAGTCGGGTGAGGAGGATAGTGTGATCGATGGTGTCAAAGGCAGCGCTGAGGTCGAGGAGGACGAGAATGTTGAGGTTGCCAGCGTCAGAGGAGAGGAGAAGGTCGTTGGTGATTTTGAGGAGATAACATTATCTCATGAAAGAGACAGTTGATAACATGATATCATGAAAGAGACAGCTGATAACATGATCTCATGAAAGAGACAGCTGATAACATGATCTCATGAAAGAGAAAGCTGATAACATGATCTCATGAAAGAGACAGCTGATAACATGATCTCATGAAAGAGACAGATGATAACATGATCTCATGAAAGAGACAGCTGATAACATGATCTCATGAAAGAGACAGATGATAACATGATATCATGAAAGAGACAGCTGATAACATGATCTCATTAAAGAAACAGCTGATAACATGATCTCATGAAAGAAACAGCTGATAACATGATCTCGTGAAAGAGACACCTGATAACATGATCTCATTAAAGAAACAGCTGATAACATGATCTCATGAAAGAAACAGCTGATAACATGATCTCATGAAAGAGACAGCTGATAACATGATCTCATGAAAGAAACAGCTGATAACATGATCTCATGAAAGAGACAGCTGATAACATGATATCATGAAAGAGACAGCTGATAACATGATATCATGAAAGAGACAGCTGATAACATGATCTCATGAAATAGACAGCTGATAACATGATCTCATGAAAGAGACAGCTGATAACATGATCTCATGAAAGAGACAGCTGATAACATGATCTCATGAAAGAGACACCTGATAACATGATCTCATTAAAGAAACAGCTGATAACATGATCTCATGAAAGAGACAGGTGATAACATTATCTCGTGAAAGAGACAGCTGATAACATGATCGCATGAAAGAAACAGCTGATAACATGATCTCATGAAAGAGACAGCTGATAACATGATCTCATTAAAGAAACAGCTGATAACATGATCTCATGAAAGAGACAGCTGATAACATGATCGCATGAAAGAAACAGCTGATAACATGATCTCATGAAAGAGACAGCTGATAACATTATCTCATGAAAGAGACAGCTGATAACATGATCTCATGAAAGAGACAGCTGATAACATGATCTCATGAAAGAGAAAGCTGATAACATGATCTCATGAAAGAGACAGCTGATAACATGATCTCATGAAAGAGACAGATGATAACATGATCTCATGAAAGAGACAGCTGATAACATGATCGCATGAAAGAAACAGCTGATAACATGATCTCATGAAAGAGACAGCTGATAACATTATCTCATGAAAGAGACAGCTGATAACATGATCTCATGAAAGAGACAGCTGATAACATGATCTCATGAAAGAGAAAGCTGATAACATGATCTCATGAAAGAGACAGCTGATAACATGATCTCATGAAAGAGACAGATGATAACATGATCTCATGAAAGAGACAGCTGATAACATGATCTCATGAAAGAGACAGCTGATAACCTGATCTCATGAAAGAGACAGATGATAACATGATATCATGAAAGAGACAGCTGATAACATGATCTCATGAAAGAGACAGCTGATAACATGATCCAATGAAAGAGAAAGATGATAACATGATCTCATGAAAGAGACAGCTGATAACATGATATCATGAAAGAGACAGCTGATAACATGATCTCATGAAACAGACAGCTGATAACATGATCTCATGAAAGAGACAGCTGATAACATGATCTCATGAAAGAGACAGCTGATAACATGGTCTCATGAAATAGACAGCTGATAACATGATCTCATGAAAGAGACAGCTGATAACATGATCTCATGAAAGAGACAGTGGATAACATGATCTCATGAAAGAAACAGCTGATAACATGATCTCATGAAAGAGACAGCTGATAACATGATCTCATGAAAGAGACAGCTGATAACATGATCTCATGAAAGAGACAGCTGATAACATGATCTCATGAAAGAGACAGCTGATAACATGATCTCATGAAAGAGACAGCTGATAACATGATCTCATGAAAGAGACAGCTGATAACATGATCTCATGAAAGAGAAAGCTGATAACATGATCTCATGAAAGAGACAGCTGATAACATGATCTCATGAAAGAGACAGCTGATAACATGATCTCCTGAAAGAAACAGCTGACAACATGATCTCATGAAAGAGACAGCTGATAACATGATCTCATGAAAGAGACAGCTGATAACATGATCTCATGAAAGAGACACCTGA
Organism: Myxine glutinosa; assembly: GCF_964187855.1. Taxonomy (NCBI): domain Eukaryota; kingdom Metazoa; phylum Chordata; class Myxini; order Myxiniformes; family Myxinidae; genus Myxine; species Myxine glutinosa. The sequence continues at coordinate 7,712,121 of NC_136267.1, read as the reverse complement.
TAACATGATCTCATTAAAGAAACAGCTGATAACATGATCTCATGAAAGAGACAGCTGATAGCATGATCACATGAAAGAGACAGCTGATAACATGATATCATGAAAGAGACACCTGATAACATGATCTCATTAAAGAAACAGCTGATAACATGATCTCATGAAAGAGACAGTTGATAACATGATCTCATGAAAGAGACAGCTGATAACATGATCTTATGAAAGAGACAGCTGATATCATGATCTGATGAAAGAAACAGCTGATAACATGATCTCATGAAAGAGACAGCTGATAATAATAATAATAATAATTCATTTATTTTGTATAGCGCTTTTCCAGAAGCCCAAAGGCGCTTTGACAGAGTGGAAAACATAATGCATAACAATACATGAAAACAACAATTGCAAAAAGACAAGAATCAAGAAAACAAACAGCAGCGATATACGGCATATATATAAGACAAGAATCAAAAAGACAAGACAAGAATCAATAGGGAAATATTTAAAGCAAAAGGAGGGAGAAGGAGAAGAGATAGTCAGGGGTTAAATGCTGTGGGTTGAATGTTGAATGCAGCGTTGAACAGGTGGGTCTTTAGTGATGTTTTGAATGTGGTGAGTGAGGAGGAGTCTCTGATGGTGTGAGGTAGTGAGTTCCAGAGGGTGGGAGCAGCGATGGAGAAGGCCCTGTCCCCCCAGGATCTGAATTTGGTCCGGATGGAGGGGGTCAGGAGGTTGGTACCAGCAGAGCGGAGGTTGCGGGTGGGAGTGTGTCTGGAGAGGAGGTCAGCCAGGTAGGATGGGGCCAGGTTATGGAGGGCTTTGTATGTCAAGAGGAGGATTTTGTACTGGATTCTCTGGGGGATGGGGAGCCAGTGAAGCTTGTAAAGGACGGGGGTGATGTGGTCACGGGTCCGGGAATGAGTGAGTAGACGGGCAGCGGAGTTCTGAATGTATTGGAGTTTATTGGTGATTGTTGAGGGTGAACCATAGAGGAGGCTATTGCAGTAGTCCAGACGGGAGGTGATGAAGGCGTGGATGAGGGTTTCTGCAGCCGTGGAGGAGAGGGATGAGCGGAGACGGGCAATGTTTTTCAGGTGAAAGAAGGCTGACTTTGTGATCTGTTTAGTGTATTTGTCGAAGGAAAGGGTTTGGTCAAAGATGACGCCAAGATTCCGGATGTGAGGGGAGGTGGATACTGGGATACCGTCGATGTTGAGGGCAAAGTTATGGGTGGATTTTGTGAGCGTTTTTGGGCCAATGATGATTATTTCAGATTTATCACAGTTAAGCTTGAGGAAGTTGATTTGAAGCCAGGATTTTATTTCAGTGATGCAGTTTGTCAGGATAGAGTGGGTGTCGGTGGAGACGGACTTGGTGGAGATGAAAAGCTGGATGTCATCGGCGAAGCAGTGGAATTGGAGACCATGACGGCGGATTAAGTGACCGAGCGGGGACAGGTAAAGGATGAAGAGGAGGGGGCCAAGAACTGAACCTTGGGGGACACCTTGGGGGAGGGGAGCAGTGGGGGATTTGCAGTTATTGATGGAGATGAACTGGCATCTGTCAGAGAGGTATGATTTAATCCAAGAGAGGGCAGTGCCGGTGACGTTAAAGGTGGATTCAAGTCGGGTGAGGAGGATAGTGTGATCGATGGTGTCAAAGGCAGCGCTGAGGTCGAGGAGGACGAGAATGTTGAGGTTGCCAGCGTCAGAGGAGAGGAGAAGGTCGTTGGTGATTTTGAGGAGATAACATTATCTCATGAAAGAGACAGTTGATAACATGATATCATGAAAGAGACAGCTGATAACATGATCTCATGAAAGAGACAGCTGATAACATGATCTCATGAAAGAGAAAGCTGATAACATGATCTCATGAAAGAGACAGCTGATAACATGATCTCATGAAAGAGACAGATGATAACATGATCTCATGAAAGAGACAGCTGATAACATGATCTCATGAAAGAGACAGATGATAACATGATATCATGAAAGAGACAGCTGATAACATGATCTCATTAAAGAAACAGCTGATAACATGATCTCATGAAAGAAACAGCTGATAACATGATCTCGTGAAAGAGACACCTGATAACATGATCTCATTAAAGAAACAGCTGATAACATGATCTCATGAAAGAAACAGCTGATAACATGATCTCATGAAAGAGACAGCTGATAACATGATCTCATGAAAGAAACAGCTGATAACATGATCTCATGAAAGAGACAGCTGATAACATGATATCATGAAAGAGACAGCTGATAACATGATATCATGAAAGAGACAGCTGATAACATGATCTCATGAAATAGACAGCTGATAACATGATCTCATGAAAGAGACAGCTGATAACATGATCTCATGAAAGAGACAGCTGATAACATGATCTCATGAAAGAGACACCTGATAACATGATCTCATTAAAGAAACAGCTGATAACATGATCTCATGAAAGAGACAGGTGATAACATTATCTCGTGAAAGAGACAGCTGATAACATGATCGCATGAAAGAAACAGCTGATAACATGATCTCATGAAAGAGACAGCTGATAACATGATCTCATTAAAGAAACAGCTGATAACATGATCTCATGAAAGAGACAGCTGATAACATGATCGCATGAAAGAAACAGCTGATAACATGATCTCATGAAAGAGACAGCTGATAACATTATCTCATGAAAGAGACAGCTGATAACATGATCTCATGAAAGAGACAGCTGATAACATGATCTCATGAAAGAGAAAGCTGATAACATGATCTCATGAAAGAGACAACTGATAACATGATCTCATGAAAGAGACAGATGATAACATGATCTCATGAAAGAGACAGCTGATAACATGATCGCATGAAAGAAACAGCTGATAACATGATCTCATGAAAGAGACAGCTGATAACATTATCTCATGAAAGAGACAGCTGATAACATGATCTCATGAAAGAGACAGCTGATAACATGATCTCATGAAAGAGAAAGCTGATAACATGATCTCATGAAAGAGACAGCTGATAACATGATCTCATGAAAGAGACAGATGATAACATGATCTCATGAAAGAGACAGCTGATAACATGATCTCATGAAAGAGACAGCTGATAACCTGATCTCATGAAAGAGACAGATGATAACATGATATCATGAAAGAGACAGCTGATAACATGATCTCATGAAAGAGACAGCTGATAACATGATCCAATGAAAGAGAAAGATGATAACATGATCTCATGAAAGAGACAGCTGATAACATGATATCATGAAAGAGACAGCTGATAACATGATCTCATGAAACAGACAGCTGATAACATGATCTCATGAAAGAGACAGCTGATAACATGATCTCATGAAAGAGACAGCTGATAACATGGTCTCATGAAATAGACAGCTGATAACATGATCTCATGAAAGAGACAGCTGATAACATGATCTCATGAAAGAGACAGTGGATAACATGATCTCATGAAAGAAACAGCTGATAACATGATCTCATGAAAGAGACAGCTGATAACATGATCTCATGAAAGAGACAGCTGATAACATGATCTCATGAAAGAGACAGCTGATAACATGATCTCATGAAAGAGACAGCTGATAACATGATCTCATGAAAGAGACAGCTGATAACATGATCTCATGAAAGAGACAGCTGATAACATGATCTCATGAAAGAGAAAGCTGATAACATGATCTCATGAAAGAGACAGCTGATAACATGATCTCATGAAAGAGACAGCTGATAACATGATCTCCTGAAAGAAACAGCTGACAACATGATCTCATGAAAGAGACAGCTGATAACATGATCTCATGAAAGAGACAGCTGATAACATGATCTCATGAAAGAGACACCTGATAACATGATCTCATTAAAGAAACAGCTGATAACATGATCTCATGAAAGAGACAGCTGATAGCATGATCACATGAAAGAGACAGCTGATAACATGATATCATGAAAGAGACACCTGATAACATGATCTCATTAAAGAAACAGCTGATAACATGATCTCATGAAAGAGACAGTTGATAACATGATCTCATGAAAGAGACAGCTGATAACATGATCTTATGAAAGAGACAGCTGATATCATGATCTGATGAAAGAGACAGCTGATAACATGATCTCATGAAAGAGACAGATGATAACATGCTATCATGAAAGAGACAGCTGATAACATGATCTCATGAAAGAGACAGCTGATAACATGATCCAATGAAAGAGACAGCTGATAACATGATATCATGAAAGAGACCACTGATAACATGATTTCATGAAAGACACAGCTGATAACATGATTTCATGAAAGAGACAGCTGATGACATGATCCAATGAAAGAGACAGCTGATAACATGATCTCATGATAGAGACAGCTGATAACATGATCCAATGAAAGAGACAGCTGATAACATGATCCAATGAAAGAGACAGCTGATAACATGATCTCATGAAAGAGACAGCTGATAACATGATCTCATGAAAGAGACAGCTGATAACATGATCTCATGAAATAGACAGCTGATAACATGATCTCATGAAAGAGACAGCTGATAACATGATCTCATGAAAGAGACAGTGGCTAACATGATCTCATGAAAGAAACAGCTGATAACATGATCTCATGAAAGAGACAGCTGATAACATGATCTTATGAAAGAGACAGCTGATAACATGATCTCATGAAAGAGACAGCTGATAACATGATCTCATGAAAGAGACAGCTGATAACATGATTTCATGAAAGAGACAGCTGATAACATGATCTCATGAAAGAGACAGCTGATAACATGATCTCATGAAAGAGACAGTTGATAACATGATCTCATGAAAGAGACAGCTGATAACATGATCTCATGAAATCGACAGCTGATAACATGATCTCATGAAAGAGACAGCTGATAACATGATCTCATGAATGAGACAGTGGATAACATGATCTCATGAAAGAAACAGCTGATAACATGATCGCATGAAAGAAACAGCTGATAACATGATCTCATGAAAGAGACAGCTGATAACATGATCTCATGAAAGAGACAGCTGATAACATGATCTCATGAAAGAGACAGCTGATAACATGATCTCATGAAAGAGACAGCTGATAACATGATCTCATGAAATAGACAGCTGATAACATGATCTCATGAAAGAGACAGCTGATAACATGATCTCATGAAATAGACAGCTGATAACATGATCTCATGAAAGAGACAGCTGATAACATGATCTCATGAAAGAGACAGCGGATAACATGATCTCATGAAAGAAACAGCTGATAACATGATCTCATGAAAGAGACAGCTGATAACATGATCTCATGAAAGAGACAGCTGATAACATGATCTCATGAAAGAGACAGCTGATAACATGATCTCATGAAAGAGACAGCTGACAACATGATCTCATGAAAGAGACAGCTGATAACATGATCTCATGAAAGAGACAGCTGATAACATGATCTCATGAAAGAGACAGCTGATAACATGCTCTCATTAAAGAGACAGCTGACAACATGATCTCATGAAAGAGACAGATGATAACATGATCTCATGAAAGAGACAGCTGATAACCTGATCTCATAAACGAGACAGCTGATAACATGATCTCATGAAAGAGAAAGATGATAACATGATCCCATGAAAGAGACAGCTGATAACATGATCTCAGGAAAGAGACAGCTGATAACATGATCTCCTGAAAGAAACAGCTGACAACATGATCTCATGAAAGAGACAGCTGATAACATGATCTCATGAAAGAGACACCTGATAACATGATCTCATTAAAGAAACAGCTGATAACATGATCTCATGAAAGAGACAGCTGATAACATGATCTCATGAAAGAAACAGCTGATAACATGATCTCATGAAAGAGACAGCTGATAACATGATGTCATGAAAGAGACAGCTGATAACATGATCCAATGAAAGAGAAAGATGATAACATGATCTCATGAAAGAGACACCTGATAACATGATCTCATGAAAGAGACAGATGATAACATGATCTCATGAAAGAGACAGCTGATAGCATGATCACATGAAAGAGACAGCTGATAACATGATATCATGAAAGAGACAGCTGATAACATGATCTCATTAAAGAAACAGCTGATAACATGATCTCATGAAAGAAACAGCTGATAACATGATCTCGTGAAAGAGACACCTGATAACATGATCTCATTAAAGAAACAGCTGATAACATGATCTCATGAAAGAAACAGCTGATAACATGATCTCATGAAAGAGACAGCTGATAACATGATCTCATGAAAGAAACAGCTGATAACATGATCTCATGAAAGAGACAGCTGATAACATGATATCATGAAAGAGACAGCTGATAACATGATATCATGAAAGAGACAGCTGATAACATGATCTCATGAAATAGACAGCTGATAACATGATCTCATGAAAGAGACAGCTGATAACATGATCTCATGAAAGAGACAGCTGATAACATGATCTCATGAAAGAGACACCTGATAACATGATCTCATTAAAGAAACAGCTGATAACATGATCTCATGAAAGAGACAGGTGATAACATTATCTCGTGAAAGAGACAGCTGATAACATTATCGCATGAAAGAAACAGCTGATAACATGATCTCATGAAAGAGACAGCTGATAACATGATCTCATTAAAGAAACAGCTGATAACATGATCTCATTGAAGAGACAGCTGATAACATGATCGCATGAAAGAAACAGCTGATAACATGATCTCATGAAAGAGACAGCTGATAACATTATCTCATGAAAGAGACAGCTGATAACATGATATCATGAAAGAGACAGCTGATAACATGATCTCATGAAAGAGACAGCTGATAACATGATCTCATGAAAGAGAAAGCTGATAACATGATCTCATGAAAGAGACAGCTGATAACATGATCTCATGAAAGAGACAGATGATAACATGATCTCATGAAAGAGACAGCTGATAACATGATCTCATGAAAGAGACAGCTGATAACCTGATCTCATGAAAGAGACAGATGATAACATGATATCATGAAAGAGACAGCTGATAACATGATCTCATGAAAGAGACAGCTGATAACATGATCCAATGAAAGAGAAAGATTATAACATGATCTCATGAAAGAGACAGCTGATAACATGATATCATGAAAGAGACAGCTGATAACATGATCTCATGAAAGAGACAGCTGATGACATGATCTCATGAAACAGACAGCTGATAACATGATCTCATGAAAGAGACAGCTGATAACATGATCTCATGAAAGAGACAGCTGATAACATGATCTCATGAAATAGACAGCTGATAACATGATCTCATGAAAGAGACAGCTGATAACATGATCTCATGAAAGAGACAGTGGATAACATGATCTCATGAAAGAAACAGCTGATAACATGATCTCATGAAAGAGACAGCTGATAACATGATCTCATGAAAGAGACAGCTGATAACATGATCTCATGAAAGAGACAGCTGATAACATGATCTCATGAAAGAGACAGCTGATAACATGATCTCATGAAAGAGACAGCTGATAACATGATCTCATGAAAGAGACAGCTGATAACATGATCTCATGAAAGAGAAAGCTGATAACATGATCTCATGAAAGAGACAGCTGATAACATGATCTCATGAAAGAGACAGCTGATAACATGATCTCCTGAAAGAAACAGCTGACAACATGATCTCATGAAAGAGACAGCTGATAACATGATCTCATGAAAGAGACAGCTGATAACATGATCTCATGAAAGAGACACCTGATAACATGATCTCATTAAAGAAACAGCTGATAACATGATCTCATGAAAGAGACAGCTGATAGCATGATCACATGAAAGAGACAGCTGATAACATGATATCATGAAAGAGACACCTGATAACATGATCTCATTAAAGAAACAGCTGATAACATGATCTCATGGAAGAAACAGCTGATAACATGATCTCGTGAAAGAGACACCTGATAACATGATCTCATTAAAGAAACAGCTGATAACATGATCTCATGAAAGAAACAGCTGATAACATGATCTCATGAAATAGACAGCTGATAACATGATCTCATGAAAGAAACAGCTGATAACATGATCTCATGAAAGAAACAGCTGATAACATGATATCATGAAAGAGACAGCTGATAACATGATATCATGAAAGAGACAGCTGATAACATGATCTCATGAAAGAGACAGCTGATGACATGATCTCATGAAACAGACAGCTGATAACATGATCTCATGAAAGAGACAGCTGATAACATGATCTCATGAAAGAGACAGCTGATAACATTATCTCGTGAAAGAGACAGCTGATAACATGATCGCATGAAAGAAACAGCTGATAACATGATCTCATGAAAGAGACAGCTGATAACATGATCTCATTAAAGAAACAGCTGATAACATGATCTCATGAAAGAGACAGCTGATAACATGATCGCATGAAAGAAACAGCTGATAACATGATCTCATGAAAGAGACAGCTGATAACATTATCTCATGAAAGAGACAGCTGATAACATGATATCATGAAAGAGACAGCTGATAACATGATCTCATGAAAGAGACAGCTGATAACATGATCTCATGAAAGAGAAAGCTGATAACATGATCTCATGAAAGAGACAGCTGATAACATGATCTCATGAAAGAGACAGATGATAACATGATCTCATGAAAGAGACAGCTGATAACATGATCTCATGAAAGAGACAGCTGATAACCTGATCTCATGAAAGAGACAGATGATAACATGATATCATGAAAGAGACAGCTGATAACATGATCTCATGAAAGAGACAGCTGATAACATGATCCAAAGAAAGAGAAAGATGATAACATGATCTCATGAAAGAGACAGCTGATAACATGATATCATGAAAGAGACAGCTGATGACATGATATCATGAAAGAGACAGCTGATAACATAATTTCATGAAAGAGACAGCTGATAACATGATCCAATGAAAGAGACAGCTGATAACATAATTTCATGAAAGAGACAGCTGATAACATGATCCAATGAAAGAGAAAGCTGATAGCATGATCTCATGTAAGAGGCAGCTGATAACATGATCCAAAGAAAGAGACAGCTGACAACATGATCCAATGAAAGAGACAGCTGATAACATGATCTCATGAAAGAGACAGCTGATAACATGATCCAATGAAAGAGAAAGCTGATAGCATGATCTCATGTAAGAGGCAGCTGATAACATGATCCAAAGAAAGAGACAGCTGATAACATGATCCAATGAAAGAGACAGCTGATAACATGATATCATGAAAGAGACAGCTGATAACATGATATCATGAAAGAGACAGCTGATAACATGATCTCATGAAAGAGACAGCTGATAACATGATCTCATGAAAGAGACAGCTGATAACATGATCTCATGAAAGAGACAGCTGATAACATGATCTCATGAAAGAGACAGCTGATAACATGATCTCATGAAAGAGACAGCTGATAACATGATCTCATGAAAGAGACAGCTGATAACATGATCTCCTGAAAGAAACAGCTGACAACATGATCTCATGAAAGAGACAGCTGATAACATGATCTCATGAAATAGACAGCTGATAACATGATCTCATGAAAGAGACAGCTGATAACATGATCCAATGAAAGAGACAGCTGATAACATGATACCATGAAAGAGACAGCTGATAACATGATATCATGAAAGAGACAGCTGATAACATGATCTCATGAAAGAGACAGCTGATAACATGATCTCATGAAAGAGACAGCTGATAACATGATCTCATGAAAGAGACAGCTGATAACATGATCTCATGAAAGAGACAGCTGATAACATGATCTCATGAAAGAGACAGCTGATAACATGATCTCATGAAAGAGACAGCTGATAACATGATCTCCTGAAAGAAACAGCTGACAACATGATCTCATGAAAGAGACAGCTGATAACATGATCTCATGAAAGAGACAGCTGATAACATTATCTCATGAAAGAAACAGCTGATAACATGATCTCATGAAAGAGACAGCTGATAACATGATCTCATGAAAGAGACAGCTGATAACATGATATCATGAAAGAGACAGCTGATAACATGATCTCATGAAAGAGACAGCTGATAACATGATCTCATGAAAGAGACAGCTGATAACATGATCTCATGAAAGAGACAGCTGATAACATGATCTCATGAAAGAAACAGCTGATAACATGATCTCATGAAAGAGACAGCTGATAACATGATATCATGAAAGAGACAGCTGATAACATGATCTCATGAAAGAGACAGCTGATAGCATGATCGCATGAAAGAAACAGCTGATAACATGATCTCATGAAAGAGACAGCTGATAACATGATCTCATGAAAGAGACAGCTGATAACATGATCTCATGAAAGAGACAGCTGATAACATGATCTCATGAAAGAGACAGCTGATAACATGATCTCATGAAAGAGAAAGCTGATAACATGATCTCATGAAAGAGACAGCTGATAACATGATCCAATGAAAGAGAAAGATGATAACATGATCTCATGAAAGAAACAGCTGACAACATGATCTCATGAAAGAGACAGCTGATAACATGATCTCAAGAAAGAGACAGCTGATAACATGATCTCATGAAAGAGACACCTGATAACATGATCTCATTAAAGAAACAGCTGCTAACATGATCTCATGAAAGAAACAGCTGACAACATGATCTCATGAAATAGACAGCTGATAACATGATCTCAAGAAAGAGACAGCTGATAACATGATCTCATGAAAGAGACAGTGGATAACATGATCTCATGAAAGAAACAGCTGATAACATGATCTCATGAAAGAGACAGCTGATAACATGATCTTATGAAAGAGACAGCTGATAACATGATCTCATGAAGGAGACAGCTGATAACATGATCTCATGAAAGAGACAGCTGATAACATGATTTCATGAAAGAGACAGCTGATAACATGATCTCATGAAAGAGACAGCTGATAACATGATCTCATGAAAGAGACAGTTGATAACATGATCTCATGAAAGAGACAGCTGATAACATGATCTCATGAAATCGACAGCTGATAACATGATCTCATGAAAGAGACAGCTGATAACATGATCTCATGAATGAGACAGTGGATAACATGATCTCATGAAAGAAACAGCTGATAACATGATCTCATGAAAGAGACAGCTGATAACATGATCTCATGAAATAGACAGCTGATAACATGATCTCATTGAATAGACAGCTGATAACATGATCTCATGAAAGAGACAGTGGATAACATGATCTCATGAAAGAAACAGCTGATAACATGATCTCATGAAAGAGACAGCTGATAACATGATCTCATGAAAGAGACAGCTGATAACATGATCTCATGAAAGAGACAGCTGATAACATGATCTCATGAAATAGACAGCTGATAACATGATCTCATGAAAGAGACAGCTGATAACATGATCTCATGAAATAGACAGCTGATAACATGATCTCATGAAAGAGACAGCTGATAACATGATCTCATGAAAGAGACAGCGGATAACATGATCTCATGAAAGAAACAGCTGATAACATGATCTCATGAAAGAGACAGCTGATAACATGATCTCATGAAAGAGACAGCTGATAACATGATCTCATGAAAGAGACAGCTGATAACATGATCTCATGAAAGAGACAGCTGACAACATGATCTCATGAAAGAGACAGCTGATAACATGATCTCATGAAAGAGACAGCTGATAACATGATCTCATGAAAGAGACAGCTGATAACATGCTCTCATTAAAGAGACAGCTGACAACATGATCTCATGAAAGAGACAGATGATAACATGATCTCATGAAAGAGACAGCTGATAACCTGATCTCATGAACGAGACAGCTGATAACATGATCTCATGAAAGAGACAGCTGATAACATGATCGCATGAAAGAAACAGCTGATAACATGATCTCATGAAAGAGACAGCTGATAACATTATCTCGTGAAAGAGACAGCTGATAACATGATCGCATGAAAGAAACAGCTGATAACATGATCTCATGAAAGAGACAGCTGATAACATGATCTCATTAAAGAAACAGCTGATAACATGATCTCATGAAAGAGACAGCTGATAACATGATCGCATGAAAGAAACAGCTGATAACATGATCTCATGAAAGAGACAGCTGATAACATTATCTCATGAAAGAGACAGCTGATAACATGATATCATGAAAGAGACAGCTGATAACATGATCTCATGAAAGAGACAGCTGATAACATGATCTCATGAAAGAGACAGATGATAACATGATCTCATGAAAGAGACAGCTGATAACATGATCTCATGAAAGAGACAGATGATAACATGATCTCATGAAAGAGACAGATGATAACATGATCTCATGAAAGAGACAGCTGATAACATGATCTCATGAAAGAGACAGCTGATAACATGATCTCATTAAAGAAACAGCTGATAACATGATCTCATGAAAGAAACAGCTGATAACATGATCTCGTGAAAGAGACACCTGATAACATGATCTCATTAAAGAAACAGCTGATAACATGATCTCATGAAAGAAACAGCTGATAACATGATCTCATGAAAGAGACAGCTGATAACATGATCTCATGAAAGAAACAGCTGATAACATGATCTCATGAAAGAGACAGATGATAACATGATATCATGAAAGAGACAGCTGATAACATGATCTCATTAAAGAAACAGCTGATAACATGATCTCATGAAAGAAACAGCTGATAACATGATCTCATGAAAGAGACAGCTGATAACATGATCTCATGAAAGAGACAGCTGATAACATGATCTCATTAAAGAAACAGCTGATAACATGATCTCATGAAAGAAACAGCTGATAACATGATCTCGTGAAAGAGACACCTGATAACATGATCTCATTAAAGAAACAGCTGATAACATGATCTCATGAAAGAAACAGCTGATAACATGATCTCATGAAAGAGACAGCTGATAACATGATCTCATGAAAGAAACAGCTGATAACATGATCTCATGAAAGAGACAGCTGATAACATGATATCATGAAAGAGACAGCTGATAACATGATATCATGAAAGAGACAGCTGATAACATGATCTCATGAAATAGACAGCTGATAACATGATCTCATGAAAGAGACAGCTGATAACATGATCTCATGAAAGAGACAGCTGATAACATGATCTCATGAAAGAGACACCTGATAACATGATCTCATTAAATAAACAGCTGATAACATGATGTCATGAAAGAGACAGGTGATAACATGATCTCGTGAAAGAGACAGCTGATAACATGATCGCATGAAAGAAACAGCTGATAACATGATCTCATGAAAGAGACAGCTGATAACATGATCTCATTAAAGAAACAGCTGATAACATGATCTCATGAAAGAGACAGCTGATAACATGATCGCATGAAAGAAACAGCTGATAACATGATCTCATGAAAGAGACAGCTGATAACATTATCTCATGAAAGAGACAGCTGATAACATGATATCATGAAAGAGACAGCTGATAACATGATCTCATGAAAGAGACAGCTGATAACATGATCTCATGAAAGAGAAAGCTGATAACATGATCTCATGAAAGAGACAGCTGATAACATGATCTCATGAAAGAGACAGCTGATAACATGATCTCATGAAAGAGACAGATGATAACATGATCTCATGAAAGAGACAGCTGATAACATGATCTCATGAAAGAGACAGCTGATAACCTGATCTCATGAAAGAGACAGATGATAACATGATATCATGAAAGAGACAGCTGATAACATGATCTCATGAAAGAGACAGCTGATAACATGATCCAATGAAAGAGAAAGATGATAACATGATCTCATGAAAGAGACAGCTGATAACATGATATCATGAAAGAGACAGCTGATAACATGATCTCATGAAAGAGACAGCTGATGACATGACCTCATGAAACAGACAGCTGATAACATGATCTCATGAAAGAGACAGCTGATAGCATGATCTCATGAAAGAGACAGCTGATAACATGATCTCATGAAAGAGACAGCTGATAACATGGTCTCATGAAATAGACAGCTGATAACATGATCTCATGAAATAGACAGCTGATAACATGATCTCATGAAAGAGACAGCTGATAACATGATCTCATGAAAGAGACAGCTGATAACATGATCTCATGAAAGAGACAGCTGATAACATGATCTCATGAAAGAAACAGCTGATAACATGATCTCATGAAAGAGACAGCTGATAACATGATCTCATGAAAGAGACAGCTGATAACATGATCTCATGAAAGAGACAGCTGATAACATGATCTCATGAAAGAGACAGCTGACAACATGATCTCATGAAAGAGACAGCTGATAACATGATCTCATGAAAGAGACAGCTGATAACATGATCTCATGAAAGAGACAGCTGATAACATGATCTCATGAAAGAGACAGCTGATAACCTGATCTCATGAACGAGACAGCTGGTAACATGATCTCATGAAAGAGACAGCTGATAACATGATCGCATGAAAGAAACAGCTGATAACATGATCTCATGAAAGAGACAGCTGATAACATAATCTCGTGAAAGAGACAGCTGATAACATGATCGCATGAAACAAACAGCTGATAACATGATCTCATGAAAGAGACAGCTGATAACATGATCTCATTAAAGAAACAGCTGATAACATGATCTCATGAAAGAGACAGCTGATAACATGATCGCATGAAAGAAACAGCTGATAACATGATCTCATGAAAGAGACAGCTGATAACATTATCTCATGAAAGAGACAGTTGATAACATGATATCATGAAAGAGACAGCTGATAACATGATCTCATGAAAGAGACAGCTGATAACATGATCTCATGAAAGAGAAAGCTGATAACATGATCTCATGAAAGAGACAGCTGATAACATGATCTCATGAAAGAGACAGATGATAACATGATCTCATGAAAGAGACAGCTGATAACATGATCTCATGAAAGAGACAGATGATAACATGATATCATGAAAGAGACAGCTGATAACATGATCTCATTAAAGAAACAGCTGATAACATGATCTCATGAAAGAAACAGCTGATAACATGATCTCGTGAAAGAGACACCTGATAACATGATCTCATTAAAGAAACAGCTGATAACATGATCTCATGAAAGAAACAGCTGATAACATGATCTCATGAAAGAGACAGCTGATAACATGATCTCATGAAAGAAACAGCTGATAACATGATCTCATGAAAGAGACAGCTGATAACATGATATCATGAAAGAGACAGCTGATAACATGATATCATGAAAGAGACAGCTGATAACATGATCTCATGAAATAGACAGCTGATAACATGATCTCATGAAAGAGACAGCTGATAACATGATCTCATGAAAGAGACAGCTGATAACATGATCTCATGAAAGAGACACCTGATAACATGATCTCATTAAAGAAACAGCTGATAACATGATCTCATGAAAGAGACAGGTGATAACATTATCTCGTGAAAGAGACAGCTGATAACATGATCGCATGAAAGAAACAGCTGATAACATGATCTCATGAAAGAGACAGCTGATAACATGATCTCATTAAAGAAACAGCTGATAACATGATCTCATGAAAGAGACAGCTGATAACATGATCGCATGAAAGAAACAGCTGATAACATGATCTCATGAAAGAGACAGCTGATAACATTATCTCATGAAAGAGACAGCTGATAACATGATATCATGAAAGAGACAGCTGATAACATGATCTCATGAAAGAGACAGCTGATAACATGATCTCATGAAAGAGAAAGCTGATAACATGATCTCATGAAAGAGACAGCTGATAACATGATCTCATGAAAGAGACAGATGATAACATGATCTCATGAAAGAGACAGCTGATAACATGATCTCATGAAAGAGACAGCTGATAACCTGATCTCATGAAAGAGACAGATGATAACATGATATCATGAAAGAGACAGCTGATAACATGATCTCATGAAAGAGACAGCTGATAACATGATCCAATGAAAGAGAAAGATGATAACATGATCTCATGAAAGAGACAGCTGATAACATGATATCATGAAAGAGACAGCTGATAACATGATCTCATGAAAGAGACAGCTGATGACATGATCTCATGAAACAGACAGCTGATAACATGATCTCATGAAAGAGACAGCTGATAACATGATCTCATGAAAGAGACAGCTGATAACATGGTCTCATGAAATAGACAGCTGATAACATGATCTCATGAAAGAGACAGCTGATAACATGATCTCATGAAAGAGACAGTGGATAACATGATCTCATGAAAGAAACAGCTGATAACATGATCTCATGAAAGAGACAGCTGATAACATGATCTCATGAAAGAGACAGCTGATAACATGATCTCATGAAAGAGACAGCTGATAACATGATCTCATGAAAGAGACAGCTGATAACATGATCTCATGAAAGAGACAGCTGATAACATGATCTCATGAAAGAGACAGCTGATAACATGATCTCATGAAAGAGAAAGCTGATAACATGATCTCATGAAAGAGACAGCTGATAACATGATCTCATGAAAGAGACAGCTGATAACATGATCTCCTGAAAGAAACAGCTGACAACATGATCTCATGAAAGAGACAGCTGATAACATGATCTCATGAAAGAGACAGCTGATAACATGATCTCATGAAAGAGACACCTGATAACATGATCTCATTAAAGAAACAGCTGATAACATGATCTCATGAAAGAGACAGCTGATAGCATGATCACATGAAAGAGACAGCTGATAACATGATATCATGAAAGAGACACCTGATAACATGATCTCATTAAAGAAACAGCTGATAACATGATCTCATGAAAGAGACAGTTGATAACATGATCTCATGAAAGAGACAGCTGATAACATGATCTTATGAAAGAGACAGCTGATATCATGATCTGATGAAAGAGACAGCTGATAACATGATCTCATGAAAGAGACAGATGATAACATGCTATCATGAAAGAGACAGCTGATAACATGATCTCATGAAAGAGACAGCTGATAACATGATCCAATGAAAGAGACAGCTGATAACATGATATCATGAAAGAGACCACTGATAACATGATTTCATGAAAGACACAGCTGATAACATGATTTCATGAAAGAGACAGCTGATGACATGATCCAATGAAAGAGACAGCTGATAACATGATCTCATGATAGAGACAGCTGATAACATGATCCAATGAAAGAGACAGCTGATAACATGATCCAATGAAAGAGACAGCTGATAACATGATCTCATGAAAGAGACAGCTGATAACATGATCTCATGAAAGAGACAGCTGATAACATGATCTCATGAAATAGACAGCTGATAACATGATCTCATGAAAGAGACAGCTGATAACATGATCTCATGAAAGAGACAGTGGCTAACATGATCTCATGAAAGAAACAGCTGATAACATGATCTCATGAAAGAGACAGCTGATAACATGATCTTATGAAAGAGACAGCTGATAACATGATCTCATGAAGGAGACAGCTGATAACATGATCTCATGAAAGAGACAGCTGATAACATGATTTCATGAAAGAGACAGCTGATAACATGATCTCATGAAAGAGACAGCTGATAACATGATCTCATGAAAGAGACAGTTGATAACATGATCTCATGAAAGAGACAGCTGATAACATGATCTCATGAAATCGACAGCTGATAACATGATCTCATGAAAGAGACAGCTGATAACATGATCTCATGAATGAGACAGTGGATAACATGATCTCATGAAAGAAACAGCTGATAACATGATCGCATGAAAGAAACAGCTGATAACATGATCTCATGAAAGAGACAGCTGATAACATGATCTCATTAAAGAAACAGCTGATAACATGATCTCATGAAAGAGACAGTGGATAACATGATCTCATGAAAGAAACAGCTGATAACATGATCTCATGAAAGAGACAGCTGATAACATGATCTCATGAAAGAGACAGCTGATAACATGATCTCATGAAAGAGACAGCTGATAACATGATCTCATGAAATAGACAGCTGATAACATGATCTCATGAAAGAGACAGCTGATAACATGATCTCATGAAATAGACAGCTGATAACATGATCTCATGAAAGAGACAGCTGATAACATGATCTCATGAAAGAGACAGCGGATAACATGATCTCATGAAAGAAACAGCTGATAACATGATCTCATGAAAGAGACAGCTGATAACATGATCTCATGAAAGAGACAGCTGATAACATGATCTCATGAAAGAGACAGCTGATAACATGATCTCATGAAAGAGACAGCTGACAACATGATCTCATGAAAGAGACAGCTGATAACATGATCTCATGAAAGAGACAGCTGATAACATGATCTCATGAAAGAGACAGCTGATAACATGCTCTCATTAAAGAGACAGCTGACAACATGATCTCATGAAAGAGACAGATGATAACATGATCTCATGAAAGAGACAGCTGATAACCTGATCTCATAAACGAGACAGCTGATAACATGATCTCATGAAAGAGAAAGATGATAACATGATCCCATGAAAGAGACAGCTGATAACATGATCTCAGGAAAGAGACAGCTGATAACATGATCTCCTGAAAGAAACAGCTGACAACATGATCTCATGAAAGAGACAGCTGATAACATGATCTCATGAAAGAGACACCTGATAACATGATCTCATTAAAGAAACAGCTGATAACATGATCTCATGAAAGAGACAGCTGATAACATGATCTCATGAAAGAAACAGCTGATAACATGATCTCATGAAAGAGACAGCTGATAACATGATGTCATGAAAGAGACAGCTGATAACATGATCCAATGAAAGAGAAAGATGATAACATGATCTCATGAAAGAGACAGCTGATAACATGATCTCGTGAAAGAGACACCTGATAACATGATCTCATGAAAGAGACAGCTGATAACATGATCTCATGAAAGAGACACCTGATAACATGATCTCATGAAAGAGACAGATGATAACATGATCTCATGAAAGAGACAGCTGATAGCATGATCACATGAAAGAGACAGCTGATAACATGATATCATGAAAGAGACAGCTGATAACATGATCTCATTAAAGAAACAGCTGATAACATGATCTCATGAAAGAAACAGCTGATAACATGATCTCGTGAAAGAGACACCTGATAACATGATCTCATTAAAGAAACAGCTGATAACATGATCTCATGAAAGAAACAGCTGATAACATGATCTCATGAAAGAGACAGCTGATAACATGATCTCATGAAAGAAACAGCTGATAACATGATCTCATGAAAGAGACAGCTGATAACATGATATCATGAAAGAGACAGCTGATAACATGATATCATGAAAGAGACAGCTGATAACATGATCTCATGAAATAGACAGCTGATAACATGATCTCATGAAAGAGACAGCTGATAACATGATCTCATGAAAGAGACAGCTGATAACATGATCTCATGAAAGAGACACCTGATAACATGATCTCATTAAAGAAACAGCTGATAACATGATCTCATGAAAGAGACAGGTGATAACATTATCTCGTGAAAGAGACAGCTGATAACATGATCGCATGAAAGAAACAGCTGATAACATGATCTCATGAAAGAGACAGCTGATAACATGATCTCATTAAAGAAACAGCTGATAACATGATCTCATTGAAGAGACAGCTGATAACATGATCGCATGAAAGAAACAGATGATAACATGATCTCATGAAAGAGACAGCTGATAACATTATCTCATGAAAGAGACAGCTGATAACATGATATCATGAAAGAGACAGCTGATAACATGATCTCATGAAAGAGACAGCTGATAACATGATCTCATGAAAGAGAAAGCTGATAACATGATCTCATGAAAGAGACAGCTGATAACATGATCTCATGAAAGAGACAGATGATAACATGATCTCATGAAAGAGACAGCTGATAACATGATCTCATGAAAGAGACAGCTGATAACCTGATCTCATGAAAGAGACAGATGATAACATGATATCATGAAAGAGACAGCTGATAACATGATCTCATGAAAGAGACAGCTGATAACATGATCCAATGAAAGAGAAAGATTATAACATGATCTCATGAAAGAGACAGCTGATAACATGATATCATGAAAGAGACAGCTGATAACATGATCTCATGAAAGAGACAGCTGATGACATGATCTCATGAAACAGACAGCTGATAACATGATCTCATGAAAGAGACAGCTGATAACATGATCTCATGAAAGAGACAGCTGATAACATGATATCATGAAAGAGACAGCTGATAACATGATCTCATGAAAGAGACAGCTGATGACATGATCTCATGAAACAGACAGCTGATAACATGATCTCATGAATGAGACAGCTGATAACATGATCTCATGAAAGAGACAGCTGATAACATGATCTCATGAAATAGACAGCTGATAACATGATCTCATGAAAGAGACAGCTGATAACATGATCTCATGAAAGAGACAGTGGATAACATGATCTCATGAAAGAAACAGCTGATAACATGATCTCATGAAAGAGACAGCTGATAACATGATCTCATGAAAGAGACAGCTGATAACATGATCTCATGAAAGAGACAGCTGATAACATGATCTCATGAAAGAGACAGCTGATAACATGATCTCATGAAAGAGACAGCTGATAACATGATCTCATGAAAGAGACAGCTGATAACATGATCTCATGAAAGAGAAAGCTGATAACATGATCTCATGAAAGAGACAGCTGATAACATGATCTCATGAAAGAGACAGCTGATAACATGATCTCCTGAAAGAAACAGCTGACAACATGATCTCATGAAAGAGACAGCTGATAACATGATCTCATGAAAGAGACAGCTGATAACATGATCTCATGAAAGAGACACCTGATAACATGATCTCATTAAAGAAACAGCTGATAACATGATCTCATGAAAGAGACAGCTGATAGCATGATCACATGAAAGAGACAGCTGATAACATGATATCATGAAAGAGACACCTGATAACATGATCTCATTAAAGAAACAGCTGATAACATGATCTCATGGAAGAAACAGCTGATAACATGATCTCGTGAAAGAGACACCTGATAACATGATCTCATTAAAGAAACAGCTGATAACATGATCTCATGAAAGAAACAGCTGATAACATGATCTCATGAAATAGACAGCTGATAACATGATCTCATGAAAGAAACAGCTGATAACATGATCTCATGAAAGAAACAGCTGATAACATGATATCATGAAAGAGACAGCTGATAACATGATCTCATGAAAGAGACAGCTGATGACATGATCTCATGAAACAGACAGCTGATAACATGATCTCATGAAAGAGACAGCTGATAACATGATCTCATGAAAGAGACAGCTGATAACATTATCTCGTGAAAGAGACAGCTGATAACATGATCGCATGAAAGAAACAGCTGATAACATGATCTCATGAAAGAGACAGCTGATAACATGATCTCATTAAAGAAACAGCTGATAACATGATCTCATGAAAGAGACAGCTGATAACATGATCGCATGAAAGAAACAGCTGATAACATGATCTCATGAAAGAGACAGCTGATAACATTATCTCATGAAAGAGACAGCTGATAACATGATATCATGAAAGAGACAGCTGATAACATGATCTCATGAAAGAGACAGCTGATAACATGATCTCATGAAAGAGACAGATGATAACATGATCTCATGAAAGAGACAGCTGATAACATGATCTCATGAAAGAGACAGCTGATAACCTGATCTCATGAAAGAGACAGATGATAACATGATATCATGAAAGAGACAGCTGATAACATGATCTCATGAAAGAGACAGCTGATAACATGATCCAATGAAAGAGAAAGATGATAACATGATCTCATGAAAGAGACAGCTGATAACATGATATCATGAAAGAGACAGCTGATGACATGATATCATGAAAGAGACAGCTGATAACATAATTTCATGAAAGAGACAGCTGATAACATGATCCAATGAAAGAGAAAGCTGATAGCATGATCTCATGTAAGAGGCAGCTGATAACATGATCCAAAGAAAGAGACAGCTGACAACATGATCCAATGAAAGAGACAGCTGATAACATGATCTCATGAAAGAGACAGCTGATAACATGATCCAATGAAAGAGAAAGCTGATAGCATGATCTCATGTAAGAGGCAGCTGATAACATGATCCAAAGAAAGAGACAGCTGATAACATGATCCAATGAAAGAGACAGCTGATAACATGATATCATGAAAGAGACAGCTGATAACATGATATCATGAAAGAGACAGCTGATAACATGATCTCATGAAAGAGACAGCTGATAACATGATCTCATGAAAGAGACAGCTGATAACATGATCTCATGAAAGAGACAGTTGATAACATGATCTCATGAAAGAGACAGCTGATAACATGATCTCATGAAATCGACAGCTGATAACATGATCTCATGAAAGAGACAGCTGATAACATGATCTCATGAATGAGACAGTGGATAACATGATCTCATGAAAGAAACAGCTGATAACATGATCGCATGAAAGAAACAGCTGATAACATGATCTCATGAAAGAGACAGCTGATAACATGATCTCATTAAAGAAACAGCTGATAACATGATCTCATGAAAGAGACAGTGGATAACATGATCTCATGAAAGAAACAGCTGATAACATGATCTCATGAAAGAGACAGCTGATAACATGATCTCATGAAAGAGACAGCTGATAACATGATCTCATGAAAGAGACAGCTGATAACATGATCTCATGAAATAGACAGCTGATAACATGATCTCATGAAAGAGACAGCTGATAACATGATCTCATGAAATAGACAGCTGATAACATGATCTCATGAAAGAGACAGCTGATAACATGATCTCATGAAAGAGACAGCGGATAACATGATCTCATGAAAGAAACAGCTGATAACATGATCTCATGAAAGAGACAGCTGATAACATGATCTCATGAAAGAGACAGCTGATAACATGATCTCATGAAAGAGACAGCTGATAACATGATCTCATGAAAGAGACAGCTGACAACATGATCTCATGAAAGAGACAGCTGATAACATGATCTCATGAAAGAGACAGCTGATAACATGATCTCATGAAAGAGACAGCTGATAACATGCTCTCATTAAAGAGACAGCTGACAACATGATCTCATGAAAGAGACAGATGATAACATGATCTCATGAAAGAGACAGCTGATAACCTGATCTCATAAACGAGACAGCTGATAACATGATCTCATGAAAGAGAAAGATGATAACATGATCCCATGAAAGAGACAGCTGATAACATGATCTCAGGAAAGAGACAGCTGATAACATGATCTCCTGAAAGAAACAGCTGACAACATGATCTCATGAAAGAGACAGCTGATAACATGATCTCATGAAAGAGACACCTGATAACATGATCTCATTAAAGAAACAGCTGATAACATGATCTCATGAAAGAGACAGCTGATAACATGATCTCATGAAAGAAACAGCTGATAACATGATCTCATGAAAGAGACAGCTGATAACATGATGTCATGAAAGAGACAGCTGATAACATGATCCAATGAAAGAGAAAGATGATAACATGATCTCATGAAAGAGACAGCTGATAACATGATCTCGTGAAAGAGACACCTGATAACATGATCTCATGAAAGAGACAGCTGATAACATGATCTCATGAAAGAGACACCTGATAACATGATCTCATGAAAGAGACAGATGATAACATGATCTCATGAAAGAGACAGCTGATAGCATGATCACATGAAAGAGACAGCTGATAACATGATATCATGAAAGAGACAGCTGATAACATGATCTCATTAAAGAAACAGCTGATAACATGATCTCATGAAAGAAACAGCTGATAACATGATCTCGTGAAAGAGACACCTGATAACATGATCTCATTAAAGAAACAGCTGATAACATGATCTCATGAAAGAAACAGCTGATAACATGATCTCATGAAAGAGACAGCTGATAACATGATCTCATGAAAGAAACAGCTGATAACATGATCTCATGAAAGAGACAGCTGATAACATGATATCATGAAAGAGACAGCTGATAACATGATATCATGAAAGAGACAGCTGATAACATGATCTCATGAAATAGACAGCTGATAACATGATCTCATGAAAGAGACAGCTGATAACATGATCTCATGAAAGAGACAGCTGATAACATGATCTCATGAAAGAGACACCTGATAACATGATCTCATTAAAGAAACAGCTGATAACATGATCTCATGAAAGAGACAGGTGATAACATTATCTCGTGAAAGAGACAGCTGATAACATGATCGCATGAAAGAAACAGCTGATAACATGATCTCATGAAAGAGACAGCTGATAACATGATCTCATTAAAGAAACAGCTGATAACATGATCTCATTGAAGAGACAGCTGATAACATGATCGCATGAAAGAAACAGCTGATAACATGATCTCATGAAAGAGACAGCTGATAACATTATCTCATGAAAGAGACAGCTGATAACATGATATCATGAAAGAGACAGCTGATAACATGATCTCATGAAAGAGACAGCTGATAACATGATCTCATGAAAGAGAAAGCTGATAACATGATCTCATGAAAGAGACAGCTGATAACATGATCTCATGAAAGAGACAGATGATAACATGATCTCATGAAAGAGACAGCTGATAACATGATCTCATGAAAGAGACAGCTGATAACCTGATCTCATGAAAGAGACAGATGATAACATGATATCATGAAAGAGACAGCTGATAACATGATCTCATGAAAGAGACAGCTGATAACATGATCCAATGAAAGAGAAAGATTATAACATGATCTCATGAAAGAGACAGCTGATAACATGATATCATGAAAGAGACAGCTGATAACATGATCTCATGAAAGAGACAGCTGATGACATGATCTCATGAAACAGACAGCTGATAACATGATCTCATGAAAGAGACAGCTGATAACATGATCTCATGAAAGAGACAGCTGATAACATGATCTCATGAAATAGACAGCTGATAACATGATCTCATGAAAGAGACAGCTGATAACATGATCTCATGAAAGAGACAGTGGATAACATGATCTCATGAAAGAAACAGCTGATAACATGATCTCATGAAAGAGACAGCTGATAACATGATCTCATGAAAGAGACAGCTGATAACATGATCTCATGAAAGAGACAGCTGATAACATGATCTCATGAAAGAGACAGCTGATAACATGATCTCATGAAAGAGACAGCTGATAACATGATCTCATGAAAGAGACAGCTGATAACATGATCTCATGAAAGAGAAAGCTGATAACATGATCTCATGAAAGAGACAGCTGATAACATGATCTCATGAAAGAGACAGCTGATAACATGATCTCCTGAAAGAAACAGCTGACAACATGATCTCATGAAAGAGACAGCTGATAACATGATCTCATGAAAGAGACAGCTGATAACATGATCTCATGAAAGAGACACCTGATAACATGATCTCATTAAAGAAACAGCTGATAACATGATCTCATGAAAGAGACAGCTGATAGCATGATCACATGAAAGAGACAGCTGATAACATGATATCATGAAAGAGACACCTGATAACATGATCTCATTAAAGAAACAGCTGATAACATGATCTCATGGAAGAAACAGCTGATAACATGATCTCGTGAAAGAGACACCTGATAACATGATCTCATTAAAGAAACAGCTGATAACATGATCTCATGAAAGAAACAGCTGATAACATGATCTCATGAAATAGACAGCTGATAACATGATCTCATGAAAGAAACAGCTGATAACATGATCTCATGAAAGAAACAGCTGATAACATGATATCATGAAAGAGACAGCTGATAACATGATCTCATGAAAGAGACAGCTGATGACATGATCTCATGAAACAGACAGCTGATAACATGATCTCATGAAAGAGACAGCTGATAACATGATCTCATGAAAGAGACAGCTGATAACATTATCTCGTGAAAGAGACAGCTGATAACATGATCGCATGAAAGAAACAGCTGATAACATGATCTCATGAAAGAGACAGCTGATAACATGATCTCATTAAAGAAACAGCTGATAACATGATCTCATGAAAGAGACAGCTGATAACATGATCGCATGAAAGAAACAGCTGATAACATGATCTCATGAAAGAGACAGCTGATAACATTATCTCATGAAAGAGACAGCTGATAACATGATATCATGAAAGAGACAGCTGATAACATGATCTCATGAAAGAGACAGCTGATAACATGATCTCATGAAAGAGACAGATGATAACATGATCTCATGAAAGAGACAGCTGATAACATGATCTCATGAAAGAGACAGCTGATAACCTGATCTCATGAAAGAGACAGATGATAACATGATATCATGAAAGAGACAGCTGATAACATGATCTCATGAAAGAGACAGCTGATAACATGATCCAATGAAAGAGAAAGATGATAACATGATCTCATGAAAGAGACAGCTGATAACATGATATCATGAAAGAGACAGCTGATGACATGATATCATGAAAGAGACAGCTGATAACATAATTTCATGAAAGAGACAGCTGATAACATGATCCAATGAAAGAGAAAGCTGATAGCATGATCTCATGTAAGAGGCAGCTGATAACATGATCCAAAGAAAGAGACAGCTGACAACATGATCCAATGAAAGAGACAGCTGATAACATGATCTCATGAAAGAGACAGCTGATAACATGATCCAATGAAAGAGAAAGCTGATAGCATGATCTCATGTAAGAGGCAGCTGATAACATGATCCAAAGAAAGAGACAGCTGATAACATGATCCAATGAAAGAGACAGCTGATAACATGATATCATGAAAGAGACAGCTGATAACATGATATCATGAAAGAGACAGCTGATAACATGATCTCATGAAAGAGACAGCTGATAACATGATCTCATGAAAGAGACAGCTGATAACATGATCTCATGAAAGAGACAGCTGATAACATGATCTCATGAAAGAGACAGCTGATAACATGATCTCATGAAAGAGACAGCTGATAACATGATCTCATGAAAGAGACAGCTGATAACATGATCTCCTGAAAGAAACAGCTGACAACATGATCTCATGAAAGAGACAGCTGATAACATGATCTCATGAAATAGACAGCTGATAACATGATCTCATGAAAGAGACAGCTGATAACATGATCCAATGAAAGAGACAGCTGATAACATGATATCATGAAAGAGACAGCTGATAACATGATATCATGAAAGAGACAGCTGATAACATGATCTCATGAAAGAGACAGCTGATAACATGATCTCATGAAAGAGACAGCTGATAACATGATCTCATGAAAGAGACAGCTGATAACATGATCTCATGAAAGAGACAGCTGATAACATGATCTCATGAAAGAGACAGCTGATAACATGATCTCATGAAAGAGACAGCTGATAACATGATCTCCTGAAAGAAACAGCTGACAACATGATCTCATGAAAGAGACAGCTGATAACATGATCTCATGAAAGAGACAGCTGATAACATGATCTCATGAAAGAAACAGCTGATAACATGATCTCATGAAAGAGACAGCTGATAACATGATCTCATGAAAGAGACAGCTGATAACATGATATCATGAAAGAGACAGCTGATAACATGATCTCATGAAAGAGACAGCTGATAACATGATCTCATGAAAGAGACAGCTGATAACATGATCTCATGAAAGAGACAGCTGATAACATGATATCATGAAAGAGACAGCTGATAACATGATCTCATGAAAGAGACAGCTGATAACATGATATCATGAAAGAGACAGCTGATAACATGATCTCATGAAAGAGACAGCTGATAGCATGATCGCATGAAAGAAACAGCTGATAACATGATCTCATGAAAGAGACAGCTGATAACATGATCTCATGAAAGAGACAGCTGATAACATGATCTCATGAAAGAGACAGCTGATAACATGATCTCATGAAAGAGACAGCTGATAACATGATCTCATGAAAGAGAAAGCTGATAACATGATCTCATGAAAGAGACAGCTGATAACATGATCCAATGAAAGAGAAAGATGATAACATGATCTCATGAAAGAAACAGCTGACAACATGATCTCATGAAAGAGACAGCTGATAACATGATCTCAAGAAAGAGACAGCTGATAACATGATCTCATGAAAGAGACACCTGATAACATGATCTCATTAAAGAAACAGCTGCTAACATGATCTCATGAAAGAAACAGCTGACAACATGATCTCATGAAATAGACAGCTGATAACATGATCTCAAGAAAGAGACAGCTGATAACATGATCTCATGAAAGAGACAGTGGATAACATGATCTCATGAAAGAAACAGCTGATAACATGATCTCATGAAAGAGACAGCTGATAACATGATCTTATGAAAGAGACAGCTGATAACATGATCTCATGAAGGAGACAGCTGATAACATGATCTCATGAAAGAGACAGCTGATAACATGATTTCATGAAAGAGACAGCTGATAACATGATCTCATGAAAGAGACAGCTGATAACATGATCTCATGAAAGAGACAGTTGATAACATGATCTCATGAAAGAGACAGCTGATAACATGATCTCATGAAATCGACAGCTGATAACATGATCTCATGAAAGAGACAGCTGATAACATGATCTCATGAATGAGACAGTGGATAACATGATCTCATGAAAGAAACAGCTGATAACATGATCTCATGAAAGAGACAGCTGATAACATGATCTCATGAAATAGACAGCTGATAACATGATCTCATTGAATAGACAGCTGATAACATGATCTCATGAAAGAGACAGTGGATAACATGATCTCATGAAAGAAACAGCTGATAACATGATCTCATGAAAGAGACAGCTGATAACATGATCTCATGAAAGAGACAGCTGATAACATGATCTCATGAAAGAGACAGCTGATAACATGATCTCATGAAATAGACAGCTGATAACATGATCTCATGAAAGAGACAGCTGATAACATGATCTCATGAAATAGACAGCTGATAACATGATCTCATGAAAGAGACAGCTGATAACATGATCTCATGAAAGAGACAGCGGATAACATGATCTCATGAAAGAAACAGCTGATAACATGATCTCATGAAAGAGACAGCTGATAACATGATCTCATGAAAGAGACAGCTGATAACATGATCTCATGAAAGAGACAGCTGATAACATGATCTCATGAAAGAGACAGCTGACAACATGATCTCATGAAAGAGACAGCTGATAACATGATCTCATGAAAGAGACAGCTGATAACATGATCTCATGAAAGAGACAGCTGATAACATGCTCTCATTAAAGAGACAGCTGACAACATGATCTCATGAAAGAGACAGATGATAACATGATCTCATGAAAGAGACAGCTGATAACCTGATCTCATGAACGAGACAGCTGATAACATGATCTCATGAAAGAGACAGCTGATAACATGATCGCATGAAAGAAACAGCTGATAACATGATCTCATGAAAGAGACAGCTGATAACATTATCTCGTGAAAGAGACAGCTGATAACATGATCGCATGAAAGAAACAGCTGATAACATGATCTCATGAAAGAGACAGCTGATAACATGATCTCATTAAAGAAACAGCTGATAACATGATCTCATGAAAGAGACAGCTGATAACATGATCGCATGAAAGAAACAGCTGATAACATGATCTCATGAAAGAGACAGCTGATAACATTATCTCATGAAAGAGACAGCTGATAACATGATATCATGAAAGAGACAGCTGATAACATGATCTCATGAAAGAGACAGCTGATAACATGATCTCATGAAAGAGACAGATGATAACATGATCTCATGAAAGAGACAGCTGATAACATGATCTCATGAAAGAGACAGATGATAACATGATCTCATGAAAGAGACAGATGATAACATGATCTCATGAAAGAGACAGCTGATAACATGATCTCATGAAAGAGACAGCTGATAACATGATCTCATTAAAGAAACAGCTGATAACATGATCTCATGAAAGAAACAGCTGATAACATGATCTCGTGAAAGAGACACCTGATAACATGATCTCATTAAAGAAACAGCTGATAACATGATCTCATGAAAGAAACAGCTGATAACATGATCTCATGAAAGAGACAGCTGATAACATGATCTCATGAAAGAAACAGCTGATAACATGATCTCATGAAAGAGACAGATGATAACATGATATCATGAAAGAGACAGCTGATAACATGATCTCATTAAAGAAACAGCTGATAACATGATCTCATGAAAGAAACAGCTGATAACATGATCTCATGAAAGAGACAGCTGATAACATGATCTCATGAAAGAGACAGCTGATAACATGATCTCATTAAAGAAACAGCTGATAACATGATCTCATGAAAGAAACAGCTGATAACATGATCTCGTGAAAGAGACACCTGATAACATGATCTCATTAAAGAAACAGCTGATAACATGATCTCATGAAAGAAACAGCTGATAACATGATCTCATGAAAGAGACAGCTGATAACATGATCTCATGAAAGAAACAGCTGATAACATGATCTCATGAAAGAGACAGCTGATAACATGATATCATGAAAGAGACAGCTGATAACATGATATCATGAAAGAGACAGCTGATAACATGATCTCATGAAATAGACAGCTGATAACATGATCTCATGAAAGAGACAGCTGATAACATGATCTCATGAAAGAGACAGCTGATAACATGATCTCATGAAAGAGACACCTGATAACATGATCTCATTAAATAAACAGCTGATAACATGATGTCATGAAAGAGACAGGTGATAACATGATCTCGTGAAAGAGACAGCTGATAACATGATCGCATGAAAGAAACAGCTGATAACATGATCTCATGAAAGAGACAGCTGATAACATGATCTCATTAAAGAAACAGCTGATAACATGATCTCATGAAAGAGACAGCTGATAACATGATCGCATGAAAGAAACAGCTGATAACATGATCTCATGAAAGAGACAGCTGATAACATTATCTCATGAAAGAGACAGCTGATAACATGATATCATGAAAGAGACAGCTGATAACATGATCTCATGAAAGAGACAGCTGATAACATGATCTCATGAAAGAGAAAGCTGATAACATGATCTCATGAAAGAGACAGCTGATAACATGATCTCATGAAAGAGACAGCTGACAACATGATCTCATGAAAGAGACAGATGATAACATGATCTCATGAAAGAGACAGCTGATAACATGATCTCATGAAAGAGACAGCTGATAACCTGATCTCATGAAAGAGACAGATGATAACATGATATCATGAAAGAGACAGCTGATAACATGATCTCATGAAAGAGACAGCTGATAACATGATCCAATGAAAGAGAAAGATGATAACATGATCTCATGAAAGAGACAGCTGATAACATGATATCATGAAAGAGACAGCTGATAACATGATCTCATGAAAGAGACAGCTGATGACATGATCTCATGAAACAGACAGCTGATAACATGATCTCATGAAAGAGACAGCTGATAGCATGATCTCATGAAAGAGACAGCTGATAACATGATCTCATGAAAGAGACAGCTGATAACATGGTCTCATGAAATAGACAGCTGATAACATGATCTCATGAAAGAGACAGCTGATAACATGATCTCATGAAAGAGACAGTGGATAACATGATCTCATGAAAGAAACAGCTGATAACATGATCTCATGAAAGAGACAGCTGATAACATGATCTCATGAAAGAGACAGCTGATAACATGATCTCATGAAAGAGACAGCTGATAACATGATCTCATGAAAGAGACAGCTGATAACATGATCTCATGAAAGAGACAGCTGATAACATGATATCATGAAAGAGACAGCTGATAACATGATCTCATGAAAGAGAAAGCTGATAACATGATCTCATGAAAGAGACAGCTGATAACATGATCTCATGAAAGAGACAGATGATAACATGATCTCATGAAAGAGACAGCTGATAACATGATCTCATGAAAGAGACAGATGATAACATGATATCATGAAAGAGACAGCTGATAACATGATCTCATGAAAGAGACAGCTGATAACATGATCCAATGAAAGAGAAAGATGATAACATGATCTCATGAAAGAGACAGCTGATAACATGATATCATGAAAGAGACAGCTGATAACATGATATCATGAAAGAGACAGCTGATAACATGATATCATGAAAGAGACAGATGATAACATGATATCATGAAAGAGACAGCTGATAACATGATCTCATGAAAGAGAAAGCTGATAACATGATCTCATGAAAGAGACAGCTGATAACATGATCTCATGAAAGAGACAGCTGATAACATGATCTCCTGAAAGAAACAGCTGACAACATGATCTCATGAAAGAGACAGCTGATAACATGATCTCATGAAAGAGACAGCTGATAACATGATCTCATGAAAGAGACACCTGATAACATGATCTCATTAAAGAAACAGCTGATAACATGATCTCATGAAAGAGACAGCTGATAGCATGATCACATGAAAGAGACAGCTGATAACATGATATCATGAAAGAGACACCTGATAACATGATCTCATTAAAGAAACAGCTGATAACATGATCTCATGAAAGAAACAGCTGATAACATGATCTCGTGAAAGAGACACCTGATAACATGATCTCATTAAAGAAACAGCTGATAACATGATCTCATGAAAGAAACAGCTGATAACATGATCTCATGAAATAGACAGCTGATAACATGATCTCATGAAAGAAACAGCTGATAACATGATCTCATGAAAGAGACAGCTGATAACATGATATCATGAAAGAGACAGCTGATAACATGATATCATGAAAGAGACAGCTGATAACATGATCTCATGAAATAGACAGCTGATAACATGATCTCATGAAAGAGACAGCTGATAACATGATCTCATGAAAGAGACAGCTGATAACATTATCTCGTGAAAGAGACAGCTGATAACATGATCGCATGAAAGAAACAGCTGATAACATGATCTCATGAAAGAGACAGCTGATAACATGATCTCATTAAAGAAACAGCTGATAACATGATCTCATGAAAGAGACAGCTGATAACATGATCGCATGAAAGAAACAGCTGATAACATGATCTCATGAAAGAGACAGCTGATAACATTATCTCATGAAAGAGACAGCTGATAACATGATATCATGAAAGAGACACCTGATAACATGATCTCATGAAAGAGACAGCTGATAACATGATCTCATGAAAGAGAAAGCTGATAACATGATCTCATGAAAGAGACAGCTGATAACATGATCTCATGAAAGAGACAGATGATAACATGATCTCATGAAAGAGACAGCTGATAACATGATCTCATGAAAGAGACAGCTGATAACATGATATCATGAAAGAGACAGCTGATAACATGATCTCATGAAATAGACAGCTGATAACATGATCTCATGAAAGAGACAGCTGATAACATGATCTCATGAAAGAGACAGCTGATAACATGATCTCATGAAAGAGACACCTGATAACATGATCTCATTAAAGAAACAGCTGATAACATGATCTCATGAAAGAGACAGCTGATAGCATGATCGCATGAAAGAAACAGCTGATAACATGATCTCATGAAAGAGACAGCTGATAACATGATCTCATGAAAGAGACAGCTGATAACATGATCTCATGAAAGAGACAGCTGATAACATGATCTCATGAAAGAGACAGCTGATAACATGATCTCATGAAAGAGAAAGCTGATAACATGATCTCATGAAAGAGACAGCTGATAACATGATCCAATGAAAGAGAAAGATGATAACATGATCTCATGAAAGAAACAGCTGACAACATGATCTCATGAAAGAGACAGCTGATAACATGATCTCAAGAAAGAGACAGCTGATAACATGATCTCATGAAAGAGACACCTGATAACATGATCTCATTAAAGAAACAGCTGATAACATGATCTCATGAAAGAAACAGCTGACAACATGATCTCATGAAATAGACAGCTGATAACATGATCTCAAGGAAGAGACAGCTGATAACATGATCTCATGAAAGAGACACCTGATAACATGATCTCATTAAAGAAACAGCTGATAACATGATCTCATGAAAGAGACAGCTGATAGCATGATCACATGAAAGAAAGAGCTGATAACATGATCTCATGAAAGAGACAGCTGATAACATGATCTCATGAAAGAGACAGCTGATAACATGATCTCATGAAAGAGACAGCTGATAACATGATCTCATGAAAGAGACAGCTGATAACATGATCTCAGGAAAGAGACAGATGATAACATGATATCATGAAAGAGACAGCTTCTAACATGATCTCATGAAAGAGACAGATGATAACATG
Organism: Myxine glutinosa; assembly: GCF_964187855.1. Classification (NCBI taxonomy): domain Eukaryota; kingdom Metazoa; phylum Chordata; class Myxini; order Myxiniformes; family Myxinidae; genus Myxine; species Myxine glutinosa. The sequence goes on along the minus strand of NC_136267.1, from coordinate 7,677,572 downwards.
ATCTCATGAAAGAGACAGCTGATAACATGATCTCATGAAAGAGACAGCTGATAACATGATCGCATGAAAGAAACAGCTGATAACATGATCTCATGAAAGAGACAGCTGATAACATGATCTCATGAAAGAGACAGCTGATAACATGATATCATGAAAGAGACAGCTGATAACATTATCTCATGAAAGAGACAGCTGATAGCATGATCTCATGAAAGAGAAAGCTGATAACATGATCTCATGAAAGAGACAGCTGATAACATGATCTCATGAAAGAGACAGATGATAACATGATCTCAAGAAAGAGACAGCTGATAACATGATCTCATGAAAGAGACAGCTGATAACATGATCTCATGAAAGAGACAGATGATAACATGATATCATGAAAGAGACAGTTGATAACATGATCTCATGAAAGAGACAGCTGATAACACGATCCAATGAAAGAGAAAGATGATAACATGATCTCATGAAAGAGACAGCTGATAACATGATATCATGAAAGAGACAGCTGCTAGCAGGATTTCATGAAAAAGACAGCTGATAACATGATCTCATGAAAGAGACAGCTGATAACATGATCTCATGAAAGAGACAGCTGTTAACATGATCCAATGAAAGAGAAAGCTGATAGAATGATTTCATGAAAGAGACAGCTGATAACATGATTTCATGAAAAAGACAGCTGATAACATGATCTCATGAAAGAAACAGCTGATAACATGATCTCATGAAAGAGACAGCTGTTAACATGATCCAATGAAAGAGAAAGCTGATAGCATGATTTCATGTAAGAGACAGCTGATAACATGATCCAATGAAAGAGAAAGATGATAACATGATCTCATGAAAGAAACAGCTGACAACATGATCTCATGAAAGAGACAGCTGATAACATGATCTCAAGAAAGAGACAGCTGATAACATGATCTCATGAAAGAGACACCTGATAACATGATCTCATTAAAGAAACAGCTGATAACATGATCTCATGAAAGAAACAGCTGACAACATGATCTCATGAAATAGACAGCTGATAACATGATCTCAAGAAAGAGACAGCTGATAACATGATCTCATGAAAGAGACACCTGATAACATGATCTCATTAAAGAAACAGCTGATAACATGATCTCATGAAAGAGACAGCTGATAGCATGATCACATGAAAGAAAGAGCTGATAACATGATCTCATGAAAGAGACAGCTGATAACATGATCTCATGAAAGAGACAGCTGATAACATGATCTCATGAAAGAGACAGCTGATAACATGATCTCATGAAAGAGACAGCTGATAACATGATCTCAGGAAAGAGACAGATGATAACATGATATCATGAAAGAGACAGCGGATAACATGATCTCATGAAAGAAACAGCTGATAACATGATCTCAGGAAAGAGACAGATGATAACATGATATCATGAAAGAGACAGCTGATAACATGATCTCATGAAAGAGACAGCTGATAACATGATATCATGAAAGAGACAGCTGATAACATTATCTCATGAAAGAGACAGCTGATAACATGATATCATGAAAGAGACAGCTGATAACATGATCTCATGAAAGAGAAAGCTGATAACATGATCTCATGAAAGAGACAGCTGATAACATGATCTCATGAAAGAGACAGATGATAACATGATCTCATGAAAGAGACAGCTGATAACATGATCTCATGAAAGAGACAGATGATAACATGATATCATGAAAGAGACAGCTGATAACATGATCTCATGAAAGAGACAGCTGATAACATGATCCAATGAAAGAGAAAGATGATAACATGATCTCATGAAAGAGACAGCTGATAACATGATATCATGAAAGAGACAGCTGATAACATGATATCATGAAAGAGACAGCTGATAACATGATATCATGAAAGAGACAGATGATAACATGATATCATGAAAGAGACAGCTGATAACATGATCTCATGAAAGAGACAGCTGATAACATGATCCAATGAAAGAGAAAGATGATAACATGATCTCATGAAAGAGACAGCTGATAACATGATATCATGAAAGAGACAGCTGATAACATGATATCATGAAAGAGACAGCTGATAACATGATATCATGAAAGAGACAGCTGATGACATGATTTCATGAAAGAGACAGCTGATAACATGATTTCATGAAAAAGACAGCTGATAACATGATCTCATGAAAGAGACAGCTGTTAACATGATCCAATGAAAGAGAAAGCTGATAGCATGATCTCATGTAAGAGGCAGCTGATAACATGATCCAAAGAAAGAGACAGCTGATAACATGATCCAATGAAAGAGACAGCTAATAACATGATATCATGAAAGAGACAGCTGTTAACATGATCCAATGAAAGAGAAAGCTGATAGCATGATCTCATGTAAGAGGCAGCTGATAACATGATCCAAAGAAAGAGACAGCTGATAACATGATCCAATGAAAGAGACAGCTGATAACATGATATCATGAAAGAGACAGCTGTTAACATGATCCAAAGAAAGAGACAGCTGATAACATGATCCAATGAAAGAGACAGCTGATAACATCATCTCATGAAAGAGACAGCTGTTAACATGATCCAATGAAAGAGAAAGCTGATAGCATGATCTCATGTAAGAGGCAGCTGATAACATGATCCAAAGAAAGAGACAGCTGATAACATGATCCAATGAAAGAGACAGCTGATAACATGATATCATGAAAGAGACAGCTGATAACATGATCTCATGAAAGAGACAGCTGATAACATGATCTCATGAAAGAGACAGCTGACAACATGATCTCATGAAAGAGACAGCTGATAACATGATCTCATGAAAGACACAGCTGATAACATGATCTCATGAAATAGACAGCTGATAACATGATCTCATGAAAGAGACAGCTGATAACATGATCTCATGAAAGAGACAGCGGATAACATGATCTCATGAAAGAAACAGCTGATAACATGATCTCATGAAAGAGACAGCTGATAACATGATCTCATGAAAGAGACAGCTGATAACATGATCTCATGAAAGAGACAGCTGATAACATGATCTCATGAAAGAGACAGCTGATAACATGATCTCATGAAAGAGACAGCTGATAACATTATCTCATGAAAGAGACAGCTGATAACATGATCTCATGAAAGAGACAGCTGACAACATGATCTCCTAAAAGAAACAGCTGACAACATGATCTCATGAAAGAGACAGCTGACAACATGATCTCATGAAAGAAACAGCTGATAACATGATCTCATGAAAGAGACAGCTGATAACATGATATCATGAAAGAGACAGCTGATAACATGATCTCATGAAAGAGACAGCTGATAACATGATCTCATGAAAGAGACAGCTGATAACATGATCTCATGAAAGAGACAGCTGATAACATGATCTTATGAAAGAGACAGCTGATAACATGATCTCATGAAAGAGACAGCTGATAACATCATCTCATGAAAGAGACAGATGATAACATGATATCATGAAAGAGACAGCTGATAACATGATCTCATGAAAGAGACAGCTGATAACATGATCTCATGAAAGAGACAGCTGATAACATGATCTCATGAAAGAGACAGCTGATAACATGATCTCATGAAAGAGACAGCTGATAACATGATCTCATGAAAGAGACAGCTGATAACATGATCCAATGAAAGAGACAGCTGATAACATGATCTCATGAAAGAGACAGCTGATAACATGATATCATGAAAGAAACAGCTGATAACATGATCCAAAGAAAGAGACAGCTGATAACATGATCTCATGAAAGAGACAGCTGATAACATGATATCATGAAAGAAACAGCTGATAACATGATCCAAAGAAAGAGACAGCTGATAACATGATCCAATGAAAGAGACAGCTGATAACATGATCTCATGAAAGAGACAGCTGATAACATGATCTCATGAAAGAGACAGCTGATAACATGATCTCATTAAAGAGACAGCTGATAACATGATCTCATGAAAGAGACAGCTGATAACATGATCTCATGAAAGAGAAAGCTGATAACATGATCTCATGAAAGAGACAGCTGATAACATGATCTCATGAAAGAGACAGCTGATAACATGATCTCCTGAAAGAAACAGCTGACAACATGATCTCATGAAAGAGACAGCTGATAACATGATCTCATGAAAGAGACAGCTGATAACATGATCTCATGAAAGAGACACCTGATAACATGATCTCATTAAAGAAACAGCTGATAACATGATCTCATGAAAGAGACAGCTGATAGCATGATCACATGAAAGAGACAGCTGATAACATGATATCATGAAAGAGACACCTGATAACATGATCTCATTAAAGAAACAGCTGATAACATGATCTCATGAAAGAAACAGCTGATAACATGATCTCGTGAAAGAGACACCTGATAACATGATCTCATTAAAGAAACAGCTGATAACATGATCTCATGAAAGAAACAGCTGATAACATGATCTCATGAAAGAGACAGCTGATAACATGATCTCATGAAAGAAACAGCTGATAACATGATCTCATGAAAGAGACAGCTGATAACATGATATCATGAAAGAGACAGCTGATAACATGATATCATGAAAGAGACAGCTGATAACATGATCTCATGAAATAGACAGCTGATAACATGATCTCATGAAAGAGACAGCTGATAACATGATCTCATGAAAGAGACAGCTGATAACATTATCTCGTGAAAGAGACAGCTGATAACATGATCGCATGAAAGAAACAGCTGATAACATGATCTCATGAAAGAGACAGCTGATAACATGATCTCATTAAAGAAACAGCTGATAACATGATCTCATGAAAGAGACAGCTGATAACATGATCGCATGAAAGAAACAGCTGATAACATGATCTCATGAAAGAGACAGCTGATAACATTATCTCATGAAAGAGACAGCTGATAACATGATATCATGAAAGAGACAGCTGATAACATGATCTCATGAAAGAGACAGCTGATAACATGATCTCATGAAAGAGAAAGCTGATAACATGATCTCATGAAAGAGACAGCTGATAACATGATCTCATGAAAGAGACAGATGATAACATGATCTCATGAAAGAGACAGCTGATAGCATGATCTCATGAAAGAGACAGCTGATAACCTGATCTCATGAAAGAGACAGATGATAACATGATCCAATGAAAGAGAAAGATGATAACCTGATCTCATGAACGAGACAGCTGATAACATGATCTCATGAAAGAGACAGCTTATAACATGATCGCATGAAAGAAACAGCTGATAACATGATCTCATGAAAGAGACAGCTGATAACATTATCTCGTGAAAGAGACAGCTGATAACATGATCGCATGAAAGAAACAGCTGATAACATGATCTCATGAAAGAGACAGCTGATAACATGATATCATGAAAGAGACAGCTGATAACATGATCTCATGAAAGAGACAGCTGATAACATGATCTCATGAAAGAGAAAGCTGATAACATGATCTCGTGAAAGAGACAGCTGATAACATGATCTCATGAAAGAGACAGATGATAACATGATCTCATGAAAGAGACAGCTGATAACATGATCTCATGAAAGAGACAGATGATAACATGATATCATGAAAGAGACAGCTGATAACATGATCTCATGAAAGAAACAGCTGATAACATGATCTCATGAAAGAAACAGCTGATAACATGATCTCGTGAAAGAGACACCTGATAACATGATCTCATTAAAGAAACAGCTGATAACATGATCTCATGAAAGAAACAGCTGATAACATGATCTCATGAAAGAGACAGCTGATAACATGATATCATGAAAGAGACAGCTGATAACATGATATCATGAAAGAGACAGCTGATAACATGATCTCATGAAATAGACAGCTGATAACATGATCTCATGAAAGAGACAGCTGATAACATGATCTCATTAAAGAGACAGCTGATAACATGATCTCATGAAAGAGACACCTGATAACATGATCTCATTAAAGAAACAGCTGATAACATGATCTCATGAAAGAGACAGGTAATAACATTATCTCGTGAAAGAGACAGCTGATAACATGATCGCATGAAAGAAACAGCTGATAACATGATCTCATGAAAGAGACAGCTGATAACATGATCTCATTAAAGAAACAGCTGATAACATGATCTCATGAAAGAGACAGCTGATAACATGATCGCATGAAAGAAACAGCTGATAACATGATCTCATGAAAGAGACAGCTGATAACATTATCTCATGAAAGAGACAGCTGATAACATGATATCATGAAAGAGACAGCTGATAACATGATCTCATGAAAGAGAAAGCTGATAACATGATCTCATGAAAGAGACAGCTGATAACATGATCTCATGAAAGAGACAGATGATAACATGATCTCATGAAAGAGACAGCTGATAACATGATCTCATGAAAGAGACAGCTGATAACCTGATCTCATGAAAGAGACAGATGATAACATGATATCATGAAAGAGACAGCTGATAACATGATCTCATGAAAGAGACCCCTGATAACATGATCCAATGAAAGAGAAAGATGATAACATGATCTCATGAAAGAGACAGCTGATAACATGATATCATGAAAGAGACAGCTGATAACATGATCTCATGAAAGAGACAGCTGATGACATGATCTCATGAAACAGACAGCTGATAACATGATCTCATGAAAGAGACAGCTGATAACATGATCTCATGAAAGAGACAGCTGATAACATGGTCTCATGAAATAGACAGCTGATAACATGATCTCATGAAAGAGACAGCTGATAACATGATCTCATGAAAGAGACAGTGGATAACATGATCTCATGAAAGAAACAGCTGATAACATGATCTCATGAAAGAGACAGCTGATAACATGATCTCATGAAAGAGACAGCTGATAACATGATCTCATGAAAGAGACAGCTGATAACATGATCTCATGAAAGAGACAGCTGATAACATGATCTCATGAAAGAGACAGCTGATAACATGATCTCATGAAAGAGAAAGCTGATAACATGATCTCATGAAAGAGACAGCTGATAACATGATCTCATGAAAGAGACAGCTGATAACATGATCTCCTGAAAGAAACAGCTGACAACATGATCTCATGAAAGAGACAGCTGATAACATGATCTCATGAAAGAGACAGCTGATAACATGATCTCATGAAAGAGACACCTGATAACATGATCTCATTAAAGAAACAGCTGATAACATGATCTCATGAAAGAGACAGCTGATAGCATGATCACATGAAAGAGACAGCTGATAACATGATATCATGAAAGAGACACCTGATAACATGATCTCATTAAAGAAACAGCTGATAACATGATCTCATGGAAGAAACAGCTGATAACATGATCTCGTGAAAGAGACACCTGATAACATGATCTCATTAAAGAAACAGCTGATAACATGATCTCATGAAAGAAACAGCTGATAACATGATCTCATGAAATAGACAGCTGATAACATGATCTCATGAAAGAAACAGCTGATAACATGATCTCATGAAAGAGACAGCTGATAACATGATATCATGAAAGAGACAGCTGATAACATGATATCATGAAAGAGACAGCTGATAACATGATCTCATGAAATAGACAGCTGATAACATGATCTCATGAAAGAGACAGCTGATAACATGATCTCATGAAAGAGACAGCTGATAACATTATCTCGTGAAAGAGACAGCTGATAACATGATCGCATGAAAGAAACAGCTGATAACATGATCTCATGAAAGAGACAGCTGATAACATGATCTCATTAAAGAAACAGCTGATAACATGATCTCATGAAAGAGACAGCTGATAACATGATCGCATGAAAGAAACAGCTGATAACATGATCTCATGAAAGAGACAGCTGATAACATTATCTCATGAAAGAGACAGCTAATAACATGATATCATGAAAGAGACAGCTGATAACATGATCTCATGAAAGAGACAGCTGATAACATGATCTCATGAAAGAGAAAGCTGATAACATGATCTCATGAAAGAGACAGCTGATAACATGATCTCATGAAAGAGACAGATGATAACATGATCTCATGAAAGAGACAGCTGATAACATGATCTCATGAAAGAGACAGCTGATAACCTGATCTCATGAAAGAGACAGATGATAACATGATATCATGAAAGAGACAGCTGATAACATGATCTCATGAAAGAGACAGCTGATAACATGATCCAATGAAAGAGAAAGATGATAACATGATCTCATGAAAGAGACAGCTGATAACATGATATCATGAAAGAGACAGCTGATAACATGATATCATGAAAGAGACAGCTGATAACATAATTTCATGAAAGAGACAGCTGATAACATGATCCAATGAAAGAGAAAGCTGATAGCATGATCTCATGTAAGAGGCAGCTGATAACATGATCCAAAGAAAGAGACAGCTGATAACATGATCCAATGAAAGAGACAGCTGATAACATGATCTCATGAAAGAGACAGCTGATAACATGATCCAATGAAAGAGAAAGCTGATAGCATGATCTCATGTAAGAGGCAGCTGATAACATGATCCAAAGAAAGAGACAGCTGATAACATGATCCAATGAAAGAGACAGCTGATAACATGATATCATGAAAGAGACAGCTGATAACATGATATCATGAAAGAGACAGCTGATAACATGATCTCATGAAAGAGACAGCTGATAACATGATCTCATGAAAGAGACAGCTGATAACATGATCTCATGAAAGAGACAGCTGATAACATGATCTCATGAAAGAGACAGCTGATAACATGATCTCATGAAAGAGACAGCTGATAACATGATCTCATGAAAGAGACAGCTGATAACATGATCTCCTGAAAGAAACAGCTGACAACATGATCTCATGAAAGAGACAGCTGATAACATGATCTCATGAAAGAGACAGCTGATAACATGATCTCATGAAAGAGACAGCTGATAACATGATCCAATGAAAAATACAGCTGATAACATGATATCATGAAAGAGACAGCTGATAACATGATATCATGAAAGAGACAGCTGATAACATGATCTCATGAAAGAGACAGCTGATAACATGATCTCATGAAAGAGACAGCTGATAACATGATCTCATGAAAGAGACAGCTGATAACATGATCTCATGAAAGAGACAGCTGATAACATGATCTCATGAAAGAGACAGCTGATAACATGATCTCATGAAAGAGAGAGCTGATAACATGATCTCCTGAAAGAAACAGCTGACAACATGATCTCATGAAAGAGACAGCTGATAACATGATCTCATGAAAGAGACAGCTGATAACATGATCTCATGAAAGAAACAGCTGATAACATGATCTCATGAAAGAGACAGCTGATAACATGATCTCATGAAAGAGACAGCTGATAACATGATATCATGAAAGAGACAGCTGATAACATGATCTCATGAAAGAGACAGCTGATAACATGATCTCATGAAAGAGACAGCTGATAACATGATCTCATGAAAGAGACAGCTGATAACATGATCTCATGAAAGAAACAGCTGATAACATGATCTCATGAAAGAGACAGCTGATAACATGATCTCATGAAAGAAACAGCTGATAACATGATCTCATGAAAGAGACAGATGATAACATGATATCATGAAAGAAACAGCTGATAACATGATCTCATGAAAGAGACAGATGATAACATGATATCATGAAAGAGACAGCTGATAACATGATCTCATTAAAGAAACAGCTGATAACATGATCTCATGAAAGAAACAGCTGATAACATGATCTCATGAAAGAGACAGCTGATAACATGATCTCATGAAAGAGACAGCTGATAACATGATCTCATTAAAGAAACAGCTGATAACATGATCTCATGAAAGAAACAGCTGATAACATGATCTCGTGAAAGAGACACCTGATAACATGATCTCATTAAAGAAACAGCTGATAACATGATCTCATGAAAGAAACAGCTGATAACATGATCTCATGAAAGAGACAGCTGATAACATGATCTCATGAAAGAAACAGCTGATAACATGATCTCATGAAAGAGACAGCTGATAACATGATATCATGAAAGAGACAGCTGATAACATGATATCATGAAAGAGACAGCTGATAACATGATCTCATGAAATAGACAGCTGATAACATGATCTCATGAAAGAGACAGCTGATAACATGATCTCATGAAAGAGACAGCTGATAACATGATCTCATGAAAGAGACACCTGATAACATGATCTCATTAAATAAACAGCTGATAACATGATGTCATGAAAGAGACAGGTGATAACATGATCTCGTGAAAGAGACAGCTGATAACATGATCGCATGAAAGAAACAGCTGATAACATGATCTCATGAAAGAGACAGCTGATAACATGATCTCATTAAAGAAACAGCTGATAACATGATCTCATGAAAGAGACAGCTGATAACATGATCGCATGAAAGAAACAGCTGATAACATGATCTCATGAAAGAGACAGCTGATAACATTATCTCATGAAAGAGACAGCTGATAACATGATATCATGAAAGAGACAGCTGATAACATGATCTCATGAAAGAGACAGCTGATAACATGATCTCATGAAAGAGAAAGCTGATAACATGATCTCATGAAAGAGACAGCTGATAACATGATCTCATGAAAGAGACAGCTGACAACATGATCTCATGAAAGAGACAGATGATAACATGATCTCATGAAAGAGACAGCTGATAACATGATCTCATGAAAGAGACAGCTGATAACCTGATCTCATGAAAGAGACAGATGATAACATGATATCATGAAAGAGACAGCTGATAACATGATCTCATGAAAGAGACAGCTGATAACATGATCCAATGAAAGAGAAAGATGATAACATGATCTCATGAAAGAGACAGCTGATAACATGATATCATGAAAGAGACAGCTGATAACATGATCTCATGAAAGAGACAGCTGATGACATGATCTCATGAAACAGACAGCTGATAACATGATCTCATGAAAGAGACAGCTGATAGCATGATCTCATGAAAGAGACAGCTGATAACATGATCTCATGAAAGAGACAGCTGATAACATGGTCTCATGAAATAGACAGCTGATAACATGATCTCATGAAAGAGACAGCTGATAACATGATCTCATGAAAGAGACAGTGGATAACATGATCTCATGAAAGAAACAGCTGATAACATGATCTCATGAAAGAGACAGCTGATAACATGATCTCATGAAAGAGACAGCTGATAACATGATCTCATGAAAGAGACAGCTGATAACATGATCTCATGAAAGAGACAGCTGATAACATGATCTCATGAAAGAGACAGCTGATAACATGATATCATGAAAGAGACAGCTGATAACATGATCTCATGAAAGAGAAAGCTGATAACATGATCTCATGAAAGAGACAGCTGATAACATGATCTCATGAAAGAGACAGATGATAACATGATCTCATGAAAGAGACAGCTGATAACATGATCTCATGAAAGAGACAGATGATAACATGATATCATGAAAGAGACAGCTGATAACATGATCTCATGAAAGAGACAGCTGATAACATGATCCAATGAAAGAGAAAGATGATAACATGATCTCATGAAAGAGACAGCTGATAACATGATATCATGAAAGAGACAGCTGATAACATGATATCATGAAAGAGACAGCTGATAACATGATATCATGAAAGAGACAGATGATAACATGATATCATGAAAGAGACAGCTGATAACATGATCTCATGAAAGAGAAAGCTGATAACATGATCTCATGAAAGAGACAGCTGATAACATGATCTCATGAAAGAGACAGCTGATAACATGATCTCCTGAAAGAAACAGCTGACAACATGATCTCATGAAAGAGACAGCTGATAACATGATCTCATGAAAGAGACAGCTGATAACATGATCTCATGAAAGAGACACCTGATAACATGATCTCATTAAAGAAACAGCTGATAACATGATCTCATGAAAGAGACAGCTGATAGCATGATCACATGAAAGAGACAGCTGATAACATGATATCATGAAAGAGACACCTGATAACATGATCTCATTAAAGAAACAGCTGATAACATGATCTCATGAAAGAAACAGCTGATAACATGATCTCGTGAAAGAGACACCTGATAACATGATCTCATTAAAGAAACAGCTGATAACATGATCTCATGAAAGAAACAGCTGATAACATGATCTCATGAAATAGACAGCTGATAACATGATCTCATGAAAGAAACAGCTGATAACATGATCTCATGAAAGAGACAGCTGATAACATGATATCATGAAAGAGACAGCTGATAACATGATATCATGAAAGAGACAGCTGATAACATGATCTCATGAAATAGACAGCTGATAACATGATCTCATGAAAGAGACAGCTGATAACATGATCTCATGAAAGAGACAGCTGATAACATTATCTCGTGAAAGAGACAGCTGATAACATGATCGCATGAAAGAAACAGCTGATAACATGATCTCATGAAAGAGACAGCTGATAACATGATCTCATTAAAGAAACAGCTGATAACATGATCTCATGAAAGAGACAGCTGATAACATGATCGCATGAAAGAAACAGCTGATAACATGATCTCATGAAAGAGACAGCTGATAACATTATCTCATGAAAGAGACAGCTGATAACATGATATCATGAAAGAGACACCTGATAACATGATCTCATGAAAGAGACAGCTGATAACATGATCTCATGAAAGAGAAAGCTGATAACATGATCTCATGAAAGAGACAGCTGATAACATGATCTCATGAAAGAGACAGATGATAACATGATCTCATGAAAGAGACAGCTGATAACATGATCTCATGAAAGAGACAGCTGATAACATGATATCATGAAAGAGACAGCTGATAACATGATCTCATGAAATAGACAGCTGATAACATGATCTCATGAAAGAGACAGCTGATAACATGATCTCATGAAAGAGACAGCTGATAACATGATCTCATGAAAGAGACACCTGATAACATGATCTCATTAAAGAAACAGCTGATAACATGATCTCATGAAAGAGACAGCTGATAGCATGATCGCATGAAAGAAACAGCTGATAACATGATCTCATGAAAGAGACAGCTGATAACATGATCTCATGAAAGAGACAGCTGATAACATGATCTCATGAAAGAGACAGCTGATAACATGATCTCATGAAAGAGACAGCTGATAACATGATCTCATGAAAGAGAAAGCTGATAACATGATCTCATGAAAGAGACAGCTGATAACATGATCCAATGAAAGAGAAAGATGATAACATGATCTCATGAAAGAAACAGCTGACAACATGATCTCATGAAAGAGACAGCTGATAACATGATCTCAAGAAAGAGACAGCTGATAACATGATCTCATGAAAGAGACACCTGATAACATGATCTCATTAAAGAAACAGCTGATAACATGATCTCATGAAAGAAACAGCTGACAACATGATCTCATGAAATAGACAGCTGATAACATGATCTCAAGGAAGAGACAGCTGATAACATGATCTCATGAAAGAGACACCTGATAACATGATCTCATTAAAGAAACAGCTGATAACATGATCTCATGAAAGAGACAACTGATAGCATGATCACATGAAAGAAAGAGCTGATAACATGATCTCATGAAAGAGACAGCTGATAACATGATCTCATGAAAGAGACAGCTGATAACATGATCTCATGAAAGAGACAGCTGATAACATGATCTCATGAAAGAGACAGCTGATAACATGATCTCAGGAAAGAGACAGATGATAACATGATATCATGAAAGAGACAGCTTCTAACATGATCTCATGAAAGAGACAGATGATAACATGATCTCATGAAAGAGACAGCTGATAACATGATCTCATGAAAGAGACAGCTGATAACATGATCGCATGAAAGAAACAGCTGATAACATGATCTCATGAAAGAGACAGCTGATAACATGATCTCATGAAAGAGACAGCTGATAACATGATATCATGAAAGAGACAGCTGATAACATTATCTCATGAAAGAGACAGCTGATAGCATGATCTCATGAAAGAGAAAGCTGATAACATGATCTCATGAAAGAGACAGCTGATAACATGATCTCATGAAAGAGACAGATGATAACATGATCTCAAGAAAGAGACAGCTGATAACATGATCTCATGAAAGAGACAGCTGATAACATGATCTCATGAAAGAGACAGATGATAACATGATATCATGAAAGAGACAGTTGATAACATGATCTCATGAAAGAGACAGCTGATAACACGATCCAATGAAAGAGAAAGATGATAACATGATCTCATGAAAGAGACAGCTGATAACATGATATCATGAAAGAGACAGCTGCTAGCAGGATTTCATGAAAAAGACAGCTGATAACATGATCTCATGAAAGAGACAGCTGATAACATGATCTCATGAAAGAGACAGCTGTTAACATGATCCAATGAAAGAGAAAGCTGATAGAATGATTTCATGAAAGAGACAGCTGATAACATGATTTCATGAAAAAGACAGCTGATAACATGATCTCATGAAAGAAACAGCTGATAACATGATCTCATGAAAGAGACAGCTGTTAACATGATCCAATGAAAGAGAAAGCTGATAGCATGATTTCATGTAAGAGACAGCTGATAACATGATCCAATGAAAGAGAAAGATGATAACATGATCTCATGAAAGAAACAGCTGACAACATGATCTCATGAAAGAGACAGCTGATAACATGATCTCAAGAAAGAGACAGCTGATAACATGATCTCATGAAAGAGACACCTGATAACATGATCTCATTAAAGAAACAGCTGATAACATGATCTCATGAAAGAAACAGCTGACAACATGATCTCATGAAATAGACAGCTGATAACATGATCTCAAGAAAGAGACAGCTGATAACATGATCTCATGAAAGAGACACCTGATAACATGATCTCATTAAAGAAACAGCTGATAACATGATCTCATGAAAGAGACAGCTGATAGCATGATCACATGAAAGAAAGAGCTGATAACATGATCTCATGAAAGAGACAGCTGATAACATGATCTCATGAAAGAGACAGCTGATAACATGATCTCATGAAAGAGACAGCTGATAACATGATCTCATGAAAGAGACAGCTGATAACATGATCTCAGGAAAGAGACAGATGATAACATGATATCATGAAAGAGACAGCGGATAACATGATCTCATGAAAGAAACAGCTGATAACATGATCTCAGGAAAGAGACAGATGATAACATGATATCATGAAAGAGACAGCTGATAACATGATCTCATGAAAGAGACAGCTGATAACATGATATCATGAAAGAGACAGCTGATAACATTATCTCATGAAAGAGACAGCTGATAACATGATATCATGAAAGAGACAGCTGATAACATGATCTCATGAAAGAGAAAGCTGATAACATGATCTCATGAAAGAGACAGCTGATAACATGATCTCATGAAAGAGACAGATGATAACATGATCTCATGAAAGAGACAGCTGATAACATGATCTCATGAAAGAGACAGATGATAACATGATATCATGAAAGAGACAGCTGATAACATGATCTCATGAAAGAGACAGCTGATAACATGATCCAATGAAAGAGAAAGATGATAACATGATCTCATGAAAGAGACAGCTGATAACATGATATCATGAAAGAGACAGCTGATAACATGATATCATGAAAGAGACAGCTGATAACATGATATCATGAAAGAGACAGATGATAACATGATATCATGAAAGAGACAGCTGATAACATGATCTCATGAAAGAGACAGCTGATAACATGATCCAATGAAAGAGAAAGATGATAACATGATCTCATGAAAGAGACAGCTGATAACATGATATCATGAAAGAGACAGCTGATAACATGATATCATGAAAGAGACAGCTGATAACATGATATCATGAAAGAGACAGCTGATGACATGATTTCATGAAAGAGACAGCTGATAACATGATTTCATGAAAAAGACAGCTGATAACATGATCTCATGAAAGAGACAGCTGTTAACATGATCCAATGAAAGAGAAAGCTGATAGCATGATCTCATGTAAGAGGCAGCTGATAACATGATCCAAAGAAAGAGACAGCTGATAACATGATCCAATGAAAGAGACAGCTAATAACATGATATCATGAAAGAGACAGCTGTTAACATGATCCAATGAAAGAGAAAGCTGATAGCATGATCTCATGTAAGAGGCAGCTGATAACATGATCCAAAGAAAGAGACAGCTGATAACATGATCCAATGAAAGAGACAGCTGATAACATGATATCATGAAAGAGACAGCTGTTAACATGATCCAAAGAAAGAGACAGCTGATAACATGATCCAATGAAAGAGACAGCTGATAACATCATCTCATGAAAGAGACAGCTGTTAACATGATCCAATGAAAGAGAAAGCTGATAGCATGATCTCATGTAAGAGGCAGCTGATAACATGATCCAAAGAAAGAGACAGCTGATAACATGATCCAATGAAAGAGACAGCTGATAACATGATATCATGAAAGAGACAGCTGATAACATGATCTCATGAAAGAGACAGCTGATAACATGATCTCATGAAAGAGACAGCTGACAACATGATCTCATGAAAGAGACAGCTGATAACATGATCTCATGAAAGACACAGCTGATAACATGATCTCATGAAATAGACAGCTGATAACATGATCTCATGAAAGAGACAGCTGATAACATGATCTCATGAAAGAGACAGCGGATAACATGATCTCATGAAAGAAACAGCTGATAACATGATCTCATGAAAGAGACAGCTGATAACATGATCTCATGAAAGAGACAGCTGATAACATGATCTCATGAAAGAGACAGCTGATAACATGATCTCATGAAAGAGACAGCTGATAACATGATCTCATGAAAGAGACAGCTGACAACATGATCTCCTAAAAGAAACAGCTGACAACATGATCTCATGAAAGAGACAGCTGACAACATGATCTCATGAAAGAAACAGCTGATAACATGATCTCATGAAAGAGACAGCTGATAACATGATATCATGAAAGAGACAGCTGATAACATGATCTCATGAAAGAGACAGCTGATAACATGATCTCATGAAAGAGACAGCTGATAACATGATCTCATGAAAGAGACAGCTGATAACATGATCTTATGAAAGAGACAGCTGATAACATGATCTCATGAAAGAGACAGCTGATAACATCATCTCATGAAAGAGACAGATGATAACATGATATCATGAAAGAGACAGCTGATAACATGATCTCATGAAAGAGACAGCTGATAACATGATCTCATGAAAGAGACAGCTGATAACATGATCTCATGAAAGAGACAGCTGATAACATGATCTCATGAAAGAGACAGCTGATAACATGATCTCATGAAAGAGACAGCTGATAACATGATCCAATGAAAGAGACAGCTGATAACATGATCTCATGAAAGAGACAGCTGATAACATGATATCATGAAAGAAACAGCTGATAACATGATCCAAAGAAAGAGACAGCTGATAACATGATCTCATGAAAGAGACAGCTGATAACATGATATCATGAAAGAAACAGCTGATAACATGATCCAAAGAAAGAGACAGCTGATAACATGATCCAATGAAAGAGACAGCTGATAACATGATCTCATGAAAGAGACAGCTGATAACATGATCTCATGAAAGAGACAGCTGATAACATGATCTCATTAAAGAGACAGCTGATAACATGATCTCATGAAAGAGACAGCTGATAACATGATCTCATGAAAGAGAAAGCTGATAACATGATCTCATGAAAGAGACAGCTGATAACATGATCTCATGAAAGAGACAGCTGATAACATGATCTCCTGAAAGAAACAGCTGACAACATGATCTCATGAAAGAGACAGCTGATAACATGATCTCATGAAAGAGACAGCTGATAACATGATCTCATGAAAGAGACACCTGATAACATGATCTCATTAAAGAAACAGCTGATAACATGATCTCATGAAAGAGACAGCTGATAGCATGATCACATGAAAGAGACAGCTGATAACATGATATCATGAAAGAGACACCTGATAACATGATCTCATTAAAGAAACAGCTGATAACATGATCTCATGAAAGAAACAGCTGATAACATGATCTCGTGAAAGAGACACCTGATAACATGATCTCATTAAAGAAACAGCTGATAACATGATCTCATGAAAGAAACAGCTGATAACATGATCTCATGAAAGAGACAGCTGATAACATGATCTCATGAAAGAAACAGCTGATAACATGATCTCATGAAAGAGACAGCTGATAACATGATATCATGAAAGAGACAGCTGATAACATGATATCATGAAAGAGACAGCTGATAACATGATCTCATGAAATAGACAGCTGATAACATGATCTCATGAAAGAGACAGCTGATAACATGATCTCATGAAAGAGACAGCTGATAACATTATCTCGTGAAAGAGACAGCTGATAACATGATCGCATGAAAGAAACAGCTGATAACATGATCTCATGAAAGAGACAGCTGATAACATGATCTCATTAAAGAAACAGCTGATAACATGATCTCATGAAAGAGACAGCTGATAACATGATCGCATGAAAGAAACAGCTGATAACATGATCTCATGAAAGAGACAGCTGATAACATTATCTCATGAAAGAGACAGCTGATAACATGATATCATGAAAGAGACAGCTGATAACATGATCTCATGAAAGAGACAGCTGATAACATGATCTCATGAAAGAGAAAGCTGATAACATGATCTCATGAAAGAGACAGCTGATAACATGATCTCATGAAAGAGACAGATGATAACATGATCTCATGAAAGAGACAGCTGATAGCATGATCTCATGAAAGAGACAGCTGATAACCTGATCTCATGAAAGAGACAGATGATAACATGATCCAATGAAAGAGAAAGATGATAACCTGATCTCATGAACGAGACAGCTGATAACATGATCTCATGAAAGAGACAGCTTATAACATGATCGCATGAAAGAAACAGCTGATAACATGATCTCATGAAAGAGACAGCTGATAACATTATCTCGTGAAAGAGACAGCTGATAACATGATCGCATGAAAGAAACAGCTGATAACATGATCTCATGAAAGAGACAGCTGATAACATGATATCATGAAGAGACAGCTGATAACATGATCTCATGAAAGAGACAGCTGATAACATGATCTCATGAAAGAGAAAGCTGATAACATGATCTCGTGAAAGAGACAGCTGATAACATGATCTCATGAAAGAGACAGATGATAACATGATCTCATGAAAGAGACAGCTGATAACATGATCTCATGAAAGAGACAGATGATAACATGATATCATGAAAGAGACAGCTGATAACATGATCTCATGAAAGAAACAGCTGATAACATGATCTCATGAAAGAAACAGCTGATAACATGATCTCGTGAAAGAGACACCTGATAACATGATCTCATTAAAGAAACAGCTGATAACATGATCTCATGAAAGAAACAGCTGATAACATGATCTCATGAAAGAGACAGCTGATAACATCATCTCATGAAAGAGACAGATGATAACATGATATCATGAAAGAGACAGCTGATAACATGATCTCATGAAAGAGACAGCTGATAACATGATCTCATGAAAGAGACAGCTGATAACATGATCTCATGAAAGAGACAGCTGATAACATGATCTCATGAAAGAGACAGCTGATAACATGATCTCATGAAAGAGACAGCTGATAACATGATCCAATGAAAGAGACAGCTGATAACATGATCTCATGAAAGAGACAGCTGATAACATGATATCATGAAAGAAACAGCTGATAACATGATCCAAAGAAAGAGACAGCTGATAACATGATCTCATGAAAGAGACAGCTGATAACATGATATCATGAAAGAAACAGCTGATAACATGATCCAAAGAAAGAGACAGCTGATAACATGATCCAATGAAAGAGACAGCTGATAACATGATCTCATGAAAGAGACAGCTGATAACATGATCTCATGAAAGAGACAGCTGATAACATGATCTCATTAAAGAGACAGCTGATAACATGATCTCATGAAAGAGACAGCTGATAACATGATCTCATGAAAGAGAAAGCTGATAACATGATCTCATGAAAGAGACAGCTGATAACATGATCTCATGAAAGAGACAGCTGATAACATGATCTCCTGAAAGAAACAGCTGACAACATGATCTCATGAAAGAGACAGCTGATAACATGATCTCATGAAAGAGACAGCTGATAACATGATCTCATGAAAGAGACACCTGATAACATGATCTCATTAAAGAAACAGCTGATAACATGATCTCATGAAAGAGACAGCTGATAGCATGATCACATGAAAGAGACAGCTGATAACATGATATCATGAAAGAGACACCTGATAACATGATCTCATTAAAGAAACAGCTGATAACATGATCTCATGAAAGAAACAGCTGATAACATGATCTCGTGAAAGAGACACCTGATAACATGATCTCATTAAAGAAACAGCTGATAACATGATCTCATGAAAGAAACAGCTGATAACATGATCTCATGAAAGAGACAGCTGATAACATGATCTCATGAAAGAAACAGCTGATAACATGATCTCATGAAAGAGACAGCTGATAACATGATATCATGAAAGAGACAGCTGATAACATGATATCATGAAAGAGACAGCTGATAACATGATCTCATGAAATAGACAGCTGATAACATGATCTCATGAAAGAGACAGCTGATAACATGATCTCATGAAAGAGACAGCTGATAACATTATCTCGTGAAAGAGACAGCTGATAACATGATCGCATGAAAGAAACAGCTGATAACATGATCTCATGAAAGAGACAGCTGATAACATGATCTCATTAAAGAAACAGCTGATAACATGATCTCATGAAAGAGACAGCTGATAACATGATCGCATGAAAGAAACAGCTGATAACATGATCTCATGAAAGAGACAGCTGATAACATTATCTCATGAAAGAGACAGCTGATAACATGATATCATGAAAGAGACAGCTGATAACATGATCTCATGAAAGAGACAGCTGATAACATGATCTCATGAAAGAGAAAGCTGATAACATGATCTCATGAAAGAGACAGCTGATAACATGATCTCATGAAAGAGACAGATGATAACATGATCTCATGAAAGAGACAGCTGATAGCATGATCTCATGAAAGAGACAGCTGATAACCTGATCTCATGAAAGAGACAGATGATAACATGATCCAATGAAAGAGAAAGATGATAACCTGATCTCATGAACGAGACAGCTGATAACATGATCTCATGAAAGAGACAGCTTATAACATGATCGCATGAAAGAAACAGCTGATAACATGATCTCATGAAAGAGACAGCTGATAACATTATCTCGTGAAAGAGACAGCTGATAACATGATCGCATGAAAGAAACAGCTGATAACATGATCTCATGAAAGAGACAGCTGATAACATGATATCATGAAGAGACAGCTGATAACATGATCTCATGAAAGAGACAGCTGATAACATGATCTCATGAAAGAGAAAGCTGATAACATGATCTCGTGAAAGAGACAGCTGATAACATGATCTCATGAAAGAGACAGATGATAACATGATCTCATGAAAGAGACAGCTGATAACATGATCTCATGAAAGAGACAGATGATAACATGATATCATGAAAGAGACAGCTGATAACATGATCTCATGAAAGAAACAGCTGATAACATGATCTCATGAAAGAAACAGCTGATAACATGATCTCGTGAAAGAGACACCTGATAACATGATCTCATTAAAGAAACAGCTGATAACATGATCTCATGAAAGAAACAGCTGATAACATGATCTCATGAAAGAGACAGCTGATAACATGATATCATGAAAGAGACAGCTGATAACATGATATCATGAAAGAGACAGCTGATAACATGATCTCATGAAATAGACAGCTGATAACATGATCTCATGAAAGAGACAGCTGATAACATGATCTCATTAAAGAGACAGCTGATAACATGATCTCATGAAAGAGACACCTGATAACATGATCTCATTAAAGAAACAGCTGATAACATGATCTCATGAAAGAGACAGGTAATAACATTATCTCGTGAAAGAGACAGCTGATAACATGATCGCATGAAAGAAACAGCTGATAACATGATCTCATGAAAGAGACAGCTGATAACATGATCTCATTAAAGAAACAGCTGATAACATGATCTCATGAAAGAGACAGCTGATAACATGATCGCATGAAAGAAACAGCTGATAACATGATCTCATGAAAGAGACAGCTGATAACATTATCTCATGAAAGAGACAGCTGATAACATGATATCATGAAAGAGACAGCTGATAACATGATCTCATGAAAGAGAAAGCTGATAACATGATCTCATGAAAGAGACAGCTGATAACATGATCTCATGAAAGAGACAGATGATAACATGATCTCATGAAAGAGACAGCTGATAACATGATCTCATGAAAGAGACAGCTGATAACCTGATCTCATGAAAGAGACAGATGATAACATGATATCATGAAAGAGACAGCTGATAACATGATCTCATGAAAGAGACCCCTGATAACATGATCCAATGAAAGAGAAAGATGATAACATGATCTCATGAAAGAGACAGCTGATAACATGATATCATGAAAGAGACAGCTGATAACATGATCTCATGAAAGAGACAGCTGATGACATGATCTCATGAAACAGACAGCTGATAACATGATCTCATGAAAGAGACAGCTGATAACATGATCTCATGAAAGAGACAGCTGATAACATGGTCTCATGAAATAGACAGCTGATAACATGATCTCATGAAAGAGACAGCTGATAACATGATCTCATGAAAGAGACAGTGGATAACATGATCTCATGAAAGAAACAGCTGATAACATGATCTCATGAAAGAGACAGCTGATAACATGATCTCATGAAAGAGACAGCTGATAACATGATCTCATGAAAGAGACAGCTGATAACATGATCTCATGAAAGAGACAGCTGATAACATGATCTCATGAAAGAGACAGCTGATAACATGATCTCATGAAAGAGAAAGCTGATAACATGATCTCATGAAAGAGACAGCTGATAACATGATCTCATGAAAGAGACAGCTGATAACATGATCTCCTGAAAGAAACAGCTGACAACATGATCTCATGAAAGAGACAGCTGATAACATGATCTCATGAAAGAGACAGCTGATAACATGATCTCATGAAAGAGACAGCTGATAACATGATCTCATGAAAGAGACACCTGATAACATGATCTCATTAAAGAAACAGCTGATAACATGATCTCATGAAAGAGACAGCTGATAGCATGATCACATGAAAGAGACAGCTGATAACATGATATCATGAAAGAGACACCTGATAACATGATCTCATTAAAGAAACAGCTGATAACATGATCTCATGGAAGAAACAGCTGATAACATGATCTCGTGAAAGAGACACCTGATAACATGATCTCATTAAAGAAACAGCTGATAACATGATCTCATGAAAGAAACAGCTGATAACATGATCTCATGAAATAGACAGCTGATAACATGATCTCATGAAAGAAACAGCTGATAACATGATCTCATGAAAGAGACAGCTGATAACATGATATCATGAAAGAGACAGCTGATAACATGATATCATGAAAGAGACAGCTGATAACATGATCTCATGAAAGAGACAGCTGATAACATGATCTCATGAAAGAGACAGCTGATAACATGATATCATGAAAGAGACAGCTGATAACATGATCTCATGAAAGAGACAGCTGATAACATGATCTCATGAAAGAGACAGCTGATAACATGATCTCATGAAAGAGACAGCTGATAACATGATCTCATGAAAGAGACAGCTGATAACATGATCTCAGGAAAGAGACAGATGATAACATGATATCATGAAAGAGACAGCGGATAACATGATCTCATGAAAGAAACAGCTGATAACATGATCTCAGGAAAGAGACAGATGATAACATGATATCATGAAAGAGACAGCTGATAACATGATCTCATGAAAGAGACAGCTGATAACATGATATCATGAAAGAGACAGCTGATAACATTATCTCATGAAAGAGACAGCTGATAACATGATCTCATGAAAGAGACAGATGATAACATGATCTCATGAAAGAGACAGCTGATAACATGATCTCATGAAAGAGACAGCTGATAACATGATCTCATGAAAGAGACAGATGATAACATGATATCATGAAAGAGACAGCTGATAACATGATCTCATGAAAGAGACAGCTGATAACATGATCCAATGAAAGAGAAAGATGATAACATGATCTCATGAAAGAGACAGCTGATAACATGATATCATGAAAGAGACAGCTGATAACATGATATCATGAAAGAGACAGCTGATAACATGATATCATGAAAGAGACAGCTGATAACATGATTTCATGAAAGAGACAGCTGATAACATCATTTCATGAAAAAGACAGCTGATAGCATGATCTCATGAAAGAGACAGCTGATAACATGATCTCATGAAAGAGACAGCTGTTAACATGATCCAATGAAAGAGAAAGCTGATAGCATGATCTCATGTAAGAGGCAGCTGATAACATGATCCAAAGAAAGAGACAGCTGATAACATGATCCAATGAAAGAGACAGCTGATAACATGATATCATGAAAGAGACAGCTGATAACATGATCTCATGAAAGAGACAGCTGACAACATGATCTCATGAAAGAGACAGCTGATAACATGATCTCATGAAAGAGACAGATGATAACATGATCTCATGAAAGAGACAGCTGATAGCATGATCTCATGAAAGAGAAAGCTGATAACCTGATCTCATGAAAGAGACAGATGATAACATGATATCATGAAAGAGACAGCTGATAACATGATCTCATGAAAGAGACAGCTGATAACATGATCCAATGAAAGAGAAAGATGATAACATGATCTCATGAAAGAGACAGCTGATAACATGATCTCATGAAAGAGACAGCTGATAACATGATCTCATGAAAGAGACAGCTGACAACATGATCTCATGAAAGAGACAGCTGATAACATGATCTCATGAAAGAGACAGATGATAACATGATCTCATGAAAGAGACAGCTGATAGCATGATCTCATGAAAGAGACAGCTGATAACCTGATCTCATGAAAGAGACAGATGATAACATGATATCATGAAAGAGACAGCTGATAACATGATCTCATGAAAGAGACAGCTGATAACATGATCCAATGAAAGAGAAAGATGATAACATGATCTCATGAAAGAGACAGCTGATAACATGATATCATGAAAGAGACAGCTGATAACATGATATCATGAAAGAGACAGCTGATAACATAATTTCATGAAAGAGACAGCTGATAACATGATCCAATGAAAGAGAAAGCTGATAGCATGATCTCATGTAAGAGGCAGCTGATAACATGATCCAAAGAAAGAGACAGCTGATAACATGATCCAATGAAAGAGACAGCTGATAACATGATCTCATGAAAGAGACAGCTGATAACATGATCCAATGAAAGAGAAAGCTGATAGCATGATCTCATGTAAGAGGCAGCTGATAACATGATCCAAAGAAAGAGACAGCTGATAACATGATCCAATGAAAGAGACAGCTGATAACATGATATCATGAAAGAGACAGCTGATAACATGATATCATGAAAGAGACAGCTGATAACATGATCTCATGAAAGAGACAGCTGATAACATGATCTCATGAAAGAGACAGCTGATAACATGATCTCATGAAAGAGACAGCTGATAACATGATCTCATGAAAGAGACAGCTGATAACATGATCTCATGAAAGAGACAGCTGATAACATGATCTCATGAAAGAGACAGCTGATAACATGATCTCATGAAAGAGACAGCTGATAACATGATCTCCTGAAAGAAACAGCTGACAACATGATCTCATGAAAGAGACAGCTGATAACATGATCTCATGAAAGAGACAGCTGATAACATGATATCATGAAAGAGACAGCTGATAACATGATCTCATGAAAGAGACAGCTGATAACATGATCTCATGAAAGAGACAGCTGATAACATGATCTCATGAAAGAGACAGCTGATAACATGATATCATGAAAGAGACGGCTGATAACATGATCTCATGAAAGAGACAGCTGATAACATGATCTCATGAAAGAGACAGCTGATAACATGATCTCCTGAAAGAAACAGCTGACAACATGATCTCATGAAAGAGACAGCTGATAACATGATCTCATGAAAGAGACAGCTGATAACATGATCTCATGAAAGAAACAGCTGATAACATGATCTCATGAAAGAGACAGCTGATAACATGATCTCATGAAAGAGACAGCTGATAACATGATATCATGAAAGAGACAGCTGATAACATGATCTCATGAAAGAGACAGCTGATAACATGATCTCATGAAAGAGACAGCTGATAACATGATCTCATGAAAGAGACAGCTGATAACATGATCTCATGAAAGAAACAGCTGATAACATGATCTCATGAAAGAGACAGCTGATAACATGATATCATGAAAGAGACAGCTGATAACATGATATCATGAAAGAGACAGCTGATAACATGATCTCATGAAATAGACAGCTGATAACATGATCTCATGAAAGAGACAGCTGATAACATGATCTCATGAAAGAGACAGCTGATAACATGATCTCATGAAAGAGACACCTGATAACATGATCTCATTAAAGAAACAGCTGATAACATGATCTCATGAAAGAGACAGCTGATAGCATGATCGCATGAAAGAAACAGCTGATAACATGATCTCATGAAAGAGACAGCTGATAACATGATCTCATGAAAGAGACAGCTGATAACATGATCTCATGAAAGAGACAGCTGATAGCATGATCGCATGAAAGAAACAGCTGATAACATGATCTCATGAAAGAGACAGCTGATAACATGATCTCATGAAAGAGACAGCTGATAACATGATCTCATGAAAGAGACAGCTGATAACATGATCTCATGAAAGAGACAGCTGATAACATGATCTCATGAAAGAGAAAGCTGATAACATGATATCATGAAAGAGACAGCTGATAACATGATTTCATGAAAAAGACAGCTGATAACATGATCTCATGAAAGAGGCAGCTGATAACATGATCTCATGAAAGAGACAGCTGTTAACATGATCCAATGAAAGAGAAAGCTGATAGCATGATTTCATGAAAGAGACAGCTGATAACATGATCCAATGAAAGAGAAAGCTGATAGCATGATTTCATGAAAAAGACAGCTGATAACATGATCTCATGAAAGAAACAGCTGATAACATGATCTCATGAAAGAGACAGCTGTTAACATGATCCAATAAAAGAGAAAGCTGACACCATGATCTCATGAAAGAAACAGCTGACAACATGATCTCATGAAAGAGACAGCTGATAACATGATCTCAAGAAAGAGACAGCTGATAACATGATCTCATGAAAGAGACACCTGATAACATGATCTCATTAAAGAAACAGCTGATAACATGATCTCATGAAAGAAACAGCTGACAACATGATCTCATGAAATAGACAGCTGATAACATGATCTCAAGAAAGAGACACCTGATAACATGATCTCATTAAAGAAACAGCTGATAACATGATCTCATGAAAGAGACAGCTGATAGCATGATCACATGAAAGAAAGAGCTGATAACATGATCTCATGAAAGAGACAGCTGATAACATGATCTCATGAAAGAGACAGCTGATAACATGATCTCATGAAAGAGACAGCTGATAACATGATCTCATGAAAGAGACAGCTGATAACATGATCTCAGGAAAGAGACAGATGATAACATGATATCATGAAAGAGACAGCGGATAACATGATCTCATGAAAGAAACAGCTGATAACATGATCTCAGGAAAGAGACAGATGATAACATGATATCATGAAAGAGACAGCTGATAACATGATCTCATGAAAGAGACAGCTGATAACATGATATCATGAAAGAGACAGCTGATAACATTATCTCATGAAAGAGACAGCTGATAACATGATCTCATGAAAGAGACAGATGATAACATGATCTCATGAAAGAGACAGCTGATAACATGATCTCATGAAAGAGACAGCTGATAACATGATCTCATGAAAGAGGCAGATGATAACATGATATCATGAAAGAGACAGCTGATAACATGATCTCATGAAAGAGACAGCTGATAACATGATCCAATGAAAGAGAAAGATGATAACATGATCTCATGAAAGAGACAGCTGATAACATGATATCATGAAAGAGACAGCTGATAACATGATATCATGAAAGAGACAGCTGATAACATGATATCATGAAAGAGACAGCTGATAACATGATTTCATGAAAGAGACAGCTGATAACATGATTTCATGAAAAAGACAGCTGATAACATGATCTCATGAAAGAGACAGCTGATAACATGATCTCATGAAAGAGACAGCTGTTAACATGATCCAATGAAAGAGAAAGCTGATAGCATGATCTCATGTAAGAGGCAGCTGATAACATGATCCAAAGAAAGAGACAGCTGATAACATGATCCAATGAAAGAGACAGCTGATAACATGATATCATGAAAGAGACAGCTGATAACATGATCTCATGAAAGAGACAGCTGATAACATGATCTCATGAAAGAGACAGCTGACAACATGATCTCATGAAAGAGACAGCTGATAACATGATCTCATGAAAGAGACAGATGATAACATGATCTCATGAAAGAGACAGCTGATAGCATGATCTCATGAAAGAGAAAGCTGATAACCTGATCTCATGAAAGAGACAGATGATAACATGATATCATGAAAGAGACAGCTGATAACATGATCTCATGAAAGAGACAGCTGATAACATGATCCAATGAAAGAGAAAGATGATAACATGATCTCATGAAAGAGACAGCTGATAACATGATCTCATGAAAGAGACAGCTGATAACATGATCTCATGAAAGAGACAGCTGACAACATGATCTCATGAAAGAGACAGCTGATAACATGATCTCATGAAAGAGACAGATGATAACATGATCTCATGAAAGAGACAGCTGATAGCATGATCTCATGAAAGAGACAGCTGATAACCTGATCTCATGAAAGAGACAGATGATAACATGATATCCTGAAAGAGACAGCTGATAACATGATCTCATGAAAGAGACAGCTGATAACATGATCCAATGAAAGAGAAAGATGATAACATGATCTCATGAAAGAGACAGCTGATAACATGATATCATGAAAGAGACAGCTGATAACATGATATCATGAAAGAGACAGCTGATAACATAATTTCATGAAAGAGACAGCTGATAACATGATCCAATGAAAGAGAAAGCTGATAGCATGATCTCATGTAAGAGGCAGCTGATAACATGATCCAATGAAAGAGACAGCTGATAACATGATCTCATGAAAGAGACAGCTGATAACATGATCCAATGAAAGAGAAAGCTGATAGCATGATCTCATGTAAGAGGCAGCTGATAACATGATCCAAAGAAAGAGACAGCTGATAACATGATCCAATGAAAGAGACAGCTGATAACATGATATCATGAAAGAGACAGCTGATAACATGATATCATGAAAGAGACAGCTGATAACATGATATCATGAAAGAGACAGCTGATAACATGATATCATGAAAGAGACAGCTGATAACATAATTTCATGAAAGAGACAGCTGATAACATGATCCAATGAAAGAGAAAGCTGATAGCATGATCTCATGTAAGAGACAGCTGATAACATGATCCAATGAAAGAGACAGCTGATAACATGATCTCATGAAAGAGACAGCTGATAACATGATCCAATGAAAGAGAAAGCTGATAGCATGATCTCATGTAAGAGGCAGCTGATAACATGATCCAAAGAAAGAGACAGCTGATAACATGATCCAATGAAAGAGACAGCTGATAACATGATATCATGAAAGAGACAGCTGATAACATGATATCATGAAAGAGACAGCTGATAACATGATCTCATGAAAGAGACAGCTGATAACATGATCTCATGAAAGAGACAGCTGATAACATGATCTCATGAAAGAGACAGCTGATAACATGATCTCATGAAAGAGACAGCTGATAACATGATCTCATGAAAGAGACAGCTGATAACATGATCTCATGAAAGAGACAGCTGATAACATGATCTCCTGAAAGAAACAGCTGACAACATGATCTCATGAAAGAGACAGCTGATAACATGATCTCATGAAAGAGACAGCTGATAACATGATCTCATGAAAGAGACAGCTGATAACATGATCCAATGAAAGAGACAGCTGATAACATGATATCATGAAAGAGACAGCTGATAACATGATATCATGAAAGAGACAGCTGATAACATGATCTCATGAAAGAGACAGCTGATAACATGATCTCATGAAAGAGACAGCTGATAACATGATCTCATGAAAGAGACAGCTGATAACATGATCTCATGAAAGAGACGGCTGATAACATGATCTCATGAAAGAGACAGCTGATAACATGATCTCATGAAAGAGACAGCTGATAACATGATCTCCTGAAAGAAACAGCTGACAACATGATCTCATGAAAGAGACAGCTGATAACATGATCTCATGAAAGAGACAGCTGATAACATGATCTCATGAAAGAAACAGCTGATAACATGATCTCATGAAAGAGACAGCTGATAACATGATCTCATGAAAGAGACAGCTGATAACATGATATCATGAAAGAGACAGCTGATAACATGATCTCATGAAAGAGACAGCTGATAACATGATCTCATGAAAGAGACAGCTGATAACATGATCTCATGAAAGAGACAGCTGATAACATGATCTCATGAAAGAGACAGCTGATAACATGATCTCATGAAAGAGACAGCTGATAACATGATCTCATGAAAGAGACAGCTGATAACATGATATCATGAAAGAGACAGCTGATAACATGATATCATGAAAGAGACAGCTGATAACATGATCCAATGAAAGAGACAGCTGATAACATGATCTCATGAAAGAGACAGCTGATAACATGATCCAATGAAAGAGAAAGCTGATAGCATGATCTCATGTAAGAGGCAGCTGATAACATGATCCAAAGAAAGAGACAGCTGATAACATGATCCAATGAAAGAGACAGCTGATAACATGATATCATGAAAGAGACACCTGATAACATGATCTCATTAAAGAAACAGCTGATAACATGATCTCATGAAAGAAACAGCTGACAACATGATCTCATGAAATAGACAGCTGATAACATGATCTCAAGAAAGAGACAGCTGATAACATGATCTCATGAAAGAGACACCTGATAACATGATCTCATTAAAGAAACAGCTGATAACATGATCTCATGAAAGAGACAGCTGATAGCATGATCACATGAAAGAAAGAGCTGATAACATGATCTAATGAAAGAGACAGCTGATAACATGATCTCATGAAAGAGACAGCTGATAACATGATATCATGAAAGAGACAGCTGATAACATGATATCATGAAAGAGACAGCTGATAACATGATCCAATGAAAGAGACAGCTGATAACATGATCTCATGAAAGAGACAGCTGATAACATGATCCAATGAAAGAGAAAGCTGATAGCATGATCTCATGTAAGAGGCAGCTGATAACATGATCCAAAGAAAGAGACAGCTGATAACATGATCCAATGAAAGAGACAGCTGATAACATGATATCATGAAAGAGACACCTGATAACATGATCTCATTAAAGAAACAGCTGATAACATGATCTCATGAAAGAAACAGCTGACAACATGATCTCATGAAATAGACAGCTGATAACATGATCTCAAGAAAGAGACAGCTGATAACATGATCTCATGAAAGAGACACCTGATAACATGATCTCATTAAAGAAACAGCTGATAACATGATCTCATGAAAGAGACAGCTGATAGCATGATCACATGAAAGAAAGAGCTGATAACATGATCTCATGAAAGAGACAGCTGATAACATGATCTCATGAAAGAGACAGCTGATAACATGATCTCATGAAAGAGACAGCTGATAACATGATCTCATGAAAGAGACAGCTGATAACATGATCTCAGGAAAGAGACAGATGATAACATGATATCATGAAAGAGACAGCGGATAACATGATCTCATGAAAGAAACAGCTGATAACATGATCTCAGGAAAGAGACAGATGATAACATGATATCATGAAAGAGACAGATGATAACATGATCTCATGAAAGAGACAGCTGATAACATGATATCATGAAAGAGACAGCTGATAACATTATCTCATGAAAGAGACAGCTGATAACATGATATCATGAAAGAGACAGCTGATAACATGATCTCATGAAAGAGAAAGCTGATAACATGATCTCATGAAAGAGACAGCTGATAACATGATCTCATGAAAGAGACAGATGATAACATGATCTCATGAAAGAGACAGCTGATAACATGATCTCATGAAAGAGACAGATGATAACATGATATCATGAAAGAGACAGCTGATAACATGATCTCATGAAAGAGACAGCTGATAACATGATCCAATGAAAGAGAAAGATGATAACATGATCTCATGAAAGAGACAGCTGATAACATGATATCATGAAAGAGACAGCTGATAACATGATATCATGAAAGAGACAGCTGATAACATGATATCATGAAAGAGACAGCTGATAACATGATATCATGAAAGAGACAGATGATAACATGATATCATGAAAGAGACAGCTGATAACATGATCTCATGAAAGAGACAGCTGATAACATGATCCAATGAAAGAGAAAGATGATAACATGATCTCATGAAAGAAACAGCTGATAACATGATCTCAGGAAAGAGACAGATGATAACATGATATCATGAAAGAGACAGATGATAACATGATCTCATGAAAGAGACAGCTGATAACATGATATCATGAAAGAGACAGCTGATAACATTATCTCATGAAAGAGACAGCTGATAACATGATATCATGAAAGAGACAGCTGATAACATGATCTCATGAAAGAGAAAGCTGATAACATGATCTCATGAAAGAGACAGCTGATAACATGATCTCATGAAAGAGACAGATGATAACATGATCTCATGAAAGAGACAGCTGATAACATGATCTCATGAAAGAGACAGATGATAACATGATATCATGAAAGAGACAGCTGATAACATGATCTCATGAAAGAGACAGCTGATAACATGATCCAATGAAAGAGAAAGATGATAACATGATCTCATGAAAGAGACAGCTGATAACATGATATCATGAAAGAGACAGCTGATAACATGATATCATGAAAGAGACAGCTGATAACATGATATCATGAAAGAGACAGCTGATAACATGATATCATGAAAGAGACAGATGATAACATGATATCATGAAAGAGACAGCTGATAACATGATCTCATGAAAGAGACAGCTGATAACATGATCCAATGAAAGAGAAAGATGATAACATGATCTCATGAAAGAGACAGCTGATAACATGATATCATGAAAGAGACAGCTGATAACATGATATCATGAAAGAGACAGCTGATAACATGATATCATGAAAGAGACAGCTGATGACATGATTTCATGAAAGAGACAGCTGATAACATGATTTCATGAAAAAGACAGCTGATAACATGATCTCATGAAAGAGACAGCTGTTAACATGATCCAATGAAAGAGAAAGCTGATAGCATGATCTCATGTAAGAGGCAGCTGATAACATGATCTCATGAAAGAGACACCTGATAACATGATCTCATTAAAGAAACAGCTGATAACATGATCTCATGAAAGAGACAGCTGATAGCATGATCACATGAAAGAAAGAGCTGATAACATGATCTCATGAAAGAGACAGCTGATAACATGATCTCATGAAAGAGACAGCTGATAACATGATATCATGAAAGAGACAGCTGATAACATGATATCATGAAAGAGACAGCTGATAACATGATCCAATGAAGGAGACAGCTGATAACATGATCTCATGAAAGAGACAGCTGATAACATGATCCAATGAAAGAGAAAGCTGATAGCATGATCTCATGTAAGAGGCAGCTGATAACATGATCCAAAGAAAGAGACAGCTGATAACATGATCCAATGAAAGAGACAGCTGATAACATGATATCATGAAAGAGACACCTGATAACATGATCTCATTAAAGAAACAGCTGATAACATGATCTCATGAAAGAAACAGCTGACAACATGATCTCATGAAATAGACAGCTGATAACATGATCTCAAGAAAGAGACAGCTGATAACATGATCTCATGAAAGAGACACCTGATAACATGATCTCATTAAAGAAACAGCTGATAACATGATCTCATGAAAGAGACAGCTGATAACATGATCTCATGAAAGAGACAGCTGATAACATGATCTCATGAAAGAGACAGCTGATAACATGATCTCATGAAAGAGACAGCTGATAACATGATCTCAGGAAAGAGACAGATGATAACATGATATCATGAAAGAGACAGCGGATAACATGATCTCATGAAAGAAACAGCTGATAACATGATCTCAGGAAAGAGACAGATGATAACATGATATCATGAAAGAGACAGATGATAACATGATCTCATGAAAGAGACAGCTGATAACATGATATCATGAAAGAGACAGCTGATAACATTATCTCATGAAAGAGACAGCTGATAACATGATCTCATGAAAGAGACAGATGATAACATGATCTCATGAAAGAGACAGCTGATAACATGATCTCATGAAAGAGACAGCTGATAACATGATCTCATGAAAGAGGCAGATGATAACATGATATCATGAAAGAGACAGCTGATAACATGATCTCATGAAAGAGACAGCTGATAACATGATCCAATGAAAGAGAAAGATGATAACATGATCTCATGAAAGAGACAGCTGATAACATGATATCATGAAAGAGACAGCTGATAACATGATATCATGAAAGAGACAGCTGATAACATGATATCATGAAAGAGACAGCTGATAACATGATTTCATGAAAGAGACAGCTGATAACATGATTTCATGAAAAAGACAGCTGATAACATGATCTCATGAAAGAGACAGCTGATAACATGATCTCATGAAAGAGACAGCTGTTAACATGATCCAATGAAAGAGAAAGCTGATAGCATGATCTCATGTAAGAGGCAGCTGATAACATGATCCAAAGAAAGAGACAGCTGATAACATGATCCAATGAAAGAGACAGCTGATAACATGATATCATGAAAGAGACAGCTGATAACATGATCTCATGAAAGAGACAGCTGATAACATGATCTCATGAAAGAGACAGCTGACAACATGATCTCATGAAAGAGACAGCTGATAACATGATCTCATGAAAGAGACAGATGATAACATGATCTCATGAAAGAGACAGCTGATAGCATGATCTCATGAAAGAGAAAGCTGATAACCTGATCTCATGAAAGAGACAGATGATAACATGATATCATGAAAGAGACAGCTGATAACATGATCTCATGAAAGAGACAGCTGATAACATGATCCAATGAAAGAGAAAGATGATAACATGATCTCATGAAAGAGACAGCTGATAACATGATCTCATGAAAGAGACAGCTGATAACATGATCTCATGAAAGAGACAGCTGACAACATGATCTCATGAAAGAGACAGCTGATAACATGATCTCATGAAAGAGACAGATGATAACATGATCTCATGAAAGAGACAGCTGATAGCATGATCTCATGAAAGAGACAGCTGATAACCTGATCTCATGAAAGAGACAGATGATAACATGATATCCTGAAAGAGACAGCTGATAACATGATCTCATGAAAGAGACAGCTGATAACATGATCCAATGAAAGAGAAAGATGATAACATGATCTCATGAAAGAGACAGCTGATAACATGATATCATGAAAGAGACAGCTGATAACATGATATCATGAAAGAGACAGCTGATAACATAATTTCATGAAAGAGACAGCTGATAACATGATCCAATGAAAGAGAAAGCTGATAGCATGATCTCATGTAAGAGGCAGCTGATAACATGATCCAATGAAAGAGACAGCTGATAACATGATCTCATGAAAGAGACAGCTGATAACATGATCCAATGAAAGAGAAAGCTGATAGCATGATCTCATGTAAGAGGCAGCTGATAACATGATCCAAAGAAAGAGACAGCTGATAACATGATCCAATGAAAGAGACAGCTGATAACATGATATCATGAAAGAGACAGCTGATAACATGATATCATGAAAGAGACAGCTGATAACATGATATCATGAAAGAGACAGCTGATAACATGATATCATGAAAGAGACAGCTGATAACATAATTTCATGAAAGAGACAGCTGATAACATGATCCAATGAAAGAGAAAGCTGATAGCATGATCTCATGTAAGAGACAGCTGATAACATGATCCAATGAAAGAGACAGCTGATAACATGATCTCATGAAAGAGACAGCTGATAACATGATCCAATGAAAGAGAAAGCTGATAGCATGATCTCATGTAAGAGGCAGCTGATAACATGATCCAAAGAAAGAGACAGCTGATAACATGATCCAATGAAAGAGACAGCTGATAACATGATATCATGAAAGAGACAGCTGATAACATGATATCATGAAAGAGACAGCTGATAACATGATCTCATGAAAGAGACAGCTGATAACATGATCTCATGAAAGAGACAGCTGATAACATGATCTCATGAAAGAGACAGCTGATAACATGATCTCATGAAAGAGACAGCTGATAACATGATCTCATGAAAGAGACAGCTGATAACATGATCTCATGAAAGAGACAGCTGATAACATGATCTCCTGAAAGAAACAGCTGACAACATGATCTCATGAAAGAGACAGCTGATAACATGATCTCATGAAAGAGACAGCTGATAACATGATCTCATGAAAGAGACAGCTGATAACATGATCCAATGAAAGAGACAGCTGATAACATGATATCATGAAAGAGACAGCTGATAACATGATATCATGAAAGAGACAGCTGATAACATGATCTCATGAAAGAGACAGCTGATAACATGATCTCATGAAAGAGACAGCTGATAACATGATCTCATGAAAGAGACACCTGATAACATGATATCATGAAAGAGACAGCAGATAACATGATCTCATGAAAGAAACAGCTGATAACATGATCTCTGGAAAGAGACAGATGATAACATGATATCATGAAAGAGACAGCTGATAACATGATCTCATGAAAGAGACAGCTGATAACATTATCTCATGAAAGAGACAGCTGATAACATTATCTCATGAAAGAGACAGCTGATAACATGATCTCATGAAAGAGACAGATGATAACATGATCTCATGAAAGAGACAGCTGATAACATGATCTCATGAAAGAGACAGCTGATAACATGATCTCATGAAAGAGACAGCTGATAACATGATCCAAAGAAAGAGACAGCTGATAACATGATCCAATGAAAGAGACAGCTGATAACATGATATCATGAAAGAGACAGCTGATAACATGATCTCATGAAAGAGACAGCTGATAACATGATCTCATGAAAGAGACAGCTGACAACATGATCTCATGAAAGAGACAGCTGATAACATGATCTCATGAAAGAGACAGATGATAACATGATCTCATGAAAGAGACAGCTGATAGCATGATCTCATGAAAGAGACAGCTGATAACCTGATCTCATGAAAGAGACAGATGATAACATGATATCATGAAAGAGACAGCTGATAACATGATCTCATGAAAGAGACAGCTGATAACATGATCCAATGAAAGAGAAAGATGATAACATGATCTCATGAAAGAGACAGCTGATAACATGATCTCATGAAAGAGACAGCTGATAACATGATCTCATGAAAGAGACAGCTGACAACATGATCTCATGAAAGAGACAGCTGATAACATGATCTCATGAAAGAGACAGATGATAACATGATCTCATGAAAGAGACAGCTGATAGCATGATCTCATGAAAGAGACAGCTGATAACCTGATCTCATGAAAGAGACAGATGATAACATGATATCATGAAAGAGACAGCTGATAACATGATCTCATGAAAGAGACAGCTGATAACATGATCCAATGAAAGAGAAAGATGATAACATGATCTCATGAAAGAGACAGCTGATAACATGATATCATGAAAGAGACAGCTGAT
This sequence comes from Myxine glutinosa, assembly GCF_964187855.1. Taxonomy (NCBI): domain Eukaryota; kingdom Metazoa; phylum Chordata; class Myxini; order Myxiniformes; family Myxinidae; genus Myxine; species Myxine glutinosa. Next base: position 7,639,242 of record NC_136267.1, on the reverse strand, counting down.
AACATGATATCATGAAAGAGACAGCTGATAACATAATTTCATGAAAGAGACAGCTGATAACATGATCCAATGAAAGAGAAAGCTGATAGCATGATCTCATGTAAGAGGCAGCTGATAACATGATCCAAAGAAAGAGACAGCTGATAACATGATCCAATGAAAGAGACAGCTGATAACATGATCTCATGAAAGAGACAGCTGATAACATGATCCAATGAAAGAGAAAGCTGATAGCATGATCTCATGTAAGAGGCAGCTGATAACATGATCCAAAGAAAGAGACAGCTGATAACATGATCCAATGAAAGAGACAGCTGATAACATGATATCATGAAAGAGACAGCTGATAACATGATATCATGAAAGAGACAGCTGATAACATGATCTCATGAAAGAGACAGCTGATAACATGATCTCATGAAAGAGACAGCTGATAACATGATCTCATGAAAGAGACAGCTGATAACATGATCTCATGAAAGAGACAGCTGATAACATGATCTCATGAAAGAGACAGCTGATAACATGATCTGATGAAAGAGACAGCTGATAACATGATCTCATGAAAGAAACAGCTGATAACATGATATCATGAAAGAGACAGCTGATAACATGATCTCATGAAAGAGACAGCTGATAACATGATCTCATGAAAGAGACAGCTGCTAACATGATCTCATGAAAGAGACAGCTGATAACATGATCTCATGAAAGAGACAGCTGATAACATGATCTCATGAAAGAGACAGCTGATAACATGATCTGATGAAAGAGACAGCTGATAACATGATCTCATGAAAGAGACAGCTGATAACATGATCCAATGAAAGAGACAGCTGATAACATGATATCATGAAAGAGACAGCTGATAACATGATATCATGAAAGAGACAGCTGATAACATGATCTCATGAAATAGACAGCTGATAACATGATCTCATGAAAGAGACAGCTGATAACATGATCTCATGAAAGAGACAGCTGATAACATTATCTCGTGAAAGAGACAGCTGATAACATGATCGCATGAAAGAAACAGCTGATAACATGATCTCATTAAAGAAACAGCTGATAACATGATCTCATGAAAGAGACAGCTGATAACATGATCGCATGAAAGAAACAGCTGATAACATGATCTCATGAAAGAGACAGCTGATAACATTATCTCATGAAAGAGACAGCTGATAACATGATATCATGAAAGAGACAGCTGATAACATGATCTCATGAAAGAGACAGCTGATAACATGATCTCATGAAAGAGAAAGCTGATAACATGATCTCATGAAAGAGACAGCTGATAACATGATCTCATGAAAGAGACAGATGATAACATGATCTCATGAAAGAGACAGCTGATAGCATGATCTCATGAAAGAGACAGCTGATAACCTGATCTCATGAAAGAGACAGATGATAACATGATATCATGAAAGAGACAGCTGATAACATGATCTCATGAAAGAGACAGCTGATAACATGATCCAATGAAAGAGAAAGATGATAACATGATCTCATGAAAGAGACAGCTGATAACATGATATCATGAAAGAGACAGCTGATAACATGATATCATGAAAGAGACAGCTGATAACATGATCTCAAGAAAGAGACAGCTGATAACATGATCTCATGAAAGAGACACCTGATAACATGATCTCATTAAAGAAACAGCTGATAACATGATCTCATGAAAGAAACAGCTGACAACATGATCTCATGAAATAGACAGCTGATAACATGATCTCAAGAAAGAGACACCTGATAACATGATCTCATTAAAGAAACAGCTGATAACATGATCTCATGAAAGAGACAGCTGATAGCATGATCACATGAAAGAAAGAGCTGATAACATGATCTCATGAAAGAGACAGCTGATAACATGATCTCATGAAAGAGACAGCTGATAACATGATCTCATGAAAGAGACAGCTGATAACATGATCTCATGAAAGAGACAGCTGATAACATGATCTCAGGAAAGAGACAGATGATAACATGATATCATGAAAGAGACAGCGGATAACATGATCTCATGAAAGAAACAGCTGATAACATGATCTCAGGAAAGAGACAGATGATAACATGATATCATGAAAGAGACAGCTGATAACATGATCTCATGAAAGAGACAGCTGATAACATTATCTCATGAAAGAGACAGCTGATAACATTATCTCATGAAAGAGACAGCTGATAACATGATCTCATGAAAGAGACAGATGATAACATGATCTCATGAAAGAGACAGCTGATAACATGATCTCATGAAAGAGACAGCTGATAACATGATCTCATGAAAGAGACAGATGATAACATGATATCATGAAAGAGACAGCTGATAACATGATCTCATGAAAGAGACAGCTGATAACATGATCCAATGAAAGAGAAAGATGATAACATGATATCATGAAAGAGACAGCTGATAACATGATCTCATGAAAGAGACAGCTGATAACATGATCTCATGAAAGAGACAGATGATAACATGATATCATGAAAGAGACAGCTGATAACATGATCTCATGTAAGAGGCAGCTGATAACATGATCCAAAGAAAGAGACAGCTGATAACATGATCCAATGAAAGAGACAGCTGATAACATGATATCATGAAAGAGACAGCTGATAACATGATATCATGAAAGAGACAGCTGATAACATGATCTCATGAAAGAGACAGCTGATAACATGATCCAATGAAAGAGAAAGATGATAACATGATCTCATGAAAGAGACAGCTGATAACATGATCTCATGAAAGAGACAGCTGACAACATGATCTCATGAAAGAGACAGCTGATAACATGATCTCATGAAAGAGACAGATGATAACATGATCTCATGAAAGAGACAGCTGATAGCATGATCTCATGAAAGAGACAGCTGATAACCTGATCTCATGAAAGAGACAGATGATAACATGATATCATGAAAGAGACAGCTGATAACATGATCTCATGAAAGAGACAGCTGATAACATGATCCAATGAAAGAGAAAGATGATAACATGATCTCATGAAAGAGACAGCTGATAACATGATATCATGAAAGAGACAGCTGATAACATGATATCATGAAAGAGACAGCTGATAACATAATTTCATGAAAGAGACAGCTGATAACATGATCCAATGAAAGAGAAAGCTGATAGCATGATCTCATGTAAGAGGCAGCTGATAACATGATCCAAAGAAAGAGACAGCTGATAACATGATCCAATGAAAGAGACAGCTGATAACATGATCTCATGAAAGAGACAGCTGATAACATGATCCAATGAAAGAGAAAGCTGATAGCATGATCTCATGTAAGAGGCAGCTGATAACATGATCCAAAGAAAGAGACAGCTGATAACATGATCCAATGAAAGAGACAGCTGATAACATGATATCATGAAAGAGACAGCTGATAACATGATATCATGAAAGAGACAGCTGATAACATGATCTCATGAAAGAGACAGCTGATAACATGATCTCATGAAAGAGACAGCTGATAACATGATCTCATGAAAGAGACAGCTGATAACATGATCTCATGAAAGAGACAGCTGATAACATGATCTCATGAAAGAGACAGCTGATAACATGATCTGATGAAAGAGACAGCTGATAACATGATCTCCTGAAAGAAACAGCTGACAACATGATCTCATGAAAGAGACAGCTGATAACATGATCTCATGAAAGAGACAGCTGATAACATGATCTCATGAAAGAGACAGCTGATAACATGATCCAATGAAAGAGACAGCTGATAACATGATATCATGAAAGAGACAGCTGATAACATGATCTCATGAAATAGACAGCTGATAACATGATCTCATGAAAGAGACAGCTGATAACATGATCTCATGAAAGAGACAGCTGATATCATTATCTCGTGAAAGAGACAGCTGATAACATGATCGCATGAAAGAAACAGCTGATAACATGATCTCATTAAAGAAACAGCTGATAACATGATCTCATGAAAGAGACAGCTGATAACATGATCGCATGAAAGAAACAGCTGATAACATGATCTCATGAAAGAGACAGCTGATAACATTATCTCATGAAAGAGACAGCTGATAACATGATATCATGAAAGAGACAGCTGATAACATAATCTCATGAAAGAGACAGCTGATAACATGATCTCATGAAAGAGAAAGCTGATAACATGATCTCATGAAAGAGACAGCTGATAACATGATCTCATGAAAGAGACAGATGATAACATGATCTCATGAAAGAGACAGCTGATAGCATGATCTCATGAAAGAGACAGCTGATAACCTGATCTCATGAAAGAGACAGATGATAACATGATATCATGAAAGAGACAGCTGATAACATGATCTCATGAAAGAGACAGCTGATAACATGATCCAATGAAAGAGAAAGATGATAACATGATCTCATGAAAGAGACAGCTGATAACATGATATCATGAAAGAGACAGCTGATAACATGATATCATGAAAGAGACAGCTGATAACATAATTTCATGAAAGAGACAGCTGATAACATGATCCAATGAAAGAGAAAGCTGATAGCATGATCTCATGTAAGAGGCAGCTGATAACATGATCCAAAGAAAGAGACAGCTGATAACATGATCCAATGAAAGAGACAGCTGATAACATGATCTCATGAAAGAGACAGCTGATAACATGATCCAATGAAAGAGAAAGCTGATAGCATGATCTCATGTAAGAGGCAGCTGATAACATGATCCAAAGAAAGAGACAGCTGATAACATGATCCAATGAAAGAGACAGCTGATAACATGATATCATGAAAGAGACAGCTGATAACATGATATCATGAAAGAGACAGCTGATAACATGATCTCATGAAAGAGACAGCTGATAACATGATCTCAGGAAAGAGACAGATGATAACATGATATCATGAAAGAGACAGCTGATAACATGATCTCATGAAAGAGACAGCTGATAACATGATCTCATGAAAGAGACAGCTGATAACATGATCTCATGAAAGAGACAGCTGATAACATGATCTCATGAAAGAGACAGCTGATAACATGATCTCCTGAAAGAAACAGCTGACAACATGATCTCATGAAAGAGACAGCTGATAACATGATCTCATGAAAGAGACAGCTGATAACATGATCTCATGAAAGAGACAGCTGATAACATGATCCAATGAAAGAGACAGCTGATAACATGATATCATGAAAGAGACAGCTGATAACATGATATCATGAAAGAGACAGCTGATAACATGATCTCATGAAAGAGACAGCTGATAACATGATCTCATGAAAGAGACAGCTGATAACATGATCTCATGAAAGAGACAGCTGATAACATGATCTCATGAAAGAGACAGCTGATAACATGATCTCATGAAAGAGACAGCTGATAACATGATCTCCTGAAAGAAACAGCTGACAACATGATCTCATGAAAGAGACAGCTGATAACATGATCTCATGAAAGAGACAGCTGATAACATGATCTCATGAAAGAAACAGCTGATAACATGATCTCATGAAAGAGACAGCTGATAACATGATCTCATGAAAGAGACAGCTGATAACATGATATCATGAAAGAGACAGCTGATAACATGATCTCATGAAAGAGACAGCTGATAACATGATCTCATGAAAGAGACAGCTGATAACATGATCTCATGAAAGAGACAGCTGATAACATGATCTCATGAAAGAAACAGCTGATAACATGATCTCATGAAAGAGACAGCTGATAACATGATATCATGAAAGAGACAGCTGATAACATGATATCATGAAAGAGACAGCTGATAACATGATCTCATGAAATAGACAGCTGATAACATGATCTCATGAAAGAGACAGCTGATAACATGATCTCATGAAAGAGACAGCTGATAACATGATCTCATGAAAGAGACACCTGATAACATGATCTCATTAAAGAAACAGCTGATAACATGATCTCATGAAAGAGACAGCTGATAGCATGATCGCATGAAAGAAACAGCTGATAACATGATCTCATGAAAGAGACAGCTGATAACATGATCTCATGAAAGAGACAGCTGATAACATGATCTCATGAAAGAGACAGCTGATAACATGATCTCATGAAAGAGACAGCTGCTAACATGATCTCATGAAAGAGAAAGCTGATAACATGATCTCATGAAAGAGACAGCTGATAACATGATCCAATGAAAGAGAAAGATGATAACATGATCTCATGAAAGAAACAGCTGACAACATGATCTCATGAAAGAGACAGCTGATAACATGATCTCAAGAAAGAGACAGCTGATAACATGATCTCATGAAAGAGACACCTGATAACATGATCTCATTAAAGAAACAGCTGATAACATGATCTCATGAAAGAAACAGCTGACAACATGATCTCATGAAATAGACAGCTGATAACATGATCTCAAGAAAGAGACAGCTGATAACATGATCTCATGAAAGAGACACCTGATAACATGATCTCATTAAAGAAACAGCTGATAACATGATCTCATGAAAGAGACAGCTGATAGCATGATCACATGAAAGAAAGAGCTGATAACATGATCTCATGAAAGAGACAGCTGATAACATGATCTCATGAAAGAGACAGCTGATAACATGATCTCATGAAAGAGACAGCTGATAACATGATCTCATGAAAGAGACAGCTGATAACATGATCTCAGGAAAGAGACAGATGATAACATGATATCATGAAAGAGACAGCTGATAACATGATCTCATGAAAGAGACAGATGATAACATGATCTCATGAAAGAGACAGCTTTTTTTTTTTTTTTTTTTTTTTTTTTTGTATACAAGGTCGAGGCTCGTGAAAGAGCGAACATTAATCACACAGAAAGACAAACCGACACATAAAACATATAACATAGGGAGCGGTAGACAAGATGGGGAGAGAGGGGGAAGGACACAAACACAACATTTGAGAGCAGTGACCGAGAGACATGGAGACATCGAGAGATCTGAGAGAGGGCGAGGGCTTGGGGGGGGGGGGGGGCGTGGGAAGGGGGCGGTGGGAGAGGTATAAAACATATGGACACTGCCAGGACTTCCAGGAAAGAAGTTGGAATTTCAAACAAGGTGGATCTGGGGTGAATTAGCGGGGGTAGAAAAGATCAAGGTTTTGGATGGGGGAAGATAAGAGATGGTGGTGAACAGCTGTTTTAAAGACCTGGAGGGAGGAGTGGGATTGAAGGGAGTGAGGGAGTTTATTCCAGAGGCGGGAGAAAAGAGGAATGAAAGAGTGAAGGTGAGCAGAGAGCCGAGATTTCGGCAGTTTAACCATCAGAGGGTTGCTGGCAGATCTTGTGCGACCTGTAGGAATATTTGGGGGACAGAGCACAGAGAGAGCTGGGGGTGCAAGGCCGGAGAGGAGTCGGTAGAAGACAGAAAGACCACCTACCTGCCTGCGGTGAGTGAGTGAAAGGCCCTCAGAGATAGCTTCATCGCGGGAGATTCCAATAATTCTGAAAGCTTTGGTTTCAACAGCGTGAAGCCGAGCTAGGTGTGAGGCAGGAGCACCGGCCCATAGGGGAGAACAGTATTCCATTGAGCTGCGGATGAAAGCCTTGTATGTGGTGAGGAGCTCAGGTGTGCCGAGGAAGGACTTCGCACGACGGAGGATGCCCAGTCGGCGACTGGCTTTGGAGGCCAGCTTGGAAATGTGGTTTTCCCAAGAAAGATCATGGCAGATAGTGAGACCCAAAATCTTGAGCGACAGAACTTCTTGGAGAGGATTGTTGAGAAAGTAGATGGGAGGGTTGTCCAGTCGATCTTTTCGGAGAGACATAGTAAGAGTGTGAGATTTGTCAGGATTGAAAGACATGTTCCACTTGTTTGACCAGTCTGTGATTTTGTCCAGGTCTTCAGAGAGTGAGGAGGCAGCAGACTGCCGATCTGAGGGAAGAGGAATGGAGCGGCAGAGAGTGGAGTCATCAGCAAAGAGATAGAGAGGATTTTCGAGAGAGTCAGAGAGATCATTGATGAAGACCAGAAAAAGCACGGGGCCCAGAACACTGCCTTGGGGAACTCCAGCCTGAACAGGAAGAGGAGATGAGAGAAACCCATTCAGGGCCACACGTTGACGACGACTAGAGAGGAAGTCCGCCAGCCATGCGTGGAGATTTCCATGGATACCAAAGGAGGAGAGTTTGGTGAGCAGAGCGGGGTGCCAGACCGTGTCGAAGGCACGTGATATGTCGAGGGAGACAGCTATAATTTCCTGTTTGGCATTGAGGACCTCCATCCATTGTTGAGACAGCAGAAGCAGCATGTCCAGAGTAGAGTGACCTGGTCTGAAACCAAATTGATGATCAGAGATCAAGCCATTGGAGAAGAGGAAAGATTTCATATCCGAAGCAATGATGGATTCCATGACTTTGCTGATAATTGGGAGAAGGCTGATTGGTCTGTAGTTGCTAGGATCTGTTTTTGCACCTTTTTTGTGCAAAGCGGTGATGTTGGCTGATTTCCAAGCAGATGGCAGTTGACCTTGAGCAAAAGAGAGGGTGAAGAGAACAGAGAGAGGGTGAGACAGAGCAGCAGAGCAGGATTTTAGGACCCGTGGGCTGATGCCGTCGGGTCCAGTTGCAGAATCAGAGTCGAGGGTTGACAGAAACTTTTCCACCTTGTCAGGAGGAAAGGACACGGAGTCCAGGAGTAGCAGGGTACGACTGGGTATGGTGGGTACAGAGAGGGATGGGTTTGGGACACAAGATTTAGAGGCAAACACAGAGTTGAGGCATTCAGCTTTTTCACGTGCGGAGTCAGCTGTGTAGCCGTTTGAGGTAAGGGAGGGGATGGAGGGGGAACAAACACCAGAAACGGATTTGACCAGACGCCACCAGGATTTGGAAGAGGGAGACAGATAAGAGAGTTCGGTCTTGAGAACGGAGAGATATTGTTTCCTGGCTCTCCTGAGGGTGGACACACACTTGTTTCGGGCTTTGTGAAAGGAAATGAGATTTCCTTCCGTTGGATTTGCTTTCCAGGAGACGAAGGCAAGTTGTTTCTGGGCAACAGCCTCACCACAAGATTCCGTGTACCATGGACGGGAGGAAGGGTATGACAACTGAAGACGAGATGGGATAAATCTGTGCATGAGAGAGAGCAATTTACTTTGGAAGAATTCCCAGGATGAGTTGATGTCAGAGGTGGTAGAGATGGGAGACCAGTCCAGATGATTGATGGCTGCTTGAAGACCGTGCCAGTTGGCCTGAGTGAAATGCCAGACTCGTCGACGCTGAGCAGGCTCCCTGAGGATGGTCAGAGAGATGTCCACTTTAACAAGGACATGATCAGATGATCCGATCGGAGCAGAAGAAGAGCAGCAGACATTTTCAGGGAAGTTAGTCATAACCAAGTCCAGAAGAGAAGATGTTCCGTTGACTGAGATCCGTGTCGGGAAATTGACAGATTGTGTCAGTCCCAGTGAGTCGCAGAAGTCCTTTGCTGAGGAGCCATGGCTGGTGAGAGAGGTACCCACACCCAGCCAACTGGCATGATGACAGTTGAAATCACCACATATGAGGAAGAGAGGGTTGGGATGAGTCGATAGAAGTTGGTCCATATCATCAGACAGCGAGATGTAGATTGAGTCATCACTGTTTGGTGGACGGTACAACACACATATGAACAAGAGGTGGGAGCGAAGGGGAAGCCGTAGCCAGAGGTATTCCTGGGGGTGAGGTGGAGAGAGTGCAGTGCAGGGCGAGTGAGGAAGAGAGTTTTTGATAAAGATAGCAACCCCGCCTCCAGGACGAGGCTCAGGTCTATCATACCGGAGGAGGGAGTACCCGGGAGAGATACTATGGAATCAGAGACATCATAAAGGAGGAAAGTTTCTGTTAAGCAGATCACGTCTGGTTTGACAGAAGCAACCTGTATGGAGAGATCAGTTAAGTTTGAACGAAGGCCCCGGATGTTTGAGGTCCATACCGTTAATGAAGAGGAAGGGGGAGCATCAGATACAGAACAGGGGGGAGGAGGGGTAGGGTAAGATGTGGAAGAGGTGGAAGAGGTAGGGAGAGCTGTTGAAGGTGTGTCAGAGATTTCAGAATAGCTCGGAGAAAGGGAAGGATGGGGCGGACAAAAGGTTTGATGGTGATTGGGTGAGCCACAATGAGGTGTTATTTGAGGAGGGGGAAGAGCGAGGCAGAAGGTTGGGGGAGATGGAGGTGAGAGTTTGAAGGGGGAAGAAGCGGGGAGGACGCTTTGAGGAGGGGGAGTGAGAGGGGGGAAATTGAGAAGCAATGAGGGTGGGGAGATTTGAAGGGGAGGGGTGAGGGGGGAGTTTGGGAGGGAAGGGGCAAGGGGAGGGATTTGAAAGGGATGGGATATGGGGGAGATTTGGAGGGGAGGGGTGAGGCAGGAGTCTAGGAGGGGAGGGGCGAGGGGGCGTCTTGGCGGGGAGGGGTGAGGGGGTAGTTTAGGAGGGAGGGGGCAAGAGGGGAGATTTGAAAGGGATGGGTGATGGGGAAGATTTGGAGGGGAGGGGTGATGGGGAAGATTTGGAGGGGAGGGGTTATGGGGAAGATTTGGAGGGGAGGGGTGAGATTGGATTTTTGAAAGTGTACGATTTATGGGAAACGAACATTTATTGCAAAATGAGTTTCTTGTGACCTTCGAGTTAAAAATACGTTTAAGGACGCTGGATGGAGGATGGAGTGCAGGAGAGTTTAGGGAATGTAGAAAAAAGGCACTATAGGAGATGGATATTTTTTTTGGGATGAATTGATTTGGTGAGCAAGTCGAAAGCAGCCTTTTAAAGAAGAAGAAGAAAAAGGTGTTATAAAATATGACGGAATACATAACTTGAGGGGAAAGTGTAAACATTGAAGGTTAATGAGTGAAAACTATCTGGGGAAATGGGGGAGAAACACGTGGTCGAAGAACGAACGAACGAATAAGAATGAATAAACGAATGAGAACAGAGAAGGAAAATGTTTTTTTTTTTTTTTTTTTTTTTTTTTTTTTTGAGTTGAGATTTACACAAGGAAGTAGGCTATGGGTGAAAAGATGGGAATACAGAGAACGAAAGTTATTGGATCACAAAAGACGGACCGCTGAGAGAAAAACAAAGCCTCAAGGTTGTACAGTGCACACTGTACAAGGCCTCAAGACACGACACGGCAAACAGACGATCAATTTATGAAAGATAACCACCGAGAAACAACCAAAGTTGCACACAATAACTTCACACACCGAAAGATAAATACAGTTTCGACAAAATACAATTGTGAACAGACTTAACTTCGAAAAACGTGGAGACCGTGTGGAGCTTCGAAAATCCCTGCCGCCGTCTCCAAGATCTCGCGAGATCTCCATCAGACAGCTGATAACATGATCTCATGAAAGAGACAGCTGATAACATGATCGCATGAAAGAAACAGCTGATAACATGATCTCATGAAAGAGACAGCTGATAACATGATCTCATGAAAGAGACAGCTGATAGCATGATCTCATGTAAGAGGCAGCTGATAACATGATCCAAAGAAAGAGACAGCTGATAACATGATCCAATGAAAGAGACAGCTGATAACATGATATCATGAAAGAGACAGCTGATAACATGATCTCATGAAAGAGACAGCTGATAACATCATCTCATGAAAGAGACAGCTGACAACATGATCTCATGAAAGAGACAGCTGATAACATGATCTCATGAAAGAGACAGATGATAACATGATCTCATGAAAGAGACAGCTGATAGCATGATCTCATGAAAGAGAAAGCTGATAACCTGATCTCATGAAAGAGACAGATGATAACATGATATCATGAAAGAGACAGCTGATAACATGATCTCATGAAAGAGACAGCTGATAACATGATCCAATGAAAGAGAAAGATGATAACATGATCTCATGAAAGAGACAGCTGATAACATGATCTCATGAAAGAGACAGCTGATAACATGATCTCATGAAAGAGACAGCTGACAACATGATCTCATGAAAGAGACAGCTGATAACATGATCTCATGAAAGAGACAGATGATAACATGATCTCATGAAAGAGACAGCTGATAGCATGATCTCATGAAAGAGACAGCTGATAACCTGATCTCATGAAAGAGACAGATGATAACATGATATCATGAAAGAGACAGCTGATAACATGATCTCATGAAAGAGACAGCTGATAACATGATCCAATGAAAGAGAAAGATGATAACATGATCTCATGAAAGAGACAGCTGATAACATGATATCATGAAAGAGACAGCTGATAACATGATATCATGAAAGAGACAGCTGATAACATAATTTCATGAAAGAGACAGCTGATAACATGATCCAATGAAAGAGAAAGCTGATAGCATGATCTCATGTAAGAGGCAGCTGATAACATGATCCAAAGAAAGAGACAGCTGATAACATGATCCAATGAAAGAGACAGATGATAACATGATCTCATGAAAGAGACAGCTGATAACATGATCCAATGAAAGAGAAAGCTGATAGCATGATCTCATGTAAGAGGCAGCTGATAACATGATCCAAAGAAAGAGACAGCTGATAACATGATCCAATGAAAGAGACAGCTGATAACATGATATCATGAAAGAGACAGCTGATAACATGATATCATGAAAGAGACAGCTGATAACATGATCTCATGAAAGAGACAGCTGATAACATGATCTCATGAAAGAGACAGCTGATAACATGATCTCATGAAAGAGACAGCTGATAACATGATCTCATGAAAGAGACAGCTGATAACATGATCTCATGAAAGAGACAGCTGATAACATGATCTCATGAAAGAGACAGCTGATAACATGATCTCCTGAAAGAAACAGCTGACAACATGATCTCATGAAAGAGACAGCTGATAACATGATCTCATGAAAGAGACAGCTGATAACATGATCTCATGAAAGAGACAGCTGATAACATGATCCAATGAAAGAGACAGCTGATAACATGATATCATGAAAGAGACAGCTGATAACATGATATCATGAAAGAGACAGCTGATAACATGATCTCATGAAAGAGACAGCTGATAACATGATCTCATGAAAGAGACAGCTGATAACATGATCTCATGAAAGAGACAGCTGATAACATGATCTCATGAAAGAGACGGCTGATAACATGATCTCATGAAAGAGACAGCTGATAACATGATCTCATGAAAGAGACAGCTGATAACATGATCTCCTGAAAGAAACAGCTGACAACATGATCTCATGAAAGAGACAGCTGATAACATGATCTCATGAAAGAGACAGCTGATAACATGATCTCATGAAAGAAACAGCTGATAACATGATCTCATGAAAGAGACAGCTGATAACATGATCTCATGAAAGAGACAGCTGATAACATGATATCATGAAAGAGACAGCTGATAACATGATCTCATGAAAGAGACAGCTGATAACATGATCTCATGAAAGAGACAGCTGATAACATGATCTCATGAAAGAGACAGCTGATAACATGATCTCATGAAAGAGACAGCTGATAACATGATCTCATGAAAGAGACAGCTGATAACATGATCTCATGAAAGAGACAGCTGATAACATGATATCATGAAAGAGACAGCTGATAACATGATATCATGAAAGAGACAGCTGATAACATGATCCAATGAAAGAGACAGCTGATAACATGATCTCATGAAAGAGACAGCTGATAACATGATCCAATGAAAGAGAAAGCTGATAGCATGATCTCATGTAAGAGGCAGCTGATAACATGATCCAAAGAAAGAGACAGCTGATAACATGATCCAATGAAAGAGACAGCTGATAACATGATATAATGAAAGAGACAGCTGATAACATGATATCATGAAAGAGACAGCTGATAACATGATCTCATGAAAGAGACAGCTGATAACATGATCTCATGAAAGAGACAGCTGATAACATGATCTCATGAAAGAGACAGCTGATAACATGATCTCATGAAAGAGACAGCTGATAACATGATCTCATGAAAGAGACAGCTGATAACATGATCTGATGAAAGAGACAGCTGATAACATGATCTCCTGAAAGAAACAGCTGACAACATGATCTCATGAAAGAGACAGCTGATAACATGATCTCATGAAAGAGACAGCTGATAACATGATCTCATGAAAGAGACAGCTGATAACATGATCCAATGAAAGAGACAGCTGATAACATGATATCATGAAAGAGACAGCTGATAACATGATATCATGAAAGAGACAGCTGATAACATGATATCATGAAAGAGACAGCTGATAACATGATCTCATGAAATAGACAGCTGATAACATGATCTCATGAAAGAGACAGCTGATAACATGATCTCATGAAAGAGACAGCTGATAACATTATCTCGTGAAAGAGACAGCTGATAACATGATCGCATGAAAGAAACAGCTGATAACATGATCTCATTAAAGAAACAGCTGATAACATGATCTCATGAAAGAGACAGCTGATAACATGATCGCATGAAAGAAACAGCTGATAACATGATCTCATGAAAGAGACAGCTGATAACATTATCTCATGAAAGAGACAGCTGATAACATGATATCATGAAAGAGACAGCTGATAACATGATCTCATGAAAGAGACAGCTGATAACATGATCTCATGAAAGAGAAAGCTGATAACATGATCTCATGAAAGAGACAGCTGATAACATGATCTCATGAAAGAGACAGATGATAACATGATCTCATGAAAGAGACAGCTGATAGCATGATCTCATGAAAGAGACAGCTGATAACCTGATCTCATGAAAGAGACAGATGATAACATGATATCATGAAAGAGACAGCTGATAACATGATCTCATGAAAGAGACAGCTGATAACATGATCCAATGAAAGAGAAAGATGATAACATGATCTCATGAAAGAGACAGCTGATAACATGATATCATGAAAGAGACAGCTGATAACATGATATCATGAAAGAGACAGCTGATAACATAATTTCATGAAAGAGACAGCTGATAACATGATCCAATGAAAGAGAAAGCTGATAGCATGATCTCATGTAAGAGGCAGCTGATAACATGATCCAAAGAAAGAGACAGCTGATAACATGATCCAATGAAAGAGACAGCTGATAACATGATCTCATGAAAGAGACAGCTGATAACATGATCCAATGAAAGAGAAAGCTGATAGCATGATCTCATGTAAGAGGCAGCTGATAACATGATCCAAAGAAAGAGACAGCTGATAACATGATCCAATGAAAGAGACAGCTGATAACATGATATCATGAAAGAGACAGCTGATAACATGATATCATGAAAGAGACAGCTGATAACATGATCTCATGAAAGAGACAGCTGATAACATGATCTCAGGAAAGAGACAGATGATAACATGATATCATGAAAGAGACAGCTGATAACATGATCTCATGAAAGAGACAGCTGATAACATGATCTCATGAAAGAGACAGCTGATAACATGATCTCATGAAAGAGACAGCTGATACCATGATCTCATGAAAGAGACAGCTGATAACATGATCTCCTGAAAGAAACAGCTGACAACATGATCTCATGAAAGAGACAGCTGATAACATGATCTCATGAAAGAGACAGCTGATAACATGATCTCATGAAAGAGACAGCTGATAACATGATCCAATGAAAGAGACAGCTGATAACATGATATCATGAAAGAGACAGCTGATAACATGATATCATGAAAGAGACAGCTGATAACATGATCTCATGAAAGAGACAGCTGATAACATGATCTCATGAAAGAGACAGCTGATAACATGATCTCATGAAAGAGACAGCTGATAACATGATCTCATGAAAGAGACAGCTGATAACATGATCTCATGAAAGAGACAGCTGATAACATGATCTCCTGAAAGAAACAGCTGACAACATGATCTCATGAAAGAGACAGCTGATAACATGATCTCATGAAAGAGACAGCTGATAACATGATCTCATGAAAGAAACAGCTGATAACATGATCTCATGAAAGAGACAGCTGATAACATGATCTCATGAAAGAGACAGCTGATAACATGATATCATGAAAGAGACAGCTGATAACATGATCTCATGAAAGAGACAGCTGATAACATGATCTCATGAAAGAGACAGCTGATAACATGATCTCATGAAAGAGACAGCTGATAACATGATCTCATGAAAGAAACAGCTGATAACATGATCTCATGAAAGAGACAGCTGATAACATGATATCATGAAAGAGACAGCTGATAACATGATATCATGAAAGAGACAGCTGATAACATGATCTCATGAAATAGACAGCTGATAACATGATCTCATGAAAGAGACAGCTGATAACATGATCTCATGAAAGAGACAGCTGATAACATGATCTCATGAAAGAGACACCTGATAACATGATCTCATTAAAGAAACAGCTGATAACATGATCTCATGAAAGAGACAGCTGATAGCATGATCGCATGAAAGAAACAGCTGATAACATGATCTCATGAAAGAGACAGCTGATAACATGATCTCATGAAAGAGACAGCTGATAACATGATCTCATGAAAGAGACAGCTGATAACATGATCTCATGAAAGAGACAGCTGATAACATGATCTCATGAAAGAGAAAGCTGATAACATGATCTCATGAAAGAGACAGCTGATAACATGATCCAATGAAAGAGAAAGATGATAACATGATCTCATGAAAGAAACAGCTGACAACATGATCTCATGAAAGAGACAGCTGATAACATGATCTCAAGAAAGAGACAGCTGATAACATGATCTCATGAAAGAGACACCTGATAACATGATCTCATTAAAGAAACAGCTGATAACATGATCTCATGAAAGAAACAGCTGACAACATGATCTCATGAAATAGACAGCTGATAACATGATCTCAAGAAAGAGACAGCTGATAACATGATCTCATGAAAGAGACACCTGATAACATGATCTCATTAAAGAAACAGCTGATAACATGATCTCATGAAAGAGACAGCTGATAGCATGATCACATGAAAGAAAGAGCTGATAACATGATCTCATGAAAGAGACAGCTGATAACATGATCTCATGAAAGAGACAGCTGATAACATGATCTCATGAAAGAGACAGCTGATAACATGATCTCATGAAAGAGACAGCTGATAACATGATCTCAGGAAAGAGACAGATGATAACATGATATCATGAAAGAGACAGCTGATAACATGATCTCATGAAAGAGACAGATGATAACATGATCTCATGAAAGAGACAGCTGATAACATGATCTCATGAAAGAGACAGCTGATAACATGATCGCATGAAAGAAACAGCTGATAACATGATCTCATGAAAGAGACAGCTGATAACATGATCTCATGAAAGAGACAGCTGATAACATGATATCATGAAAGAGACAGCTGATAACATGATCTCATGAAAGAGACAGCTGATAACATGATCTCAAGAAAGAGACAGTTGATAACATGATCTCATGAAAGAGACAGCTGATAACATGATCTCATGAAAGAGACAGATGATAACATGATATCATGAAAGAGACAGTTGATAACATGATCTCATGAAAGAGACAGCTGATAACATGATCCAATGAAAGAGAAAGATGATAACATGATCTCATGAAAGAGACAGCTGATAACATGATATCATGAAAGAGACAGCTGATAACATGATATCATGAAAGAGACAGCTGATAACATGATATCATGAAAGAGACAGCTGATAACATGATTTCATGAAAAAGACAGCTGATAACATGATCTCATGAAAGAGGCAGCTGATAACATGATCTCATGAAAGAGACAGCTGTTAACATGATCCAATGAAAGAGAAAGCTGATAGCATGATTTCATGAAAGAGACAGCTGATAACATGATCCAATGAAAGAGAAAGCTGATAGCATGATTTCATGAAAGAGACAGCTGATAACATGATTTCATGAAAAAGACAGCTGATAACATGATCTCATGAAAGAAACAGCTGATAACATGATCTCATGAAAGAGACAGCTGTTAACATGATCCAATAAAAGAGAAAGCTGACACCATGATCTCATGAAAGAAACAGCTGACAACATGATCTCATGAAAGAGACAGCTGATAACATGATCTCAAGAAAGAGACAGCTGATAACATGATCTCATGAAAGAGACACCTGATAACATGATCTCATTAAAGAAACAGCTGATAACATGATCTCATGAAAGAAACAGCTGACAACATGATCTCATGAAATAGACAGCTGATAACATGATCTCAAGAAAGAGACACCTGATAACATGATCTCATTAAAGAAACAGCTGATAACATGATCTCATGAAAGAGACAGCTGATAGCATGATCACATGAAAGAAAGAGCTGATAACATGATCTCATGAAAGAGACAGCTGATAACATGATCTCATGAAAGAGACAGCTGATAACATGATCTCATGAAAGAGACAGCTGATAACATGATCTCATGAAAGAGACAGCTGATAACATGATCTCAGGAAAGAGACAGATGATAACATGATATCATGAAAGAGACAGCGGATAACATGATCTCATGAAAGAAACAGCTGATAACATGATCTCAGGAAAGAGACAGATGATAACATGATATCATGAAAGAGACAGCTGATAACATGATCTCATGAAAGAGACAGCTGATAACATGATATCATGAAAGAGACAGCTGATAACATTATCTCATGAAAGAGACAGCTGATAACATGATCTCATGAAAGAGACAGATGATAACATGATCTCATGAAAGAGACAGCTGATAACATGATCTCATGAAAGAGACAGCTGATAACATGATCTCATGAAAGAGACAGCTGATAACATGATCTCCTGAAAGAAACAGCTGACAACATGATCTCATGAAAGAGACAGCTGATAACATGATCTCATGAAAGAGACAGCTGATAACATGATCTCATGAAAGAAACAGCTGATAACATGATCTCATGAAAGAGACAGCTGATAACATGATCTCATGAAAGAGACAGCTGATAACATGATATCATGAAAGAGACAGCTGATAACATGATCTCATGAAAGAGACAGCTGATAACATGATCTCCTGAAAGAAACAGCTGACAACATGATCTCATGAAAGAGACAGCTGATAACATGATCTCATGAAAGAGACAGCTGATAACATGATCTCATGAAAGAAACAGCTGATAACATGATCTCATGAAAGAGACAGCTGATAACATGATCTCATGAAAGAGACAGCTGATAACATGATATCATGAAAGAGACAGCTGATAACATGATCTCATGAAAGAGACAGCTGATAACATGATCTCATGAAAGAGACAGCTGATAACATGATCTCATGAAAGAGACAGCTGATAACATGATCTCATGAAAGAAACAGCTGATAACATGATCTCATGAAAGAGACAGCTGATAACATGATATCATGAAAGAGACAGCTGATAACATGATATCATGAAAGAGACAGCTGATAACATGATATCATGAAATAGACAGCTGATAACATGATCTCATGAAAGAGACAGCTGATAACATGATCTCATGAAAGAGACAGCTGATAACATGATCTCATGAAAGAGACACCTGATAACATGATCTCATTAAAGAAACAGCTGATAACATGATCTCATGAAAGAGACAGCTGATAGCATGATCGCATGAAAGAAACAGCTGATAACATGATCTCATGAAAGAGACAGCTGATAACATGATCTCATGAAAGAGACAGCTGATAACATGATCTCATGAAAGAGACAGCTGATAACATGATCTCATGAAAGAGACAGCTGATAACATGATCTCATGAAAGAGAAAGCTGATAACATGATCTCATGAAAGAGACAGCTGATAACATGATCCAATGAAAGAGAAAGATGATAACATGATCTCATGAAAGAAACAGCTGACAACATGATCTCATGAAAGAGACAGCTGATAACATGATCTCATGTAAGAGGCAGCTGATAACATGATCCAAAGAAAGAGACAGCTGATAACATGATCCAATGAAAGAGACAGCTGATAACATGATATCATGAAAGAGACACCTGATAACATGATCTCATGAAAGAGACAGCTGATAACATGATCTCATGAAAGAGACAGCTGATAACATGATCTCAGGAAAGAGACAGATGATAACATGATATCATGAAAGAGACAGCTGATAACATGATCTCATGAAAGAGACAGATGATAACATGATCTCATGAAAGAGACAGCTGATAACATGATCTCATGAAAGAGACAGCTGATAACATGATCGCATGAAAGAAACAGCTGATAACATGATCTCATGAAAGAGACAGCTGATAACATGATCTCATGAAAGAGACAGCTGATAACATGATATCATGAAAGAGACAGCTGATAACATGATCTCATGAAAGAGACAGCTGATAACATGATCTCATGAAAGAGACAGATGATAACATGATCTCAAGAAAGAGACAGCTGATAACATGATCTCATGAAAGAGACAGCTGATAACATGATCTCATGAAAGAGACAGATGATAACATGATATCATGAAAGAGACAGTTGATAACATGATCTCATGAAAGAGACAGCTGATAACATGATCCAATGAAAGAGAAAGATGATAACATGATCTCATGAAAGAGACAGCTGATAACATGATATCATGAAAGAGACAGCTGATAACATGATATCATGAAAGAGACAGCTGATAACATGATATCATGAAAGAGACAGCTGATAACATGATTTCATGAAAAAGACAGCTGATAACATGATCTCATGAAAGAGGCAGCTGATAACATGATCTCATGAAAGAGACAGCTGTTAACATGATCCAATGAAAGAGAAAGCTGATAGCATGATTTCATGAAAGAGACAGCTGATAACATGATCCAATGAAAGAGAAAGCTGATAGCATGATTTCATGAAAGAGACAGCTGATAACATGATTTCATGAAAAAGACAGCTGATAACATGATCTCATGAAAGAGACAGCTGATAACATGATCGCATGAAAGAAACAGCTGATAACATGATCTCATGAAAGAGACAGCTGATAACATGATCTCATGAAAGAGACAGCTGATAACATGATATCATGAAAGAGACAGCTGATAACATGATCTCATGAAAGAGACAGCTGATAACATGATCTCATGAAAGAGACAGATGATAACATGATCTCAAGAAAGAGACAGCTGATAACATGATCTCATGAAAGAGACAGCTGATAACATGATCTCATGAAAGAGACAGATGATAACATGATATCATGAAAGAGACAGTTGATAACATGATCTCATGAAAGAGACAGCTGATAACATGATCCAATGAAAGAGAAAGATGATAACATGATCTCATGAAAGAGACAGCTGATAACATGATATCATGAAAGAGACAGCTGATAACATGATATCATGAAAGAGACAGCTGATAACATGATATCATGAAAGAGACAGCTGATAACATGATTTCATGAAAAAGACAGCTGATAACATGATCTCATGAAAGAGGCAGCTGATAACATGATCTCATGAAAGAGACAGCTGTTAACATGATCCAATGAAAGAGAAAGCTGATAGCATGATTTCATGAAAGAGACAGCTGATAACATGATCCAATGAAAGAGAAAGCTGATAGCATGATTTCATGAAAGAGACAGCTGATAACATGATTTCATGAAAAAGACAGCTGATAACATGATCTCATGAAAGAAACAGCTGATAACATGATCTCATGAAAGAGACAGCTGTTAACATGATCCAATAAAAGAGAAAGCTGACACCATGATCTCATGAAAGAAACAGCTGACAACATGATCTCATGAAAGAGACAGCTGATAACATGATCTCAAGAAAGAGACAGCTGATAACATGATCTCATGAAAGAGACACCTGATAACATGATCTCATTAAAGAAACAGCTGATAACATGATCTCATGAAAGAAACAGCTGACAACATGATCTCATGAAATAGACAGCTGATAACATGATCTCAAGAAAGAGACACCTGATAACATGATCTCATTAAAGAAACAGCTGATAACATGATCTCATGAAAGAGACAGCTGATAGCATGATCACATGAAAGAAAGAGCTGATAACATGATCTCATGAAAGAGACAGCTGATAACATGATCTCATGAAAGAGACAGCTGATAACATGATCTCATGAAAGAGACAGCTGATAACATGATCTCATGAAAGAGACAGCTGATAACATGATCTCAGGAAAGAGACAGATGATAACATGATATCATGAAAGAGACAGCGGATAACATGATCTCATGAAAGAAACAGCTGATAACATGATCTCAGGAAAGAGACAGATGATAACATGATATCATGAAAGAGACAGCTGATAACATGATCTCATGAAAGAGACAGCTGATAACATGATATCATGAAAGAGACAGCTGATAACATTATCTCATGAAAGAGACAGCTGATAACATGATCTCATGAAAGAGACAGATGATAACATGATCTCATGAAAGAGACAGCTGATAACATGATCTCATGAAAGAGACAGCTGATAACATGATCTCATGAAAGAGACAGCTGATAACATGATCTCCTGAAAGAAACAGCTGACAACATGATCTCATGAAAGAGACAGCTGATAACATGATCTCATGAAAGAGACAGCTGATAACATGATCTCATGAAAGAAACAGCTGATAACATGATCTCATGAAAGAGACAGCTGATAACATGATCTCATGAAAGAGACAGCTGATAACATGATATCATGAAAGAGACAGCTGATAACATGATCTCATGAAAGAGACAGCTGATAACATGATCTCCTGAAAGAAACAGCTGACAACATGATCTCATGAAAGAGACAGCTGATAACATGATCTCATGAAAGAGACAGCTGATAACATGATCTCATGAAAGAAACAGCTGATAACATGATCTCATGAAAGAGACAGCTGATAACATGATCTCATGAAAGAGACAGCTGATAACATGATATCATGAAAGAGACAGCTGATAACATGATCTCATGAAAGAGACAGCTGATAACATGATCTCATGAAAGAGACAGCTGATAACATGATCTCATGAAAGAGACAGCTGATAACATGATCTCATGAAAGAAACAGCTGATAACATGATCTCATGAAAGAGACAGCTGATAACATGATATCATGAAAGAGACAGCTGATAACATGATATCATGAAAGAGACAGCTGATAACATGATATCATGAAATAGACAGCTGATAACATGATCTCATGAAAGAGACAGCTGATAACATGATCTCATGAAAGAGACAGCTGATAACATGATCTCATGAAAGAGACACCTGATAACATGATCTCATTAAAGAAACAGCTGATAACATGATCTCATGAAAGAGACAGCTGATAGCATGATCGCATGAAAGAAACAGCTGATAACATGATCTCATGAAAGAGACAGCTGATAACATGATCTCATGAAAGAGACAGCTGATAACATGATCTCATGAAAGAGACAGCTGATAACATGATCTC
This sequence comes from Myxine glutinosa, assembly GCF_964187855.1. NCBI lineage: Eukaryota > Metazoa > Chordata > Myxini > Myxiniformes > Myxinidae > Myxine > Myxine glutinosa. The sequence goes on along the minus strand of NC_136267.1, from coordinate 7,615,783 downwards.
ATGAAAGAGACAGCTGATAACATGATCTCATGAAAGAGAAAGCTGATAACATGATCTCATGAAAGAGACAGCTGATAACATGATCCAATGAAAGAGAAAGATGATAACATGATCTCATGAAAGAAACAGCTGACAACATGATCTCATGAAAGAGACAGCTGATAACATGATCTCAAGAAAGAGACAGCTGATAACATGATCTCATGAAAGAGACACCTGATAACATGATCTCATTAAAGAAACAGCTGATAACATGATCTCATGAAAGAAACAGCTGACAACATGATCTCATGAAATAGACAGCTGATAACATGATCTCAAGAAAGAGACAGCTGATAACATGATCTCATGAAAGAGACACCTGATAACATGATCTCATTAAAGAAACAGCTGATAACATGATCTCATGAAAGAGACAGCTGATAGCATGATCACATGAAAGAAAGAGCTGATAACATGATCTCATGAAAGAGACAGCTGATAACATGATCTCATGAAAGAGACAGCTGATAACATGATCTCATGAAAGAGACAGCTGATAACATGATCTCATGAAAGAGACAGCTGATAACATGATCTCAGGAAAGAGACAGATGATAACATGATATCATGAAAGAGACAGCTGATAACATGATCTCATGAAAGAGACAGATGATAACATGATCTCATGAAAGAGACAGCTGATAACATGATCTCATGAAAGAGACAGCTGATAACATGATCGCATGAAAGAAACAGCTGATAACATGATCTCATGAAAGAGACAGCTGATAACATGATCTCATGAAAGAGACAGCTGATAACATGATATCATGAAAGAGACAGCTGATAACATGATCTCATGAAAGAGACAGCTGATAACATGATCTCATGAAAGAGACAGATGATAACATGATCTCAAGAAAGAGACAGCTGATAACATGATCTCATGAAAGAGACAGCTGATAACATGATCTCATGAAAGAGACAGATGATAACATGATATCATGAAAGAGACAGTTGATAACATGATCTCATGAAAGAGACAGCTGATAACATGATCCAATGAAAGAGAAAGATGATAACATGATCTCATGAAAGAGACAGCTGATAACATGATATCATGAAAGAGACAGCTGATAACATGATATCATGAAAGAGACAGCTGATAACATGATATCATGAAAGAGACAGCTGATAACATGATTTCATGAAAAAGACAGCTGATAACATGATCTCATGAAAGAGGCAGCTGATAACATGATCTCATGAAAGAGACAGCTGTTAACATGATCCAATGAAAGAGAAAGCTGATAGCATGATTTCATGAAAGAGACAGCTGATAACATGATCCAATGAAAGAGAAAGCTGATAGCATGATTTCATGAAAGAGACAGCTGATAACATGATTTCATGAAAAAGACAGCTGATAACATGATCTCATGAAAGAAACAGCTGATAACATGATCTCATGAAAGAGACAGCTGTTAACATGATCCAATAAAAGAGAAAGCTGACACCATGATCTCATGAAAGAAACAGCTGACAACATGATCTCATGAAAGAGACAGCTGATAACATGATCTCAAGAAAGAGACAGCTGATAACATGATCTCATGAAAGAGACACCTGATAACATGATCTCATTAAAGAAACAGCTGATAACATGATCTCATGAAAGAAACAGCTGACAACATGATCTCATGAAATAGACAGCTGATAACATGATCTCAAGAAAGAGACACCTGATAACATGATCTCATTAAAGAAACAGCTGATAACATGATCTCATGAAAGAGACAGCTGATAGCATGATCACATGAAAGAAAGAGCTGATAACATGATCTCATGAAAGAGACAGCTGATAACATGATCTCATGAAAGAGACAGCTGATAACATGATCTCATGAAAGAGACAGCTGATAACATGATCTCATGAAAGAGACAGCTGATAACATGATCTCAGGAAAGAGACAGATGATAACATGATATCATGAAAGAGACAGCGGATAACATGATCTCATGAAAGAAACAGCTGATAACATGATCTCAGGAAAGAGACAGATGATAACATGATATCATGAAAGAGACAGCTGATAACATGATCTCATGAAAGAGACAGCTGATAACATGATATCATGAAAGAGACAGCTGATAACATTATCTCATGAAAGAGACAGCTGATAACATGATCTCATGAAAGAGACAGATGATAACATGATCTCATGAAAGAGACAGCTGATAACATGATCTCATGAAAGAGACAGCTGATAACATGATCTCATGAAAGAGACAGATGATAACATGATATCATGAAAGAGACAGCTGATAACATGATCTGATGAAAGAGACAGCTGATAACATGATCCAATGAAAGAGAAAGATGATAACATGATCTCATGAAAGAGACAGCTGATAACATGATATCATGAAAGAGACAGCTGATAACATGATATCATGAAAGAGACAGCTGATAACATGATATCATGAAAGAGACAGCTGATAACATGATTTCATGAAAGAGACAGCTGATAACATGATTTCATGAAAAAGACAGCTGATAGCATGATCTCATGAAAGAGACAGCTGATAACATGATCTCATGAAAGAGACAGCTGTTAACATGATCCAATGAAAGAGAAAGCTGATAGCATGATCTCATGTAAGAGGCAGCTGATAACATGATCCAAAGAAAGAGACAGCTGATAACATGATCCAATGAAAGAGACAGCTGATAACATGATATCATGAAAGAGACAGCTGATAACATGATCTCATGAAAGAGACAGCTGACAACATGATCTCATGAAAGAGACAGCTGATAACATGATCTCATGAAAGAGACAGATGATAATATGATCTCATGAAAGAGACAGCTGATAGCATGATCTCATGAAAGAGAAAGCTGATAACCTGATCTCATGAAAGAGACAGATGATAACATGATATCATGAAAGAGACAGCTGATAACATGATCTCATGAAAGAGACAGCTGATAACATGATCCAATGAAAGAGAAAGATGATAACATGATCTCATGAAAGAGACAGCTGATAACATGATCTCATGAAAGAGACAGCTGATAACATGATCTCATGAAAGAGACAGCTGACAACATGATCTCATGAAAGAGACAGCTGATAACATGATCTCATGAAAGAGACAGATGATAACATGATCTCATGAAAGAGACAGCTGATAGCATGATCTCATGAAAGAGACAGCTGATAACCTGATCTCATGAAAGAGACAGATGATAACATGATATCATGAAAGAGACAGCTGATAACATGATCTCATGAAAGAGACAGCTGATAACATGATCCAATGAAAGAGAAAGATGATAACATGATCTCATGAAAGAGACAGCTGATAACATGATATCATGAAAGAGACAGCTGATAACATGATATCATGAAAGAGACAGCTGATAACATAATTTCATGAAAGAGACAGCTGATAACATGATCCAATGAAAGAGAAAGCTGATAGCATGATCTCATGTAAGAGGCAGCTGATAACATGATCCAAAGAAAGAGACAGCTGATAACATGATCCAATGAAAGAGACAGCTGATAACATGATCTCATGAAAGAGACAGCTGATAACATGATCCAATGAAAGAGAAAGCTGATAGCATGATCTCATGTAAGAGGCAGCTGATAACATGATCCAAAGAAAGAGACAGCTGATAACATGATCCAATGAAAGAGACAGCTGATAACATGATATCATGAAAGAGACAGCTGATAACATGATATCATGAAAGAGACAGCTGATAACATGATCTCATGAAAGAGACAGCTGATAACATGATCTCATGAAAGAGACAGCTGATAACATGATCTCATGAAAGAGACAGCTGATAACATGATCTCATGAAAGAGACAGCTGATAACATGATCTCATGAAAGAGACAGCTGATAACATGATCTCATGAAAGAGACAGCTGATAACATGATCTCCTGAAAGAAACAGCTGACAACATGATCTCATGAAAGAGACAGCTGATAACATGATCTCATGAAAGAGACAGCTGATAACATGATATCATGAAAGAGACAGCTGATAACATGATCTCATGAAAGAGACAGCTGATAACATGATCTCATGAAAGAGACAGCTGATAACATGATCTCATGAAAGAGACAGCTGATAACATGATCTCATGAAAGAGACGGCTGATAACATGATCTCATGAAAGAGACAGCTGATAACATGATCTCATGAAAGAGACAGCTGATAACATGATCTCCTGAAAGAAACAGCTGACAACATGATCTCATGAAAGAGACAGCTGATAACATGATCTCATGAAAGAGACAGCTGATAACATGATCTCATGAAAGAAACAGCTGATAACATGATCTCATGAAAGAGACAGCTGATAACATGATCTCATGAAAGAGACAGCTGATAACATGATATCATGAAAGAGACAGCTGATAACATGATCTCATGAAAGAGACAGCTGATAACATGATCTCATGAAAGAGACAGCTGATAACATGATCTCATGAAAGAGACAGCTGATAACATGATCTCATGAAAGAAACAGCTGATAACATGATCTCATGAAAGAGACAGCTGATAACATGATATCATGAAAGAGACAGCTGATAACATGATATCATGAAAGAGACAGCTGATAACATGATCTCATGAAATAGACAGCTGATAACATGATCTCATGAAAGAGACAGCTGATAACATGATCTCATGAAAGAGACAGCTGATAACATGATCTCATGAAAGAGACACCTGATAACATGATCTCATTAAAGAAACAGCTGATAACATGATCTCATGAAAGAGACAGCTGATAGCATGATCGCATGAAAGAAACAGCTGATAACATGATCTCATGAAAGAGACAGCTGATAACATGATCTCATGAAAGAGACAGCTGATAACATGATCTCATGAAAGAGACAGCTGATAGCATGATCGCATGAAAGAAACAGCTGATAACATGATCTCATGAAAGAGACAGCTGATAACATGATCTCATGAAAGAGACAGCTGATAACATGATCTCATGAAAGAGACAGCTGATAACATGATCTCATGAAAGAGAAAGCTGATAACATGATATCATGAAAGAGACAGCTGATAACATGATTTCATGAAAAAGACAGCTGATAACATGATCTCATGAAAGAGGCAGCTGATAACATGATCTCATGAAAGAGACAGCTGTTAACATGATCCAATGAAAGAGAAAGCTGATAGCATGATTTCATGAAAGAGACAGCTGATAACATGATCCAATGAAAGAGAAAGCTGATAGCATGATTTCATGAAAAAGACAGCTGATAACATGATCTCATGAAAGAAACAGCTGATAACATGATCTCATGAAAGAGACAGCTGTCAACATGATCCAATAAAAGAGAAAGCTGACACCATGATCTCATGAAAGAAACAGCTGACAACATGATCTCATGAAAGAGACAGCTGATAACATGATCTCAAGAAAGAGACAGCTGATAACATGATCTCATGAAAGAGACACCTGATAACATGATCTCATTAAAGAAACAGCTGATAACATGATCTCATGAAAGAAACAGCTGACAACATGATCTCATGAAATAGACAGCTGATAACATGATCTCAAGAAAGAGACACCTGATAACATGATCTCATTAAAGAAACAGCTGATAACATGATCTCATGAAAGAGACAGCTGATAGCATGATCACATGAAAGAAAGAGCTGATAACATGATCTCATGAAAGAGACAGCTGATAACATGATCTCATGAAAGAGACAGCTGATAACATGATCTCATGAAAGAGACAGCTGATAACATGATCTCATGAAAGAGACAGCTGATAACATGATCTCAGGAAAGAGACAGATGATAACATGATATCATGAAAGAGACAGCGGATAACATGATCTCATGAAAGAAACAGCTGATAACATGATCTCAGGAAAGAGACAGATGATAACATGATATCATGAAAGAGACAGCTGATAACATGATCTCATGAAAGAGACAGCTGATAACATGATATCATGAAAGAGACAGCTGATAACATTATCTCATGAAAGAGACAGCTGATAACATGATCTCATGAAAGAGACAGATGATAACATGATCTCATGAAAGAGACAGCTGATAACATGATCTCATGAAAGAGACAGCTGATAACATGATCTCATGAAAGAGGCAGATGATAACATGATATCATGAAAGAGACAGCTGATAACATGATCTCATGAAAGAGACAGCTGATAACATGATCCAATGAAAGAGAAAGATGATAACATGATCTCATGAAAGAGACAGCTGATAACATGATATCATGAAAGAGACAGCTGATAACATGATATCATGAAAGAGACAGCTGATAACATGATATCATGAAAGAGACAGCTGATAACATGATTTCATGAAAGAGACAACTGATAACATGATTTCATGAAAAAGACAGCTGATAACATGATCTCATGAAAGAGACAGCTGATAACATGATCTCATGAAAGAGACAGCTGTTAACATGATCCAATGAAAGAGAAAGCTGATAGCATGATCTCATGTAAGAGGCAGCTGATAACATGATCCAAAGAAAGAGACAGCTGATAACATGATCCAATGAAAGAGACAGCTGATAACATGATATCATGAAAGAGACAGCTGATAACATGATCTCATGAAAGAGACAGCTGATAACATGATCTCATGAAAGAGACAGCTGACAACATGATCTCATGAAAGAGACAGCTGATAACATGATCTCATGAAAGAGACAGATGATAACATGATCTCATGAAAGAGACAGCTGATAGCATGATCTCATGAAAGAGAAAGCTGATAACCTGATCTCATGAAAGAGACAGATGATAACATGATATCATGAAAGAGACAGCTGATAACATGATCTCATGAAAGAGACAGCTGATAACATGATCCAATGAAAGAGAAAGATGATAACATGATCTCATGAAAGAGACAGCTGATAACATGATCTCATGAAAGAGACAGCTGATAACATGATCTCATGAAAGAGACAGCTGACAACATGATCTCATGAAAGAGACAGCTGATAACATGATCTCATGAAAGAGACAGATGATAACATGATCTCATGAAAGAGACAGCTGATAGCATGATCTCATGAAAGAGACAGCTGATAACCTGATCTCATGAAAGAGACAGATGATAACATGATATCCTGAAAGAGACAGCTGATAACATGATCTCATGAAAGAGACAGCTGATAACATGATCCAATGAAAGAGAAAGATGATAACATGATCTCATGAAAGAGACAGCTGATAACATGATATCATGAAAGAGAAAGCTGATAACATGATATCATGAAAGAGACAGCTGATAACATGATTTCATGAAAAAGACAGCTGATAACATGATCTCATGAAAGAGGCAGCTGATAACATGATCTCATGAAAGAGACAGCTGTTAACATGATCCAATGAAAGAGAAAGCTGATAGCATGATTTCATGAAAGAGACAGCTGATAACATGATCCAATGAAAGAGAAAGCTGATAGCATGATTTCATGAAAAAGACAGCTGATAACATGATCTCATGAAAGAAACAGCTGATAACATGATCTCATGAAAGAGACAGCTGTTAACATGATCCAATAAAAGAGAAAGCTGACACCATGATCTCATGAAAGAAACAGCTGAAAACATGATCTCATGAAAGAGACAGCTGATAACATGATCTCAAGAAAGAGACAGCTGATAACATGATCTCATGAAAGAGACACCTGATAACATGATCTCATTAAAGAAACAGCTGATAACATGATCTCATGAAAGAAACAGCTGACAACATGATCTCATGAAATAGACAGCTGATAACATGATCTCAAGAAAGAGACACCTGATAACATGATCTCATTAAAGAAACAGCTGATAACATGATCTCATGAAAGAGACAGCTGATAGCATGATCACATGAAAGAAAGAGCTGATAACATGATCTCATGAAAGAGACAGCTGATAACATGATCTCATGAAAGAGACAGCTGATAACATGATCTCATGAAAGAGACAGCTGATAACATGATCTCATGAAAGAGACAGCTGATAACATGATCTCAGGAAAGAGACAGATGATAACATGATATCATGAAAGAGACAGCGGATAACATGATCTCATGAAAGAAACAGCTGATAACATGATCTCAGGAAAGAGACAGATGATAACATGATATCATGAAAGAGACAGCTGATAACATGATCTCATGAAAGAGACAGCTGATAACATGATATCATGAAAGAGACAGCTGATAACATTATCTCATGAAAGAGACAGCTGATAACATGATCTCATGAAAGAGACAGATGATAACATGATCTCATGAAAGAGACAGCTGATAACATGATCTCATGAAAGAGACAGCTGATAACATGATCTCATGAAAGAGGCAGATGATAACATGATATCATGAAAGAGACAGCTGATAACATGATCTCATGAAAGAGACAGCTGATAACATGATCCAATGAAAGAGAAAGATGATAACATGATCTCATGAAAGAGACAGCTGATAACATGATATCATGAAAGAGACAGCTGATAACATGATATCATGAAAGAGACAGCTGATAACATGATATCATGAAAGAGACAGCTGATAACATCATTTCATGAAAGAGACAGCTGATAACATGATTTCATGAAAAAGACAGCTGATAACATGATCTCATGAAAGAGACAGCTGATAACATGATCTCATGAAAGAGACAGCTGTTAACATGATCCAATGAAAGAGAAAGCTGATAGCATGATCTCATGTAAGAGGCAGCTGATAACATGATCCAAAGAAAGAGACAGCTGATAACATGATCCAATGAAAGAGACAGCTGATAACATGATATCATGAAAGAGACAGCTGATAACATGATCTCATGAAAGAGACAGCTGATAACATGATCTCATGAAAGAGACAGCTGACAACATGATCTCATGAAAGAGACAGCTGATAACATGATCTCATGAAAGAGACAGATGATAACATGATCTCATGAAAGAGACAGCTGATAGCATGATCTCATGAAAGAGAAAGCTGATAACCTGATCTCATGAAAGAGACAGATGATAACATGATATCATGAAAGAGACAGCTGATAACATGATCTCATGAAAGAGACAGCTGATAACATGATCCAATGAAAGAGAAAGATGATAACATGATCTCATGAAAGAGACAGCTGATAACATGATCTCATGAAAGAGACAGCTGATAACATGATCTCATGAAAGAGACAGCTGACAACATGATCTCATGAAAGAGACAGCTGATAACATGATCTCATGAAAGAGACAGATGATAACATGATCTCATGAAAGAGACAGCTGATAGCATGATCTCATGAAAGAGACAGCTGATAACCTGATCTCATGAAAGAGACAGATGATAACATGATATCCTGAAAGAGACAGCTGATAACATGATCTCATGAAAGAGACAGCTGATAACATGATCCAATGAAAGAGAAAGATGATAACATGATCTCATGAAAGAGACAGCTGATAACATGATATCATGAAAGAGACAGCTGATAACATGATATCATGAAAGAGACAGCTGATAACATAATTTCATGAAAGAGACAGCTGATAACATGATCCAATGAAAGAGAAAGCTGATAGCATGATCTCATGTAAGAGGCAGCTGATAACATGATCCAATGAAAGAGACAGCTGATAACATGATCTCATGAAAGAGACAGCTGATAACATGATCCAATGAAAGAGAAAGCTGATAGCATGATCTCATGTAAGAGGCAGCTGATAACATGATCCAAAGAAAGAGACAGCTGATAACATGATCCAATGAAAGAGACAGCTGATAACATGATATCATGAAAGAGACAGCTGATAACATGATATCATGAAAGAGACAGCTGATAACATGATATCATGAAAGAGACAGCTGATAACATGATATCATGAAAGAGACAGCTGATAACATAATTTCATGAAAGAGACAGCTGATAACATGATCCAATGAAAGAGAAAGCTGATAGCATGATCTCATGTAAGAGACAGCTGATAACATGATCCAATGAAAGAGACAGCTGATAACATGATCTCATGAAAGAGACAGCTGATAACATGATCCAATGAAAGAGAAAGCTGATAGCATGATCTCATGTAAGAGGCAGCTGATAACATGATCCAAAGAAAGAGACAGCTGATAACATGATCCAATGAAAGAGACAGCTGATAACATGATATCATGAAAGAGACAGCTGATAACATGATATCATGAAAGAGACAGCTGATAACATGATCTCATGAAAGAGACAGCTGATAACATGATCTCATGAAAGAGACAGCTGATAACATGATCTCATGAAAGAGACAGCTGATAACATGATCTCATGAAAGAGACAGCTGATAACATGATCTCATGAAAGAGACAGCTGATAACATGATCTCATGAAAGAGACAGCTGATAACATGATCTCCTGAAAGAAACAGCTGACAACATGATCTCATGAAAGAGACAGCTGATAACATGATCTCATGAAAGAGACAGCTGATAACATGATCTCATGAAAGAGACAGCTGATAACATGATCCAATGAAAGAGACAGCTGATAACATGATATCATGAAAGAGACAGCTGATAACATGATATCATGAAAGAGACAGCTGATAACATGATCTCATGAAAGAGACAGCTGATAACATGATCTCATGAAAGAGACAGCTGATAACATGATCTCATGAAAGAGACAGCTGATAACATGATCTCATGAAAGAGACGGCTGATAACATGATCTCATGAAAGAGACAGCTGATAACATGATCTCATGAAAGAGACAGCTGATAACATGATCTCCTGAAAGAAACAGCTGACAACATGATCTCATGAAAGAGACAGCTGATAACATGATCTCATGAAAGAGACAGCTGATAACATGATCTCATGAAAGAAACAGCTGATAACATGATCTCATGAAAGAGACAGCTGATAACATGATCTCATGAAAGAGACAGCTGATAACATGATATCATGAAAGAGACAGCTGATAACACGATCTCATGAAAGAGACAGCTGATAACATGATCTCATGAAAGAGACAGCTGATAACATGATCTCATGAAAGAGACAGCTGATAACATGATCTCATGAAAGAGACAGCTGATAACATGATCTCATGAAAGAGACAGCTGATAACATGATCTCATGAAAGAGACAGCTGATAACATGATATCATGAAAGAGACAGCTGATAACATGATATCATGAAAGAGACAGCTGATAACATGATCCAATGAAAGAGACAGCTGATAACATGATCTCATGAAAGAGACAGCTGATAACATGATCCAATGAAAGAGAAAGCTGATAGCATGATCTCATGTAAGAGGCAGCTGATAACATGATCCAAAGAAAGAGACAGCTGATAACATGATCCAATGAAAGAGACAGCTGATAACATGATATCATGAAAGAGACACCTGATAACATGATCTCATTAAAGAAACAGCTGATAACATGATCTCATGAAAGAAACAGCTGACAACATGATCTCATGAAATAGACAGCTGATAACATGATCTCAAGAAAGAGACAGCTGATAACATGATCTCATGAAAGAGACACCTGATAACATGATCTCATTAAAGAAACAGCTGATAACATGATCTCATGAAAGAGACAGCTGATAGCATGATCACATGAAAGAAAGAGCTGATAACATGATCTCATGAAAGAGACAGCTGATAACATGATCTCATGAAAGAGACAGCTGATAACATGATATCATGAAAGAGACAGCTGATAACATGATATCATGAATGAGACAGCTGATAACATGATCCAATGAAAGAGACAGCTGATAACATGATCTCATGAAAGAGACAGCTGATAACATGATCCAATGAAAGAGAAAGCTGATAGCATGATCTCATGTAAGAGGCAGCTGATAACATGATCCAAAGAAAGAGACAGCTGATAACATGATCCAATGAAAGAGACAGCTGATAACATGATATCATGAAAGAGACACCTGATAACATGATCTCATTAAAGAAACAGCTGATAACATGATCTCATGAAAGAAACAGCTGACAACATGATCTCATGAAATAGACAGCTGATAACATGATCTCAAGAAAGAGACAGCTGATAACATGATCTCATGAAAGAGACACCTGATAACATGATCTCATTAAAGAAACAGCTGATAACATGATCTCATGAAAGAGACAGCTGATAGCATGATCACATGAAAGAAAGAGCTGATAACATGATCTCATGAAAGAGACAGCTGATAACATGATCTCATGAAAGAGACAGCTGATAACATGATCTCATGAAAGAGACAGCTGATAACATGATCTCATGAAAGAGACAGCTGATAACATGATCTCAGGAAAGAGACAGATGATAACATGATATCATGAAAGAGACAGCGGATAACATGATCTCATGAAAGAAACAGCTGATAACATGATCTCAGGAAAGAGACAGATGATAACATGATATCATGAAAGAGACAGATGATAACATGATCTCATGAAAGAGACAGCTGATAACATGATATCATGAAAGAGACAGCTGATAACATTATCTCATGAAAGAGACAGCTGATAACATGATATCATGAAAGAGACAGCTGATAACATGATCTCATGAAAGAGAAAGCTGATAACATGATCTCATGAAAGAGACAGCTGATAACATGATCTCATGAAAGAGACAGATGATAACATGATCTCATGAAAGAGACAGCTGATAACATGATCTCATGAAAGAGACAGATGATAACATGATATCATGAAAGAGACAGCTGATAACATGATCTCATGAAAGAGACAGCTGATAACATGATCCAATGAAAGAGAAAGATGATAACATGATCTCATGAAAGAGACAGCTGATAACATGATATCATGAAAGAGACAGCAGTAGTGTAATAATGTTGCTTCTGGGACACCTCCGTTTAACATGGGAAATCCCTATCTAATGTCATTTACCCCCTTGTCTTTTTCAAAAATCATAAACACCTCTATTTCTCCCACCCTCATCTTTATGAACCTTTTGTCTGTAGTACCTATCCTTAATGTTGTTCATTAGACCACTCAAACACTACAAATATTTGTTTTCTCTTATAGACCTATCATCCTTCTTCTACATATCATCTGGCAGATTAATCTTTGACCCACTCAAACATTGACCCATTGACTTACATGTTAATTTTTCCCCTCCCTCATTGCCCCTAAACACCTCTATTTCTCTCACCCTGTTCTTTACGAACCTTCTAACCTTTTGACATGTTATCCTTATTCATTAGACCACTTAAACAATGGTCCTTCTGTGTGAACCTGTGATCCTTCTGACCTTATGGACCTTTTAACCTTTTACTCTTAATATCATCTGGTGAATCATCTTTGACCCACTCAAACAACGACCCTACAAATATTTGTTTATGTGTGGGAAATAATTTAATTCTCCTACAACTCTCCTCACCGTCTAATACATTAACAAAAAATATGTTTGAGTTTGGTTCTTTATTAAGATATTTTAACTGAGCTAAGATAAAATGGTAAACCTCCCTCAATGTTCTTGTTTGAGCGCCTCCAGTGCCACACACTTTTTGGTAGGCTCTGCCCACCTTTTGTTAAGCTCCGTCCACTTTTTGGTAAACCCCGCCCACTTTTGGTAAGCCACGCCCACCTTTTACTAAGCCCCGCCCACTTTTTGTTAGACCACGCCCACTTTTTGCTATGTCCCGCCCACTTTTGCTACGCTCCGCCCACTTTTGCTAAGTCCCACCCACTTTATAAACTCTTCAGCATTGTATCATTTCCAGGTAATACATTACATCATTTTCAGGGAATTTCCATCACATCATTTCCAGTTAAGACACGCCCAGGGAATTTCCACAGGAAATGACACACACCCAGCCCTTCTTATAAAAGGCACCGACCACACAGGCTTTTTCAAACACGCTTTCTGCTTCACTTGAGAATGGACTCCTATGCCGAAATGGAATGGGATAACTTTGCTATTCCTTGGAGTCCTACTACCTGTGTAGAACTCAACCTTCAGATTGATGAACTGGACTCGAACCTCTTATCAATGGAGGTAAGTTTGTTTATTTATTTATTTATTTATTTAATTTTTTTTTTTTTTTTTTTTTTTTAGATGAGACTCATGTAAGAGTTAACAAAGTTTATTTTAATATTCATAGAGCTTGATTTATACAAATAAAAATATTGTATTAAATTAATACATTGTTATTTTCTTTCACAGGAAATTGTATCTGAGATACGAAATGAAAATTCTGCTTTTAACACAACTTGGGATGAAGTTATTTTTTTGTTTGAAGACATTTTGAACAACCAAGACCCCCAGAACGAGTTCTACCTTGATGACCCAGCCAAAGAGTTATACCTTGGAGATCCACAAAATCCTGAAAAAGAGTTTTACCATGATGATACTTGTTGTGAGTTATCAAAACAAAACCCACTGAACAAGTTCTACCTTGATGAGCCAGAATACAAGTCATACATTGGAGACCCACAAATTTCTGAAAATTGGGAAAGGGGAGTTCTCCCTGATGGTCCGCAGTTATACTATGTGAGACACATCATAGAAACCCTAAAAAATTGTGAAATGGGAATTCTCCCTGATGGTCCGCAGTTATACTATGTGAGACACATCATAGAAACCCTAAAAAATTGGGAAACGGGAATTCTCCCTGATGGTCCGCAGTTATACTATGTGAGACACATCATAGAAACCCTAAAAAATTGGGCAAGGAGAGTTCTCCCTGATGGTCCGCAGTTATACTATGTGAGACACATCATAGAAACCCTAAAAAATTGGGAAAGGGAAGTTTTCCCTGATGGTCCGCAGTTATACTATGTGAGACTTATCACGGAAACCCCAAATATTTCTGAAAATTGTGGTTCTACCTTGGGGACTTGGAAAGATGGTTATATTTTTGGAGACTCGGAATGGGGGTTTTGTTTTGATGACTCGGAATGTGATACCTATCTTGGAGGCTCAACAGGAATGTGGTTATACCTTGGGAACTTGGAAAGTTGGTTTTATTTTGGAGACTCTACCTGTGGGGTCCATCTTGGAGACTCTTTGGATTCTAAAGCAATGAACAATGTTCTTTGTTTAATGACGCTTGATTTAAGCAATATCAAGAAAGTTCGAGGAAGAAAATGCTGGAAAATTCTTTCTTCCCATTTCTACTTCTTCAAACTTGAAAGCCTTGAAAGACAGAATTGGAAGAAGAGGAAAAAAAAAAAATGAAATACATATTTTTTAAAAAGAAGAAAAAAAAGATTATGTTAGGGTTTGGGTGGGATTTTGAATGTGAGGGTTAGGGATGGGGTTGGGTTAGGGATGGGGTTGGGTTAGGGTTGGGATTTTGAATGTGAGGGTTGGGGTTGGGTTAGGGATGGGATTGGGTTAGGGTTGGGATTTTGAATGTGAGGGTTAGGGATGGGTTGGGGTTGGGTTAGGGATGGGGTTGGGTTAGGGTTGGGATTTTGAATGTGAGGGTTAGGGATGGGGTTGGGTTAGGGATGGGGTTGGGTTAGGGATGGGGTTGGGTTAGGGATGGGGTTGGGTTAGGGATTGGGTTGGGTTAGGGATGGGGTTGGGTTAGGAATGGGTTGGGTTAGGGATGGGGTTGGGTTAGGGATGGGTTTGGGTTAGGGATGGGTTTGGGTTAGGGATGGGTTTGGGTTAGGGATGGGGTTGGGTTAGGGTTTGTATATTATTATGACTCACTCACACATACACAAAAGTTAAGCCCCAACTGGAAAGTTGAGGGATTCTGTGTTTGGGGTTCACAGATTTAAAAACGTATCCCCATTATACACACACAAAAGTTAAGCCCCAACTGAAAAGTTGTGGGATTCTGTGTTTGGGGTTCACAGATTTAAAAACGTATCCCCATTATACACACTCAAAAGTTAAGCCCCAACTGAAAAGTTGTGGGATTCTGTGTTTGGGGTTCACAGATTTAAAAACGTATCCCCATTATACACACACAAAAGTCAAGCCCCAACTGAAAAGTTGTGGGATTCTGTGTTTGGGGTTCACAGATTTAAAAACGTATCCCCATTATACACACACAAAAGTTAAGCCCCAACTAAAAAGTTGTGGGATTCTGTGTTTGGGGTTCACAGATTTAAAAACGTATCCCCATTACATTTTATTTATTTATTTATTATTTTCAAGGGTATTATCTGCTTACTTGTGTTTTTTGTAATTCTTGTGAGTAAAATGAACCCAAGATTTCTTCTCCATTTAAATCATATAATTTGTAGGTCCAAGGGACTGTATCCATTACATCAACGATTTTAAATAAT
The DNA here is from genome assembly GCF_964187855.1 of Myxine glutinosa. Lineage (NCBI taxonomy): Eukaryota > Metazoa > Chordata > Myxini > Myxiniformes > Myxinidae > Myxine > Myxine glutinosa. The sequence continues at coordinate 7,599,463 of NC_136267.1, read as the reverse complement.
TCATTAGTCCATCTCTTTGTATAACCTTTCTCAAAATGGCTTTTCCATTTGTATATTCTTACAATATCACCAACTTTAAACTTGGGCTTTCTCAAATTAATCTCCTTTTCATATTCTAATTTTGTAAATGTTTCTGATGGTTTTGATTTTGTTGATGAATGAACTGTATTATTGTAATTATCTACAATATCCTGAATTAAATACACCCATTTTTGAGAACTGAGTTGTGTGAATTTTTTATATAATTTCTCTTTTAAAGTACGATTAAAACGCTCAATAACAACTGCCTTTCCTTCATTAAAGGTGCTGTATAATTTAATACCCTTCCCCTTAAGAAATTTCATGAATATTTTGTTATAGAACTCTGTTCCCTCATCAGTCCATAACTTCTTTGGTTTCCTTTTATCCCGATCAAATATTCGCTTAAAGGCTAACATTAAAGTATCACCCCTTTTATTTTTTAAAGGGACAACCCAGGCAAATCTACTCCTCAAATCAATAACGGTTAAAGCATACCTGTATCCCCTGTCATTATTCAATTCAATTAAATCAGCGGACCATATGTGGTCGGTGTATTTAGAATAAACCTTCCTTCTTTTAAACTTTGTGATTATAGGTTTGTGTAATTCTTCAGCCAAAAGCTCCTCAGTCTTGATGACATCATTAGAGCCTAATAGTTTTTTGAGGAATAACCAAGACCAAGTTTCAATTTAGCATTTATCAAATTTCTCACAATAAACCTATCAACTTTCTCTCTCAACGTTGGATTTTGTATCAAAGACAAATTATACAACATTTCGCTGTCGGCTTTATGTTTTTCAGTCAACGTAGTGGTATCCCCATAAGCAATATCATGCTTCATACACACTTCATCAACCCTATTTGTAGGTTTAGACCAAGGTTTAGGATTGTTAGCCTCATCTAATCTTTTATCCAAGTTTGTTCCTGGACCACAGAAAGAATACCCTGGAAGGTGTAATTCCCCTGGAATTCCAGTTGTTGTAAATGTACTTCCTGACAGAAACTTTTGTATGTCTCCTCCTCTTTTAGGAGAGATGAATTGGCACTTTTTAGAGCCACACACTTGACATATTCCTTTTTGACAAACTCTATTATTTTTAGCTTTAACATAAGAGATATTTTTAGATTTAGTTTTCTTTTTACATTTGAGACAATAACTCATATTTATTTATCAGAAAAATTCCGACAGAGTATCAAAACCTTTTTGGTTTTCAACATATACATTTCAATCTTGATTTTTAAAACATAAAGAATCCTAAGGAATGCCTTCACTCTCTCCTCCATTTATTTACAAATAAAACTAACTAAAGTCAATTACACCGACATCATCAACCACATAATCTTTTCCTTCTTCTTCTTCTTTATCCCCACTTTCTCATTTAAATCTCCTCCCTGAAACTGAAGACATTGACGTCGTTATTCTTGAAAATAATATTTTCATTAGACTTCTCATTTCTTTATTTTCCTCCTCAGTGCGTTGAGTTTGATTTATTTGCTGTAATACCTTCAATCTTTTATTAATCTCACTGATTTCCATCTTTTTATATTTTTCCTCCCTCTCTCTTTGCTCCCTCTCCTCCTTCTCTCTTTTCTCCCTTTCCTCCTTCTCTCTTTTCTCCCTTTCCTCCCTCTCCTCCTCCTTTTTCTCCCTTTCCTCCTTCTCCTTTTTCTCTCTTTTCTCCCTTTCCTCCCTCTCCTCCTCCTTTTTCTCCCTTTCCTCCTTCTCCTTTTTCTCTCTTTCCTCCTTCTCTTCTTTAACTCCTTCCTCATTTATCTTAGCAATTTTTGATATCAATATTTTCACAGCATTCATTCTTTCTTTATTTTCCTCTTCGGTGAGTTGAGATTTATCTTCTTGCTGTAATACATCCACTCTTTTTTGAATCGCTCTGATTTCCATCTCCCTCTCCCCCCTCTCTCTTTGTTCCCTCTCCTCCTTCTCTCTTTTCTCTCTTTCCTCCTTCTCTTCTTCAACTCCTTCCTCATCCCTTGCTACCCTTGAGTTTGAACCCCAAAGAATATTATACATATACTCATCTGGATTTTGAGATATTCTTGTATCTATAATTATTTTTCTCATAATAGGATACCAATAAGATTTGTTGACGATTTCTAAAAGAGTTTTATATTTCATAACTTTGAGAAGTTCATTTTTATTTAATATTTTAAACAAGTCTCTATTTGTGGGTTTAACAATATCAGTATAAGGCCAGTTTTTTATGACAAAATTCCCATGTATATGCTCCAAATCATAAGGTATGTAATACCGAGCACCCTTTTCTTGTAGGTATCCTTGAATACAAAAATTATAATTCTCTTGTAGCCTTCTTCCTGCCATTTATGTATCAGAAATATATGTGAGATTAATATTATGACAGGTAATACCACCCCATCTTCCCACTACCAAATCGGTTTGTATTCCTCGGCTTTCTATCCTTATCTCATTACCTTCCTTCTTTGTCATGCGAACCATCGCTATACTATCATATATTTTTATTTTCTTAAAATCACGTATTTGTTGTTTACTAATTGTACTTCCACATAAATCCTTATCTTCACCAAGTGGATAATATTCTTCTTTACGAGACTGATTTAAATCATGTAGGTCTTCTATGTTTATTGAAAAAGACCAATTATACCCTAAATCAGGCATATCATACCCCCATTTATTAATTCGCATATTAACTAAATGTCCTTCTTTATAAAATTTAATTGTAAGCAGGTAGTTAAATTCAATGAGGAAAGGTGTATGGTCAGTATAACCAGGTGTTGTGGTTGTAAATTTTACTTGTTTCACAAAACGTGCTGTTTTCTTTAAAGATATATATTGTGATAAATCACTGAATCTAATCAAGTCATTCGCATCTGTAGGGTTTGGATAATTGATTAATTTATAAGTATTCTTCATATTAATATTTTTACTTACACTATATTTTTGTCGTTCAGCCTGTGCCTTTGTATAATAATTTGATAAATCAATATCCTGAGAGGATTTTCCAAAGATAGAACCATCTTTTCCAACATAGGTCATTTATATTAGATAAAAAATGATATCATAAAAATTTTCATTATTGTTGAGTTGAAATAATACATATAAACATAATTGGCCACAACATTTAGAATTAATTTCTTGAACTTGGAATGTTTGATAAACACCATTCTGTAAGAATTGTATTACTTCAACAGGTGGTGGCATACCATAACTATCAAAATAATATTTATCCTGACTATTATGAATACAAACCCAATGAGAACCATTCTGTGTGTCTAAATTCATAATAATATTCTTTGTATTCTTATTTATATGTGTTAATTCATCTCTCATACAAATAACCACATTATCAATTTTTAGTGTTTTACAATACTTAGCTAGTTCTATATTTGACGTTGTATTCTTTCCAAATTGTTTAAACCATTTATCCATTTATTTATGAGAAAGATACAATCCATTACCCCGTTTAGTTAGTTTAACACCCGCTTGAGCGATAGAGGAAAGCATATCTCCAACCAACAATCTAGCTTTATCAGGTAGACTTTCAAGTTTTTGAGCAAAATCTACAATTACACCACTTCCACTAATTTGTTTCTCCAACTCCTTGTTATGTCTTTCCAATTCTTTTTGAGCTTTTAGTTGTGCCTTCCTTTCGTTAGCAGTTTTTACCGCTGCTGAAATACCACCAGTCAATGCTCCCGCCGCACTTAAACCAGCAAATAAAGGAATTAGAAACGGGAGAAATCCTCCTCTTGACTCGTCTATTGAATATTTCTTTAACATAGGTTTCGTCATTTTAATTTTAAGTGATCCAACATCATTTAGTGTTTTTACTTGTGTGTGTGTGAGTAAAACATCAATTCTTACAGCTCCTTTTCTTTGAATTGTATTAACATTAATAATACAAGGCTTTTGATTTTGAATACAAGATGTTAATTTATTAAGATTGATTTGATTAACATATACCCCAACCATTTATTTATGAGAAAAAACCTATGTGATATTAATCATAACACCATTATCTGTATTAATCTGTAATTCTGTTTCCTCCAAAAGCAAACAATATGCATTAACCTCTTCACTCTCCCCTCTTTCAATGTATAGAGAAGTATCCACTCGATTAGACTTTATAGTTTCCTTTTGAGAACTCAGGTCAATTGCGTAGATTGTATATAAACCTTTAAATGCAACCATATCCAAAATAGGATCATTATTACCATTACTTTCACACACCTTTTGGTAGGACTTGTAGGCTTCCGCATAATCATTTTTTTCCCAATCAATTTCCAATCTATCTCGCGGATAAAATGTGCCATCAAGAGAAACCCGAAGTTGTTTCACCTTTGCATTATCACTCAGGGCATTATTCTTATTAGTACCGTCCTCTCCATCTGGTTTTTTAAAAATGAGCCAGAGGTATCGTGGCTTTCCTTGAAGAACACCTAAATTCCAAGTGTAGGTAGTGTGTTCCAGTTTAACGTGTTGACATCTTCTTTTAAGGTATGATACATTTAGCGGTTTCTTTGAGTTAAGTCTTCTATTTAACATCTCTTCCGTTTTAAGATTAGGAGTATATTCACTGATATACCAACACAAATCATTAATAACAAATTTATTATTTTCTCCAAAAGCATTTTCATCCCCAAAAAGCAATCTATTTACATTATCATTCCTTTGTAGTTGAAATCTAATTTTAAGCCCATACAAAACTTTATCATAATCACAAAATCCAAATATACCTTTCAGAGGTACTGCTACGGTAAAACTATTCTCAGCTTTTGCGTCATCATTATACATTGACTTCCTTTGACTATAACCAGGGTCTGCGTTTGTACCCGTTGACATATCAGGAATAAAACCCTCAACAGCTCCCTTACCCATTCTATCACTAAACGAATATAGTGTAAATTTCATCATTTCAGATGTAGCAGAGACATAATCAACCGCTTCAACCTCTTGTGTTCCAATATACAGGCGGACACTGTCAAACATTTTCCAGAAGAAATCATTTACGAGTGTAGCATTAGTATTATTCGCAGCCTTAGTGAATTTAAATTTACACAGCAAGAAACTATCAGCTATATTCAAGTAAGTTTGTTGATTATTTATTTCAAAACTTTTTGTTCCGTTTGAATTCCAGTCTGTTCCTGTTATAGCATTTACCTTAAAATAGTCTTCCTTTTTAGTGGAGTTTGAAATGATAATCGTATCATCCAAATCATAGATACTATCAATCGCTTCCATACTTGTATTTATATAGCATTAAAATTGTTGAAACCCTGACCCAAGTATTTTAATGATTTTTTGTCGTTCTTGTGAAGATAGTTGAGTTTTACCTTTTTTTATTTCTTTGATTGCTTGTAATTTATGAGACTCCTTTTGAGCATCTTTTATACTCTTTATAGCACCCGCAACGGAGCCCACGGCAGAAGCAGTTGAACCAATTAGGTCTTTATGTTTAAGGATGGTTGAACCAATACCCATTAGAGTATCAATTATCCCATCTCCTTTATTTCGAAATTGATGACCTACACCTCGTTGTCTCTTAGGTTTATAGTATCCTCTACCCACATACCTTGTATAGTCTGGTGAAAGGAACATGCCCTCCCCTGTAATTATTTTATATTTTCCCAACTCGTGTTTTCTCACAATAACCATTATTTATTTATTGAAAAACTTCACGTAGGTGAATTCTGATGGATATAATTTCATCATTAAAGGATATGATACGATTATCTTGGTCGGTTATCCTAAAATTTACTCTGTATATGGTTTTTCCTGACACAGGTAAATAGACAAGATTTTTTGGTTCCATATTAAATTTATAACCAATCGGGGTTGAGTATGCACTGAATGAAAATATTGTATTTGTTCTTATTCCATCGTTATAAGCACCATCAATCAAATCACAATGAATTAATACTGAATTTATACCGGAGGATATTTGGATAACATTATCACTGTAAAACGTCCCGTTATTTTCAATCTTTTTTGAAGAGAAACCCAATAGCTCTCTAAACGAATTTTCAATCGTGAAATCAACTTTATAATTATTTTTAAGTTTAATAGTTGATTTTGAAGTGTGTTTTTGAATATCTATTACAATATTTTTTGGTTCATCACCTTTTTCTTTCATAAGGCGAGAGACTTCTGAAGATATTTGAGAAATCTCGTAAGCTCCAGGTGAAACGGTTATAGTTTTATATCCACTTCCTGGATTATAACTAAACTTGTTGTTTTTCTCTGTGATATTAAAAAGGGTATTGTAAGTTTCCATTGACAACAAAGATGCCTCATATGAGGTAAGGGGGTCAAGTTGTAGTGGGTAAGGGAATGAAGCTGTGTAATCGCTCGTTGTGAAATTAAAACTAAGAATTGTGCTTCTCATCTTATTTAATATCTAATAAAATATCTTTGTATTGACATTTATTAATTATTTTCATGTTCATCAACTGATCTAAAATGGCTGAGGATTCATTAAAACAATTGTTGTTTCCAGCCTTCTTACTACCTAACAACAATAATAGCCTATTAACTAATTGTGATGGGTCATTTGGAAGAAAACTAACACCCGAACCAAGCTTACTTAAAGCATCAATAATATGTTTCTCCTTCTCATTCTTCTTACTTTTACCAGCAACAGAAACTCCATAATCAAGTGCATTTAGCAACTCAATATATACCCTATCTTCCTCTCTTTCCATATCAAGTGGTTCCTCAAAATATTTTGAACCGCTGAATCCGGGGTTTGTTAGAAGAAACATTAATCTTGGAGTTAATTTAACATTTGGTTGAGTAGAACTCAAGAACATCAATTCATCATTAAATATCAATACCTTTTCTTCCACAAGATGAAACACTGCTGGTTCTTCTGTTGGAATGAGACCTGCTCTGGTTTTTGAACCCGCCGAATATTCATTGTTTTGAAGAGCTTCCACAACATAATTAGGGGGTTGATTTACCTCCTCAAGTTTCCGAAATAATCCCTCGTCATCATATTCTAATTCACCAAGTTCTTGTTTTGTTATCTGACTAAAATCTTTGAGCATTTGAAGTTTTTTCGGAGTAAATTCTACCGTGGGAACTGTAGGGTGTTGAGTTTTCAAAAGTGGTTTAAAGAATTTCTCTTGTTTTCTTTCAAAGGCTTCTTCACCAGTTAGTTTCTGTCTCCGTTTCTTCTTTATCTCTTCCTGTTGTTTAACAACTTTTGAAACTAATTGTTGATGTTCCTTAAACTTTCTTTCTCTTTCTTCAGTATTCATTTTCTGTATTTATTTATTGAAAAATATCATTTAGTATCTCATCTTGTTTCACAACAATATATTTATATTTTCCAATCGTGTGTTTCATATAATTTTCAAATTCTTTTTTACTACATAACGTAGAGCAATTATCTCTCCAAAAATTATTTACATCTATTGAATTTAACTTAAATAAAATAAAAGTATTGGCATTGTTTCTTATTGAGCGTCGAGGGAGTTGAAAATATGATTGACTAAGATATATACAATTACAAGAAGAATGTCTCCCTCTTGTATAGTAGCTATCCATTACTGTTTGGTTTCTCTCATTAACACAATCATCAAAGATGACAAGGTTCTTTTTTGATTTATCTAAATCTTGAGGTGAAGGTATATCATCCGTATTATCACTGAGAATACAAGTTATGGGTTTCGATTTTGATTTCTGTGTATCACAAAATAATTGTATTATATCATCAATATTATAATCATTTAGTTTGTTTTGAAGTTTAAATAAACCGATAATGTCTTCCTTTTTAAGACCCGCATTAAAACCCTGTGAGAGTAGTTGATACTCGGGTTGAAAACTTGACTTTGTAAAAATTATTAAATTATCATAATCTAAAAAATTAGAACCAAGGAGCATCTTTAAAAGTAAACAGGTTTTTCCACATCCGCTTGAACCAACTATTAGACATCTCAATGAATTTGGAATGTTTTTATGGTTATTAAATTTTATCTTATTTTCCCAAACGGGTAAAAAATCATTCATTTATATATTTGGAAAACAAGTTATCCAACTTTTTTTGAGCTATTTGAGAAACTCTATATTTTATCCTGAGTTCGGGTTTAATTTCAAAATAATCCATTATTTTATTTATATAGTATCTTGTATTAACATTTCCATTAAAATTATTTTGAATAATAAATATCATTAAACCCTTATACATTTCCTCAATACAATTAGTCTCTTCCCTTGAAAGAAATGGTGTATTATCATCACAATACTTAACATTCATCTCTCTTATTAATCTTGTAAAGTAATTCATTTTTGGTTCTAATTTAAAAGAGTTATATATTTTTTTATATTTCTTATTATCATTAATTAAAATTAAATCACAGAAAATACATTGTTTATATGAATCCTCATCATTAAGCCCCACTCTATCACAAGCCGGACAATTCTCTAATTTATCATATGGAGAGTCTGGAAATTCTAAATATCCTTCAGAACTTATCATATTTATGTGGTAAATTTTTACTTAAACTAAACGCAAGTTTATTCATTAATAAATACAATGTTTCAAAGCACAAAAGACAAATTTCAATCAATCTCTACTTCGGTGGAAGATATAGAAAAATATGTCAAAGATGTTAAATTGAACAAAGATAAATATGGAAATTTTTGGGTAAAACCAGTTATGGAAAATAACATGAGCCCCTCTATTTCATTTAAAGGAAGAGCTCTAACTATACCTGGAAAGACATCCATTAAAGTAAATCTAACAAAAGTTTCTCCTCTACTCCTGGCAATTTATTCAAAGCTTGAAAAAGTGATTGACCACGATACTTTGAAAAAGAATGATAAGACCATCAACAATACTCGTGGAGAAATTTGTATTTACTTTAATAATCCAAAGGGTGTAGATCTAAGTAAAATGAATGATGTTAATATTTCTGGTGAAATGTCATTTCGTTCTATGATAGTTAGAGATTATTTAAAGATAACTTTTGATATTAAAAATGTAGAGATTGAATCTGTTAATGAAAGAAAGTATATAGATATTGATGGGAATATTTTTCTTGCTAATTAAATATGAGTCAATACAGCAGTGAAGATTTTACTATTTCATTGAACTCAGACGATAGTGATGATAGTATTTCATTGAACTTGGACGATGGTGATGATAGTATTTCATTGAACACAGATGATAGTTATGATACTAATAGTTTGTGCTCAAATGATAGTTATGAGAGTAGCTTTATTGATGACTCTGAGTATGATTCTGAGTATTCATGTGATAGTTATGACTTAGATGATTCTGAGTGAAAAAGTGTTTTAGTTTAAGCACAGCGATATATATAAAACGGAGCTGTAAAGCTCAAAAGTGTTTTATTTTAAGCACAGTGATATATATAAAACACCACGTTTTCTCACGCTATAAATATGGTTTATTGTGATACTTGCGAGAAGGAAGTAAAATATTATAAACAACATATTCTCACCGCAAAACATACATACAACATTTTAAACAAACTTTCCCCTCTTCCACCTGAAACAAAACACTGTTCTACATGTAATAAAAATATCCTCAAGAAAGGCTTCAAAATACATCTTAAAACAAATCTACATTTATCAAATTTTATCACAACTAAAAACTCTGATGGAGCATTCAAAGGACATATTAAAATAAGAGTCTTTAACTTCAAACCTCCTGAACCAGAGTCTATAGTTGATGCTGTAGAAATAGTTAAACCTGCTGTTCAAACGTTGATTGAAAAAACACTAAAGGAAATGAAACCACTTAAATTTTATATGGGAGTAAAATTAGAAATGACAAAGGATGAAGGAGTTATAGATGCACCATACATGAGAACTGAGCCACACTTTATATCTTCATATCAAGATTTTAAAACATCAGGAGTCTATGATGAACTTATTAAACAAGAGCAAGATGTGGATAATTCAATCGTAGGAAGTGGATTCAATATAGGAAAAATTATTTACATAGACATTCATATTCTTAAATCAGATCCTCTAAAAGCTTCTTCTTACATTGATTTACCCAGTGTTATCAAAAATAGAAAAGCAGTTATCAATATCAAAAATAAAGACAATAAATGTTTTCTCTGGTCTATTTTAGCACACTTACATCCTCCACATTTTCATGATGAAAGAGTATCTCATTATAAAAAATATGAGAATACATTAAATACGAAAGATCTAAAGTTTCCGATGACTTTAAATGATATTCCTAAATTTGAAAAGATGAATAATTTATCAGTTAATGTTTATGGTCTAACAGAAACAAACAACATTCAGGTTTTAAAGCTTTCTGACAATTGTAAACAAACTCATATTAATCTTCTATATTTTAATTCAGACGAAAATTCACATTATACATACATCAAAGATATTGCTAAATTAATAAAACCACAAGTCTGTAAGAGAACAAATAAAATATATATTTGTTTGCGTTGTCTTAACTTCTTCAATTCACAAGAAAGATTAGATAAACATTCAAATTATTGTGGCGAACATAAATCAACGGTAATCAATATGCCTAAAGAAGGCTCAAAGATCACATTCAAAGATGAAAATAAAAAGATCAAACATCCATTTGTTATATATGCTGATTTTGAAAGTATTTTAGAAAAAATTGATACTGCTTCTCAAGATCCAAAAGAATCATACACAAATAAATATCAAAAACATACTCCTTGTGGTTTTTGTTATTATATCAAATCATCCGTTGGTGATAAATATAACAAGTTAGAGATGTATAGAGGCTCAAATACCCCAGAGGAGTTTGTGAAACGACTAGAAAAAGACTGTGTTCGATTAACCAAGATAATGAGAGAAACCAATAAACCAATGTCCTTAACAAGTAAAGAAAAAAGGGAATTTATAAAAAACAATGTCTGTCATATTTGTGAGGAGAAAATTGGTAAAGGTCTAAAGGTTAGAGACCATTGTCATCTCACTGGTAAATATAGAGGTCCGGCTCATCAAAGTTGTAATATTAATTATCAACTCCCCTCTTTCATTCCTGTCTTTCTTCATAACAACGCTCATTATGATACACATCTATTTATCAAGGAACTCTCAAAGACTTCTGGAAGTATCTCAGCAATTCCAAACACGGATCAGAAATACATTTCATTCACAAAAACAATTCACACATCTCCTATTACTCATATCAGATTTCTTGATACATTTAAATTCATGGCAAGTCCATTGGTTAACTTGGTTCAAAATCTAAAAGAGTTTCCATGTCTTTCAGAGTATTTTTTAGATAAAGATTTTCTAACACAAAAGGGAATTTACCCCTATGACTATATGGACTCATTTGAGAGATTCAATGAAACACAACTTCCTTCAAAAGAAAATTTCTATAACAAATTAAATAATAGTCATATATCTGATAAAGATTATGTACACGCACAAAATGTTTGGGAAAAATATAACATCAAGAATCTTGGCGAGTATCACGATTTGTATCTCAAAACTGATGTGCTTTTATTGGCCGATGTATTTGAAGCCTTTAGATCTGTTTGTCGCACTGGATATGGATTGGATCCTGCTCACTACTACACAGCACCTGGATTGGCCTGGAGTGCGATGTTGAAAATGACAAAACAAGATTTGGATTTGATAACCGATGTTGATATGCTTTTGATGATTGAAAAGGCAAAAAGAGGTGGAATTTCACAAGTCTGCTCGAGTAGATACGCAAAAGCAAATAACAAATATCTTCCAAATTATGATCCAACGAAAGAGAGTTCTTACTTGATGTACTATGACGCGAACAACCTGTATGGCTGGGCAATGTCTCAGGCTCTTCCTTATGGAAAACTTAGATGGGTAAAGGAAAAAGACTACAAAAACGTTTTACAAGATGTATGTATCTCTACACAAAAAGAATTGGATGAAGAAAAAGTTGGTTATTATTTTGAAATTGATTTAAAATATCCAGAGGAACTCCATAACCTACACAAAGATCTCCCATTTGCTTGTGAGAAAGAAAGTCCAAAGAAAGAATGGTTGAGTGATTATCAACGATCGTTTGATATAGGTGAATCAACAGAAAAATTACTTACTACATTATATAACAAGAAAAATTATGTTCTACACCAAAGAAATTTGCGACAATATTTATCAAAAGGTCTAAGAGTAGAGAAGATCCATAGGGTTCTAAAGTTCAATCAAAGTCATTGGTTAAAGGGGTACATTGATTTTAATACACAAAGAAGAACAGAGTCAAAAACAGATTTTGAGAAAGACTTTTATAAATTGATGAATAATGCGGTCTTTGGTAAGACTATGGAGAATGTGAGGAAAAGACAAAATATCAGACTATCAACATCTTGGGAACAAGCATCAAAATTAATTAATAGACCGAGTTTTACTCGAGCTGAGGTCTTTACTGAGAACTTTTGTGCGATCCATTTGATTAAAGAGAGTATTGAAATGAACAAACCTATTTATATTGGAACAACAATTCTTGATTTATCAAAGTCATTAATGTATGATTACTTTTATAATAACTTGAGGAAGAAATATCAAAATGATGTTAATCTACTTTATATGGATACAGATAGTTTTATTTTGAAAATTAATACCAACGATGTTTATTCAGACATGAAAAGAGACATTAATATCTATGACACGAGTAATTACAGTCCAGAGAGTGAGTTGTTCTCTTCTAAAAATAAAAAGGTGATTGGAAAGTTCAAGGATGAATTAGGAGGAAATGTTATGAGTGAATTTGTGGGATTGAGGTCAAAGGCTTATGCTTATAAATACATTGTGAATAACGTTGAAAAGACTGATAAGAAGTTAAAAGGTGTAAAGAAAAATGTTTTTAAAGAAACAATAAACTTTAAGGATTATTATAACTGTTTAACAACAAAGAAAGAAGAGTTTAGAAAGATTAATGGAATAAGAAGTTATAAACATCAATTATATTCAGAAGAGATAAATAAGAAAGCATTGGGGGCTTTTGATGATAAGAGGTTTATTTTAGAAAATGGAATTGATAGTCTCCCTTATGGTTATATAAGTATATAAGTGATAAGATATATATATAAGTGATAAGATATATATAAGTGATAAGATATACATAAGTGATAAGATATATATAAGTGATAAGATATATATAAGTGATAAGTTAAAAAGGGGGGGGGGGGGGTTGGGGATTTTAACGGGCTACCGCCGCCTTTTTTACTATTATATAAATGATAGAACCAAGTATCAACCAGACTAAAGAGTGGAGGTGTAATCAACCTTGGTATATAAATGGAAAACATAATGAATGTGAAAAATATCAAATAGGTATAATTGAAAAGGCAACTGGTAAAAAAGTTCACAAAACAAATAAGAGAATTAATTTAAATACCGGTGAATTGGGTAAAAAAGATGGAAATATTTTTGAGTGGACGGAAAACTTTGATGGTTGTCAGGAAAATATATACTTTAATTTAAAAATGGTATGTGGCACTGGAGGCGCTCAAATAAGAACATTGAGGGAGGTTTACCATTTTATCTTAGCTCAGTTAAAATATCTTAATAAAGAACCAAACTCAAACATATTTTTTGTTAATATATTAGATGGTGAAGAGAGTTGTAGGAGAATTAAATTATTTCCCACGCATAAACAAATATTTGTAGGGTCGTTGTTTGAGTGGGTTATATTCACCAGATGATATTAAGAGTAAAAGGTTAAAAGGTTCATAAGGTCAGAAGGATCACAGGTGTTTAAGTGGTCTAATGAATAAGGATAACATGTCAAAAGGTTAGAAGGTTCGTAAAGAACAGGGTGAGAGAAATAGAGGTCTTTAGGGGCAATATGGAAGTGAATGGGTCAAAGATTAATCTGCCAGATGATATGTAGAAGAAGGATGATAGGTCTATAAGAGAAAACAAATATTTGTAGTGTTTGAGTGGTCTAATGAACAACATTAAGGATAGGTACTACAGACAAAAGGTTCATAAAGATGAGGGTGGGAGAAATAGAGGTGTTTATGATTTTTGAAAAAGACAAGGGGGTAAATGACATTAGATAGGGATTTCCCATGTTAAACGGAGGTGTCCCAGAAGCAACATTATTACACTACTGACAGCTGATAACATGATATCATGAAAGAGACAGCTGATAACATGATATCATGAAAGAGACAGCTGATAACATGATATCATGAAAGAGACAGATGATAACATGATATCATGAAAGAGACAGCTGATAACATGATCTCATGAAAGAGACAGCTGATAACATGATCCAATGAAAGAGAAAGATGATAACATGATCTCATGAAAGAGACAGCTGATAACATGATATCATGAAAGAGACAGCTGATAACATGATATCATGAAAGAGACAGCTGATAACATGATATCATGAAAGAGACAGCTGATGACATGATTTCATGAAAGAGACAGCTGATAACATGATTTCATGAAAAAGACAGCTGATAACATGATCTCATGAAAGAGACAGCTGTTAACATGATCCAATGAAAGAGAAAGCTGATAGCATGATCTCATGTAAGAGGCAGCTGATAACATGATCTCATGAAAGAGACACCTGATAACATGATCTCATTAAAGAAACAGCTGATAACATGATCTCATGAAAGAGACAGCTGATAGCATGATCACATGAAAGAAAGAGCTGATAACATGATCTCATGAAAGAGACAGCTGATAACATGATCTCATGAAAGAGACAGCTGATAACATGATATCATGAAAGAGACAGCTGATAACATGATATCATGAAAGAGACAGCTGATAACATGATCCAATGAAAGAGACAGCTGATAACATGATCTCATGAAAGAGACAGCTGATAACATGATCCAATGAAAGAGAAAGCTGATAGCATGATCTCATGTAAGAGGCAGCTGATAACATGATCCAAAGAAAGAGACAGCTGATAACATGATCCAATGAAAGAGACAGCTGATAACATGATATCATGAAAGAGACACCTGATAACATGATCTCATTAAAGAAACAGCTGATAACATGATCTCATGAAAGAAACAGCTGACAACATGATCTCATGAAATAGACAGCTGATAACATGATCTCAAGAAAGAGACAGCTGATAACATGATCTCATGAAAGAGACACCTGATAACATGATCTCATTAAAGAAACAGCTGATAACATGATCTCATGAAAGAGACAGCTGATAGCATGATCACATGAAAGAAAGAGCTGATAACATGATCTCATGAAAGAGACAGCTGATAACATGATCTCATGAAAGAGACAGCTGATAACATGATCTCATGAAAGAGACAGCTGATAACATGATCTCATGAAAGAGACAGCTGACAACATGATCTCAGGAAAGAGACAGATGATAACATGATATCATGAAAGAGACAGCGGATAACATGATCTCATGAAAGAAACAGCTGATAACATGATCTCAGGAAAGAGACAGATGATAACATGATATCATGAAAGAGACAGATGATAACATGATCTCATGAAAGAGACAGCTGATAACATGATATCATGAAAGAGACAGCTGATAACATTATCTCATGAAAGAGACAGCTGATAACATGATCTCATGAAAGAGACAGATGATAACATGATCTCATGAAAGAGACAGCTGATAACATGATCTCATGAAAGAGACAGCTGATAACATGATCTCATGAAAGAGGCAGATGATAACATGATATCATGAAAGAGACAGCTGATAACATGATCTCATGAAAGAGACAGCTGATAACATGATCCAATGAAAGAGAAAGATGATAACATGATCTCATGAAAGAGACAGCTGATAACATGATATCATGAAAGAGACAGCTGATAACATGATATCATGAAAGAGACAGCTGATAACATGATTTCATGAAAGAGACAGCTGATAACATGATTTCATGAAAAAGACAGCTGATAACATGATCTCATGAAAGAGACAGCTGATAACATGATCTCATGAAAGAGACAGCTGTTAACATGATCCAATGAAAGAGAAAGCTGATAGCATGATCTCATGTAAGAGGCAGCTGATAACATGATCCAAAGAAAGAGACAGCTGATAACATGATCCAATGAAAGAGACAGCTGATAACATGATATCATGAAAGAGACAGCTGATAACATGATCTCATGAAAGAGACAGCTGATAACATGATCTCATGAAAGAGACAGCTGACAACATGATCTCATGAAAGAGACAGCTGATAACATGATCTCATGAAAGAGACAGATGATAACATGATCTCATGAAAGAGACAGCTGATAGCATGATCTCATGAAAGAGAAAGCTGATAACCTGATCTCATGAAAGAGACAGATGATAACATGATATCATGAAAGAGACAGCTGATAACATGATCTCATGAAAGAGACAGCTGATAACATGATCCAATGAAAGAGAAAGATGATAACATGATCTCATGAAAGAGACAGCTGATAACATGATCTCATGAAAGAGACAGCTGATAACATGATCTCATGAAAGAGACAGCTGACAACATGATCTCATGAAAGAGACAGCTGATAACATGATCTCATGAAAGAGACAGATGATAACATGATCTCATGAAAGAGACAGCTGATAGCATGATCTCATGAAAGAGACAGCTGATAACCTGATCTCATGAAAGAGACAGATGATAACATGATATCCTGAAAGAGACAGCTGATAACATGATCTCATGAAAGAGACAGCTGATAACATGATCCAATGAAAGAGAAAGATGATAACATGATCTCATGAAAGAGACAGCTGATAACATGATATCATGAAAGAGACAGCTGATAACATGATATCATGAAAGAGACAGCTGATAACATAATTTCATGAAAGAGACAGCTGATAACATGATCCAATGAAAGAGAAAGCTGATAGCATGATCTCATGTAAGAGGCAGCTGATAACATGATCCAATGAAAGAGACAGCTGATAACATGATCTCATGAAAGAGACAGCTGATAACATGATCCAATGAAAGAGAAAGCTGACAGCATGATCTCATGTAAGAGGCAGCTGATAACATGATCCAAAGAAAGAGACAGCTGATAACATGATCCAATGAAAGAGACAGCTGATAACATGATATCATGAAAGAGACAGCTGATAACATGATATCATGAAAGAGACAGCTGATAACATGATATCATGAAAGAGACAGCTGATAACATGATATCATGAAAGAGACAGCTGATAACATAATTTCATGAAAGAGACAGCTGATAACATGATCCAATGAAAGAGAAAGCTGATAGCATGATCTCATGTAAGAGACAGCTGATAACATGATCCAATGAAAGAGACAGCTGATAACATGATCTCATGAAAGAGACAGCTGATAACATGATCCAATGAAAGAGAAAGCTGATAGCATGATCTCATGTAAGAGGCAGCTGATAACATGATCCAAAGAAAGAGACAGCTGATAACATGATCCAATGAAAGAGACAGCTGATAACATGATATCATGAAAGAGACAGCTGATAACATGATATCATGAAAGAGACAGCTGATAACATGATCTCATGAAAGAGACAGCTGATAACATGATCTCATGAAAGAGACAGCTGATAACATGATCTCATGAAAGAGACAGCTGATAACATGATCTCATGAAAGAGACAGCTGATAACATGATCTCATGAAAGAGACAGCTGATAACATGATCTCATGAAAGAGACAGCTGATAACATGATCTCCTGAAAGAAACAGCTGACAACATGATCTCATGAAAGAGACAGCTGATAACATGATCTCATGAAAGAGACAGCTGATAACATGATCTCATGAAAGAGACAGCTGATAACATGATCCAATGAAAGAGACAGCTGATAACATGATATCATGAAAGAGACAGCTGATAACATGATATCATGAAAGAGACAGCTGATAACATGATCTCATGAAAGAGACAGCTGATAACATGATCTCATGAAAGAGACAGCTGATAACATGATCTCATGAAAGAGACAGCTGATAACATGATCTCATGAAAGAGACGGCTGATAACATGATCTCATGAAAGAGACAGCTGATAACATGATCTCATGAAAGAGACAGCTGATAACATGATCTCCTGAAAGAAACAGCTGACAACATGATCTCATGAAAGAGACAGCTGATAACATGATCTCATGAAAGAGACAGCTGATAACATGATCTCATGAAAGAAACAGCTGATAACATGATCTCATGAAAGAGACAGCTGATAACATGATCTCATGAAAGAGACAGCTGATAACATGATATCATGAAAGAGACAGCTGATAACATGATCTCATGAAAGAGACAGCTGATAACATGATCTCATGAAAGAGACAGCTGATAACATGATCTCATGAAAGAGACAGCTGATAACATGATCTCATGAAAGAGACAGCTGATAACATGATCTCATGAAAGAGACAGCTGATAACATGATCTCATGAAAGAGACAGCTGATAACATGATATCATGAAAGAGACAGCTGATAACATGATATCATGAAAGAGACAGCTGATAACATGATCCAATGAAAGAGACAGCTGATAACATGATCTCATGAAAGAGACAGCTGATAACATGATCCAATGAAAGAGAAAGCTGATAGCATGATCTCATGTAAGAGGCAGCTGATAACATGATCCAAAGAAAGAGACAGCTGATAACATGATCCAATGAAAGAGACAGCTGATAACATGATATCATGAAAGAGACACCTGATAACATGATCTCATTAAAGAAACAGCTGATAACATGATCTCATGAAAGAAACAGCTGACAACATGATCTCATGAAATAGACAGCTGATAACATGATCTCAAGAAAGAGACAGCTGATAACATGATCTCATGAAAGAGACACCTGATAACATGATCTCATTAAAGAAACAGCTGATAACATGATCTCATGAAAGAGACAGCTGATAGCATGATCACATGAAAGAAAGAGCTGATAACATGATCTCATGAAAGAGACAGCTGATAACATGATCTCATGAAAGAGACAGCTGATAACATGATATCATGAAAGAGACAGCTGATAACAAGATATCATGAAAGAGACAGCTGATAACATGATCCAATGAAAGAGACAGCTGATAACATGATCTCATGAAAGAGACAGCTGATAACATGATCCAATGAAAGAGAAAGCTGATAGCATGATCTCATGTAAGAGGCAGCTGATAACATGATCCAAAGAAAGAGACAGCTGATAACATGATCCAATGAAAGAGACAGCTGATAACATGATATCATGAAAGAGACACCTGATAACATGATCTCATTAAAGAAACAGCTGATAACATGATCTCATGAAAGAAACAGCTGACAACATGATCTCATGAAATAGACAGCTGATAACATGATCTCAAGAAAGAGACAGCTGATAACATGATCTCATGAAAGAGACACCTGATAACATGATCTCATTAAAGAAACAGCTGATAACATGATCTCATGAAAGAGACAGCTGATAGCATGATCACATGAAAGAAAGAGCTGATAACATGATCTCATGAAAGAGACAGCTGATAACATGATCTCATGAAAGAGACAGCTGATAACATGATCTCATGAAAGAGACAGCTGATAACATGATCTCATGAAAGAGACAGCTGATAACATGATCTCAGGAAAGAGACAGATGATAACATGATATCATGAAAGAGACAGCGGATAACATGATCTCATGAAAGAAACAGCTGATAACATGATCTCAGGAAAGAGACAGATGATAACATGATATCATGAAAGAGACAGATGATAACATGATCTCATGAAAGAGACAGCTGATAACATGATATCATGAAAGAGACAGCTGATAACATTATCTCATGAAAGAGACAGCTGATAACATGATATCATGAAAGAGACAGCTGATAACATGATCTCATGAAAGAGAAAGCTGATAACATGATCTCATGAAAGAGACAGCTGATAACATGATCTCATGAAAGAGACAGATGATAACATGATCTCATGAAAGAGACAGCTGATAACATGATCTCATGAAAGAGACAGATGATAACATGATATCATGAAAGAGACAGCTGATAACATGATCTCATGAAAGAGACAGCTGATAACATGATCCAATGAAAGAGAAAGATGATAACATGATCTCATGAAAGAGACAGCTGATAACATGATATCATGAAAGAGACAGCTGATAACATGATATCATGAAAGAGACAGCTGATAACATGATATCATGAAAGAGACAGCTGATAACATGATATCATGAAAGAGACAGATGATAACATGATATCATGAAAGAGACAGCTGATAACATGATCTCATGAAAGAGACAGCTGATAACATGATCCAATGAAAGAGAAAGATGATAACATGATCTCATGAAAGAGACAGCTGATAACATGATATCATGAAAGAGACAGCTGATAACATGATATCATGAAAGAGACAGCTGATAACATGATATCATGAAAGAGACAGCTGATGACATGATTTCATGAAAGAGACAGCTGATAACATGATTTCATGAAAAAGACAGCTGATAACATGATCTCATGAAAGAGACAGCTGTTAACATGATCCAATGAAAGAGAAAGCTGATAGCATGATCTCATGTAAGAGGCAGCTGATAACATGATCTCATGAAAGAGACACCTGATAACATGATCTCATTAAAGAAACAGCTGATAACATGATCTCATGAAAGAGACAGCTGATAGCATGATCACATGAAAGAAAGAGCTGATAGCATGATCTCATGTAAGAGGCAGCTGATAACATGATCTCATGAAAGAGACACCTGATAACATGATCTCATTAAAGAAACAGCTGATAACATGATCTCATGAAAGAGACAGCTGATAACATGATATCATGAAAGAGACAGCTGATAACATGATATCATGAAAGAGACAGCTGATAACATGATCCAATGAAAGAGACAGCTGATAACATGATCTCATGAAAGAGACAGCTGATAACATGATCCAATGAAAGAGAAAGCTGATAGCATGATCTCATGTAAGAGGCAGCTGATAACATGATCCAAAGAAAGAGACAGCTGATAACATGATCCAATGAAAGAGACAGCTGATAACATGATATCATGAAAGAGACACCTGATAACATGATCTCATTAAAGAAACAGCTGATAACATGATCTCATGAAAGAAACAGCTGACAACATGATCTCATGAAATAGACAGCTGATAACATGATCTCAAGAAAGAGACAGCTGATAACATGATCTCATGAAAGAGACACCTGATAACATGATCTCATTAAAGAAACAGCTGATAACATGATCTCATGAAAGAGACAGCTGATAGCATGATCACATGAAAGAAAGAGCTGATAACATGATCTCATGAAAGAGACAGCTGATAACATGATCTCATGAAAGAGACAGCTGATAACATGATCTCATGAAAGAGACAGCTGATAACATGATCTCATGAAAGAGACAGCTGATAACATGATCTCAGGAAAGAGACAGATGATAACATGATATCATGAAAGAGACAGCGGATAACATGATCTCATGAAAGAAACAGCTGATAACATGATCTCAGGAAAGAGACAGATGATAACATGATATCATGAAAGAGACAGATGATAACATGATCTCATGAAAGAGACAGCTGATAACATGATATCATGAAAGAGACAGCTGATAACATTATCTCATGAAAGAGACAGCTGATAACATGATATCATGAAAGAGACAGCTGATAACATGATCTCATGAAAGAGAAAGCTGATAACATGATCTCATGAAAGAGACAGCTGATAACATGATCTCATGAAAGAGACAGATGATAACATGATCTCATGAAAGAGACAGCTGATAACATGATCTCATGAAAGAGACAGATGATAACATGATATCATGAAAGAGACAGCTGATAACATGATCTCATGAAAGAGACAGCTGATAACATGATCCAATGAAAGAGAAAGATGATAACATGATCTCATGAAAGAGACAGCTGATAACATGATATCATGAAAGAGACAGCTGATAACATGATATCATGAAAGAGACAGCTGATAACATGATATCATGAAAGAGACAGCTGATAACATGATCTCATGAAAGAGACAGCTGATAACATGATCCAATGAAAGAGAAAGATGATAACATGATCTCATGAAAGAGACAGCTGATAACATGATATCATGAAAGAGACAGCTGATAACATGATATCATGAAAGAGACAGCTGATAACATGATATCATGAAAGAGACAGCTGATGACATGATTTCATGAAAGAGACAGCTGATAACATGATTTCATGAAAAAGACAGCTGATAACATGATCTCATGAAAGAGACAGCTGTTAACATGATCCAATGAAAGAGAAAGCTGATAGCATGATCTCATGTAAGAGGCAGCTGATAACATGATCCAAAGAAAGAGACAGCTGATAACATGATCCAATGAAAGAGACAGCTGATAACATGATATCATGAAAGAGACAGCTGTTAACATGATCCAATGAAAGAGAAAGCTGATAGCATGATCTCATGTAAGAGGCAGCTGATAACATGATCCAAAGAAAGAGACAGCTGATAACATGATCCAATGAAAGAGACAGCTGATAACATGATATCATGAAAGAGACAGCTGTTAACATGATCCAAAGAAAGAGACAGCTGATAACATGATCCAATGAAAGAGACAGCTGATAACATCATCTCATGAAAGAGACAGCTGTTAACATGATCCAATGAAAGAGAAAGCTGATAGCATGATCTCATGTAAGAGGCAGCTGATAACATGATCCAAAGAAAGAGACAGCTGATAACATGATCCAATGAAAGAGACAGCTGATAACATGATATCATGAAAGAGACAGCTGATAACATGATCTCATGAAAGAGACAGCTGATAACATGATCTCATGAAAGAGACAGCTGACAACATGATCTCATGAAAGAGACAGCTGATAACATGATCTCATGAAAGACACAGCTGATAACATGATCTCATGAAATAGACAGCTGATAACATGATCTCATGAAAGAGACAGCTGATAACATGATCTCATGAAAGAGACAGTGGATAACATGATCTCATGAAAGAAACAGCTGATAACATGATCTCATGAAAGAGACAGCTGATAACATGATCTCATGAAAGAGACAGCTGATAACATGATCTCATGAAAGAGACAGCTGATAACATGATCTCATGAAAGAGACAGCTGATAACATGATCTCATGAAAGAGACAGCTGATAACATTATCTCATGAAAGAGACAGCTGATAACATGATCTCATGAAAGAGACAGCTGACAACATGATCTCCTAAAAGAAACAGCTGACAACATGATCTCATGAAAGAGACAGCTGACAACATGATCTCATGAAAGAAACAGCTGATAACATGATCTCATGAAAGAGACAGCTGATAACATGATGTCATGAAAGAGACAGCTGATAACATGATCTCATGAAAGAGACAGCTGATAACATGATCTCATGAAAGAGACAGCTGATAACATGATCTCATGAAAGAGACAGCTGATAACATGATCTTATGAAAGAGACAGCTGATAACATGATCTCATGAAAGAGACAGCTGATAACATCATCTCATGAAAGAGACAGATGATAACATGATATCATGAAAGAGACAGCTGATAACATGATCTCATGAAAGAGACAGCTGATAACATGATCTCATGAAAGAGACAGCTGATAACATGATCTCATGAAAGAGACAGCTGATAACATGATCTCATGAAAGAGACAGCTGATAACATGATCTCATGAAAGAGACAGCTGATAACATGATCCAATGAAAGAGACAGCTGATAACATGATCTCATGAAAGAGACAGCTGATAACATGATATCATGAAAGAAACAGCTGATAACATGATCCAAAGAAAGAGACAGCTGATAACATGATCTCATGAAAGAGACAGCTGATAACATGATATCATGAAAGAAACAGCTGATAACATGATCCAAAGAAAGAGACAGCTGATAACATGATCCAATGAAAGAGACAGCTGATAACATGATCTCATGAAAGAGACAGCTGATAACATGATCTCATGAAAGAGACAGCTGATAACATGATCTCATGAAAGAGACAGCTGATAACATGATCTCATGAAAGAGACAGCTGATAACATGATCTCATGAAAGAGAAAGCTGATAACATGATCTCATGAAAGAGACAGCTGATAACATGATCTCATGAAAGAGACAGCTGATAACATGATCTCCTGAAAGAAACAGCTGACAACATGATCTCATGAAAGAGACAGCTGATAACATGATCTCATGAAAGAGACAGCTGATAACATGATCTCATGAAAGAGACACCTGATAACATGATCTCATTAAAGAAACAGCTGATAACATGATCTCATGAAAGAGACAGCTGATAGCATGATCACATGAAAGAGACAGCTGATAACATGATCTCATGAAAGAGACAGCTGATAACATGATCTCATGAAAGAGACAGCTGATAACATGATATCATGAAAGAGACAGCGGATAACATGATCTCATGAAAGAAACAGCTGATAACATGATCTCAGGAAAGAGACAGATGATAACATGATATCATGAAAGAGACAGATGATAACATGATCTCATGAAAGAGACAGCTGATAACATGATATCATGAAAGAGACAGCTGATAACATTATCTCATGAAAGAGACAGCTGATAACATGATATCATGAAAGAGACAGCTGATAACATGATCTCATGAAAGAGAAAGCTGATAACATGATCTCATGAAAGAGACAGCTGATAACATGATCTCATGAAAGAGACAGATGATAACATGATCTCATGAAAGAGACAGCTGATAACATGATCTCATGAAAGAGACAGATGATAACATGATATCATGAAAGAGACAGCTGATAACATGATCTCATGAAAGAGACAGCTGATAACATGATCCAATGAAAGAGAAAGATGATAACATGATCTCATGAAAGAGACAGCTGATAACATGATATCATGAAAGAGACAGCTGATAACATGATATCATGAAAGAGACAGCTGATAACATGATATCATGAAAGAGACAGCTGATAACATGATATCATGAAAGAGACAGATGATAACATGATATCATGAAAGAGACAGCTGATAACATGATCTCATGAAAGAGACAGCTGATAACATGATCCAATGAAAGAGAAAGATGATAACATGATCTCATGAAAGAGACAGCTGATAACATGATATCATGAAAGAGACAGCTGATAACATGATATCATGAAAGAGACAGCTGATAACATGATATCATGAAAGAGACAGCTGATGACATGATTTCATGAAAGAGACAGCTGATAACATGATTTCATGAAAAAGACAGCTGATAACATGATCTCATGAAAGAGACAGCTGTTAACATGATCCAATGAAAGAGAAAGCTGATAGCATGATCTCATGTAAGAGGCAGCTGATAACATGATCTCATGAAAGAGACACCTGATAACATGATCTCATTAAAGAAACAGCTGATAACATGATCTCATGAAAGAGACAGCTGATAGCATGATCACATGAAAGAAAGAGCTGATAACATGATCTCATGAAAGAGACAGCTGATAACATGATCTCATGAAAGAGACAGCTGATAACATGATATCATGAAAGAGACAGCTGATAACATGATATCATGAAAGAGACAGCTGATAACATGATCCAATGAAAGAGACAGCTGATAACATGATCTCATGAAAGAGACAGCTGATAACATGATCCAATGAAAGAGAAAGCTGATAGCATGATCTCATGTAAGAGGCAGCTGATAACATGATCCAAAGAAAGAGACAGCTGATAACATGATCCAATGAAAGAGACAGCTGATAACATGATATCATGAAAGAGACACCTGATAACATGATCTCATTAAAGAAACAGCTGATAACATGATCTCATGAAAGAAACAGCTGACAACATGATCTCATGAAATAGACAGCTGATAACATGATCTCAAGAAAGAGACAGCTGATAACATGATCTCATGAAAGAGACACCTGATAACATGATCTCATTAAAGAAACAGCTGATAACATGATCTCATGAAAGAGACAGCTGATAGCATGATCACATGAAAGAAAGAGCTGATAACATGATCTCATGAAAGAGACAGCTGATAACATGATCTCATGAAAGAGACAGCTGATAACATGATCTCATGAAAGAGACAGCTGATAACATGATCTCATGAAAGAGACAGCTGATAACATGATCTCAGGAAAGAGACAGATGATAACATGATATCATGAAAGAGACAGCGGATAACATGATCTCATGAAAGAAACAGCTGATAACATGATCTCAGGAAAGAGACAGATGATAACATGATATCATGAAAGAGACAGATGATAACATGATCTCATGAAAGAGACAGCTGATAACATGATATCATGAAAGAGACAGCTGATAACATTATCTCATGAAAGAGACAGCTGATAACATGATATCATGAAAGAGACAGCTGATAACATGATCTCATGAAAGAGAAAGCTGATAACATGATCTCATGAAAGAGACAGCTGATAACATGATCTCATGAAAGAGACAGATGATAACATGATCTCATGAAAGAGACAGCTGATAACATGATCTCATGAAAGAGACAGATGATAACATGATATCATGAAAGAGACAGCTGATAACATGATCTCATGAAAGAGACAGCTGATAACATGATCCAATGAAAGAGAAAGATGATAACATGATCTCATGAAAGAGACAGCTGATAACATGATATCATGAAAGAGACAGCTGATAACATGATATCATGAAAGAGAC
Source organism: Myxine glutinosa (assembly GCF_964187855.1). Taxonomy (NCBI): domain Eukaryota; kingdom Metazoa; phylum Chordata; class Myxini; order Myxiniformes; family Myxinidae; genus Myxine; species Myxine glutinosa. The sequence goes on along the minus strand of NC_136267.1, from coordinate 7,572,724 downwards.
AGCTGATAACATGATATCATGAAAGAGACAGCTGATAACATGATCTCATGAAAGAGACAGCTGATAACATGATCCAATGAAAGAGAAAGATGATAACATGATCTCATGAAAGAGACAGCTGATAACATGATATCATGAAAGAGACAGCTGATAACATGATATCATGAAAGAGACAGCTGATAACATGATATCATGAAAGAGACAGCTGATGACATGATTTCATGAAAGAGACAGCTGATAACATGATTTCATGAAAAAGACAGCTGATAACATGATCTCATGAAAGAGACAGCTGTTAACATGATCCAATGAAAGAGAAAGCTGATAGCATGATCTCATGTAAGAGGCAGCTGATAACATGATCCAAAGAAAGAGACAGCTGATAACATGATCCAATGAAAGAGACAGCTGATAACATGATATCATGAAAGAGACAGCTGTTAACATGATCCAATGAAAGAGAAAGCTGATAGCATGATCTCATGTAAGAGGCAGCTGATAACATGATCCAAAGAAAGAGACAGCTGATAACATGATCCAATGAAAGAGACAGCTGATAACATGATATCATGAAAGAGACAGCTGTTAACATGATCCAAAGAAAGAGACAGCTGATAACATGATCCAATGAAAGAGACAGCTGATAACATCATCTCATGAAAGAGACAGCTGTTAACATGATCCAATGAAAGAGAAAGCTGATAGCATGATCTCATGTAAGAGGCAGCTGATAACATGATCCAAAGAAAGAGACAGCTGATAACATGATCCAATGAAAGAGACAGCTGATAACATGATATCATGAAAGAGACAGCTGATAACATGATCTCATGAAAGAGACAGCTGATAACATGATCTCATGAAAGAGACAGCTGACAACATGATCTCATGAAAGAGACAGCTGATAACATGATCTCATGAAAGACACAGCTGATAACATGATCTCATGAAATAGACAGCTGATAACATGATCTCATGAAAGAGACAGCTGATAACATGATCTCATGAAAGAGACAGTGGATAACATGATCTCATGAAAGAAACAGCTGATAACATGATCTCATGAAAGAGACAGCTGATAACATGATCTCATGAAAGAGACAGCTGATAACATGATCTCATGAAAGAGACAGCTGATAACATGATCTCATGAAAGAGACAGCTGATAACATGATCTCATGAAAGAGACAGCTGATAACATTATCTCATGAAAGAGACAGCTGATAACATGATCTCATGAAAGAGACAGCTGACAACATGATCTCCTAAAAGAAACAGCTGACAACATGATCTCATGAAAGAGACAGCTGACAACATGATCTCATGAAAGAAACAGCTGATAACATGATCTCATGAAAGAGACAGCTGATAACATGATGTCATGAAAGAGACAGCTGATAACATGATCTCATGAAAGAGACAGCTGATAACATGATCTCATGAAAGAGACAGCTGATAACATGATCTCATGAAAGAGACAGCTGATAACATGATCTTATGAAAGAGACAGCTGATAACATGATCTCATGAAAGAGACAGCTGATAACATCATCTCATGAAAGAGACAGATGATAACATGATATCATGAAAGAGACAGCTGATAACATGATCTCATGAAAGAGACAGCTGATAACATGATCTCATGAAAGAGACAGCTGATAACATGATCTCATGAAAGAGACAGCTGATAACATGATCTCATGAAAGAGACAGCTGATAACATGATCTCATGAAAGAGACAGCTGATAACATGATCCAATGAAAGAGACAGCTGATAACATGATCTCATGAAAGAGACAGCTGATAACATGATATCATGAAAGAAACAGCTGATAACATGATCCAAAGAAAGAGACAGCTGATAACATGATTTCATGAAAGAGACAGCTGATAACATGATATCATGAAAGAAACAGCTGATAACATGATCCAAAGAAAGAGACAGCTGATAACATGATCCAATGAAAGAGACAGCTGATAACATGATCTCATGAAAGAGACAGCTGATAACATGATCTCATGAAAGAGACAGCTGATAACATGATCTCATGAAAGAGACAGCTGATAACATGATCTCATGAAAGAGACAGCTGATAACATGATCTCATGAAAGAGAAAGCTGATAACATGATCTCATGAAAGAGACAGCTGATAACATGATCTCATGAAAGAGACAGCTGATAACATGATCTCCTGAAAGAAACAGCTGACAACATGATCTCATGAAAGAGACAGCTGATAACATGATCTCATGAAAGAGACAGCTGATAACATGATCTCATGAAAGAGACACCTGATAACATGATCTCATTAAAGAAACAGCTGATAACATGATCTCATGAAAGAGACAGCTGATAGCATGATCACATGAAAGAGACAGCTGATAACATGATATCATGAAAGAGACACCTGATAACATGATCTCATTAAAGAAACAGCTGATAACATGATCTCATGAAAGAAACAGCTGATAACATGATCTCGTGAAAGAGACACCTGATAACATGATCTCATTAAAGAAACAGCTGATAACATGATCTCATGAAAGAAACAGCTGATAACATGATCTCATGAAAGAGACAGCTGATAACATGATCTCATGAAAGAAACAGCTGATAACATGATCTCATGAAAGAGACAGCTGATAACATGATATCATGAAAGAGACAGCTGATAACATGATATCATGAAAGAGACAGCTGATAACATGATCTCATGAAATAGACAGCTGATAACATGATCTCATGAAAGAGACAGCTGATAACATGATCTCATGAAAGAGACAGCTGATAACATGATATCATGAAAGAGACAGCTGATAACTAGATCTCATGAAAGAGACAGCTGATAACATGATCTCATGAAAGAGAAAGCTGATAACATGATCTCATGAAAGAGACAGCTGATAACATGATCTCATGAAAGAGACAGATGATAACATGATCTCATGAAAGAGACAGCTGATAGCATGATCTCATGAAAGAGACAGCTGATAACCTGATCTCATGAAAGAGACAGCTGATAACATTATCTCATGAAAGAGACAGCTGATAACATGATATCATGAAAGAGACAGCTGATAACATGATCTCATGAAAGAGAAAGCTGATAACATGATCTCATGAAAGAGACAGCTGATAACATGATCTCATGAAAGAGACAGATGATAACATGATCTCATGAAAGAGACAGCTGATAACATGATCTCATGAAAGAGACAGATGATAACATGATATCATGAAAGAGACAGCTGATAACATGATCTCATGAAAGAGACAGCTGATAACATGATCTCAGGAAAGAGACAGATGATAACATGATATCATGAAAGAGACAGCGGATAACATGATCTCATGAAAGAGAAAGCTGATAACATGATCTCATGAAAGAGACAGCTGATAACATGATCTCATGAAAGAGACAGATGATAACATGATCTCATGAAAGAGACAGCTGATAACATGATCTCATGAAAGAGACAGATGATAACATGATATCATGAAAGAGACAGCTGATAACATGATCTCATGAAAGAGACAGCTGATAACATGATCTCAGGAAAGAGACAGATGATAACATGATATCATGAAAGAGACAGCGGATAACATGATCTCATGAAAGAAACAGCTGATAACATGATCTCAGGAAAGAGACAGATGATAACATGATATCATGAAAGAGACAGATGATAACATGATCTCATGAAAGAGACAGCTGATAACATGATATCATGAAAGAGACAGCTGATAACATTATCTCATGAAAGAGACAGCTGATAACATGATATCATGAAAGAGACAGCTGATAACATGATCTCATGAAAGAGAAAGCTGATAACATGATCTCATGAAAGAGACAGCTGATAACATGATCTCATGAAAGAGACAGATGATAACATGATCTCATGAAAGAGACAGCTGATAACATGATCTCATGAAAGAGACAGATGATAACATGATATCATGAAAGAGACAGCTGATAACATGATCTCATGAAAGAGACAGCTGATAACATGATCCAATGAAAGAGAAAGATGATAACATGATCTCATGAAAGAGACAGCTGATAACATGATATCATGAAAGAGACAGCTGATAACATGATATCATGAAAGAGACAGCTGATAACATGATATCATGAAAGAGACAGCTGATAACATGATCTCATGAAAGAGACAGCTGATAACATGATCCAATGAAAGAGAAAGATGATAACATGATCTCATGAAAGAGACAGCTGATAACATGATATCATGAAAGAGACAGCTGATAACATGATATCATGAAAGAGACAGCTGATAACATGATATCATGAAAGAGACAGCTGATGACATGATTTCATGAAAGAGACAGCTGATAACATGATTTCATGAAAAAGACAGCTGATAACATGATCTCATGAAAGAGACAGCTGTTAACATGATCCAATGAAAGAGAAAGCTGATAGCATGATCTCATGTAAGAGGCAGCTGATAACATGATCCAAAGAAAGAGACAGCTGATAACATGATCCAATGAAAGAGACAGCTGATAACATGATATCATGAAAGAGACAGCTGTTAACATGATCCAATGAAAGAGAAAGCTGATAGCATGATCTCATGTAAGAGGCAGCTGATAACATGATCCAAAGAAAGAGACAGCTGATAACATGATCCAATGAAAGAGACAGCTGATAACATGATATCATGAAAGAGACAGCTGTTAACATGATCCAAAGAAAGAGACAGCTGATAACATGATCCAATGAAAGAGACAGCTGATAACATCATCTCATGAAAGAGACAGCTGTTAACATGATCCAATGAAAGAGAAAGCTGATAGCATGATCTCATGTAAGAGGCAGCTGATAACATGATCCAAAGAAAGAGACAGCTGATAACATGATCCAATGAAAGAGACAGCTGATAACATGATATCATGAAAGAGACAGCTGATAACATGATCTCATGAAAGAGACAGCTGATAACATGATCTCATGAAAGAGACAGCTGACAACATGATCTCATGAAAGAGACAGCTGATAACATGATCTCATGAAAGACACAGCTGATAACATGATCTCATGAAATAGACAGCTGATAACATGATCTCATGAAAGAGACAGCTGATAACATGATCTCATGAAAGAGACAGTGGATAACATGATCTCATGAAAGAAACAGCTGATAACATGATCTCATGAAAGAGACAGCTGATAACATGATCTCATGAAAGAGACAGCTGATAACATGATCTCATGAAAGAGACAGCTGATAACATGATCTCATGAAAGAGACAGCTGATAACATGATCTCATGAAAGAGACAGCTGATAACATTATCTCATGAAAGAGACAGCTGATAACATGATCTCATGAAAGAGACAGCTGACAACATGATCTCCTAAAAGAAACAGCTGACAACATGATCTCATGAAAGAGACAGCTGACAACATGATCTCATGAAAGAAACAGCTGATAACATGATCTCATGAAAGAGACAGCTGATAACATGATGTCATGAAAGAGACAGCTGATAACATGATCTCATGAAAGAGACAGCTGATAACATGATCTCATGAAAGAGACAGCTGATAACATGATCTCATGAAAGAGACAGCTGATAACATGATCTTATGAAAGAGACAGCTGATAACATGATCTCATGAAAGAGACAGCTGATAACATCATCTCATGAAAGAGACAGATGATAACATGATATCATGAAAGAGACAGCTGATAACATGATCTCATGAAAGAGACAGCTGATAACATGATCTCATGAAAGAGACAGCTGATAACATGATCTCATGAAAGAGACAGCTGATAACATGATCTCATGAAAGAGACAGCTGATAACATGATCTCATGAAAGAGACAGCTGATAACATGATCCAATGAAAGAGACAGCTGATAACATGATCTCATGAAAGAGACAGCTGATAACATGATATCATGAAAGAAACAGCTGATAACATGATCCAAAGAAAGAGACAGCTGATAACATGATTTCATGAAAGAGACAGCTGATAACATGATATCATGAAAGAAACAGCTGATAACATGATCCAAAGAAAGAGACAGCTGATAACATGATCCAATGAAAGAGACAGCTGATAACATGATCTCATGAAAGAGACAGCTGATAACATGATCTCATGAAAGAGACAGCTGATAACATGATCTCATGAAAGAGACAGCTGATAACATGATCTCATGAAAGAGACAGCTGATAACATGATCTCATGAAAGAGAAAGCTGATAACATGATCTCATGAAAGAGACAGCTGATAACATGATCTCATGAAAGAGACAGCTGATAACATGATCTCCTGAAAGAAACAGCTGACAACATGATCTCATGAAAGAGACAGCTGATAACATGATCTCATGAAAGAGACAGCTGATAACATGATCTCATGAAAGAGACACCTGATAACATGATCTCATTAAAGAAACAGCTGATAACATGATCTCATGAAAGAGACAGCTGATAGCATGATCACATGAAAGAGACAGCTGATAACATGATATCATGAAAGAGACACCTGATAACATGATCTCATTAAAGAAACAGCTGATAACATGATCTCATGAAAGAAACAGCTGATAACATGATCTCGTGAAAGAGACACCTGATAACATGATCTCATTAAAGAAACAGCTGATAACATGATCTCATGAAAGAAACAGCTGATAACATGATCTCATGAAAGAGACAGCTGATAACATGATCTCATGAAAGAAACAGCTGATAACATGATCTCATGAAAGAGACAGCTGATAACATGATATCATGAAAGAGACAGCTGATAACATGATATCATGAAAGAGACAGCTGATAACATGATCTCATGAAATAGACAGCTGATAACATGATCTCATGAAAGAGACAGCTGATAACATGATCTCATGAAAGAGACAGCTGATAACATTATCTCGTGAAAGAGACAGCTGATAACATGATCGCATGAAAGAAACAGCTGATAACATGATCTCATGAAAGAGACAGCTGATAACATGATCTCATTAAAGAAACAGCTGATAACATGATCTCATGAAAGAGACAGCTGATAACATGATCGCATGAAAGAAACAGCTGATAACATGATCTCATGAAAGAGACAGCTGATAACATTATCTCATGAAAGAGACAGCTGATAACATGATATCATGAAAGAGACAGCTGATAACATGATCTCATGAAAGAGACAGCTGATAACATGATCTCATGAAAGAGAAAGCTGATAACATGATCTCATGAAAGAGACAGCTGATAACATGATCTCATGAAAGAGACAGATGATAACATGATCTCATGAAAGAGACAGCTGATAGCATGATCTCATGAAAGAGACAGCTGATAACCTGATCTCATGAAAGAGACAGATGATAACATGATCCAATGAAAGAGAAAGATGATAACCTGATCTCATGAACGAGACAGCTGATAACATGATCTCATGAAAGAGACAGCTTATAACATGATCGCATGAAAGAAACAGCTGATAACATGATCTCATGAAAGAGACAGCTGATAACATTATCTCGTGAAAGAGACAGCTGATAACATGATCGCATGAAAGAAACAGCTGATAACATGATCTCATGAAAGAGACAGCTGATAACATGATCTCATTAAAGAAACAGCTGATAACATGATCTCATGAAAGAGACAGCTGATAACATGATCGCATGAAAGAAACAGCTGATAACATGATCTCATGAAAGAGACAGCTGATAACATTATCTCATGAAAGAGACAGCTGATAACATGATATCATGAAAGAGACAGCTGATAACATGATCTCATGAAAGAGACAGCTGATAACATGATCTCATGAAAGAGAAAGCTGATAACATGATCTCGTGAAAGAGACAGCTGATAACATGATCTCATGAAAGAGACAGATGATAACATGATCTCATGAAAGAGACAGCTGATAACATGATCTCATGAAAGAGACAGATGATAACATGATATCATGAAAGAGACAGCTGATAACATGATCTCATTAAAGAAACAGCTGATAACATGATCTCATGAAAGAAACAGCTGATAACATGATCTCGTGAAAGAGACACCTGATAACATGATCTCATTAAAGAAACAGCTGATAACATGATCTCATGAAAGAAACAGCTGATAACATGATCTCATGAAAGAGACAGCTGATAACATGATATCATGAAAGAGACAGCTGATTACATGATATCATGAAAGAGACAGCTGATAACATGATCTCATGAAATAGACAGCTGATAACATGATCTCATGAAAGAGACAGCTGATAACATGATCTCATTAAAGAGACAGCTGATAACATGATCTCATGAAAGAGACACCTGATAACATGATCTCATTAAAGAAACAGCTGATAACATGATCTCATGAAAGAGACAGGTAATAACATTATCTCGTGAAAGAGACAGCTGATAACATGATCGCATGAAAGAAACAGCTGATAACATGATCTCATGAAAGAGACAGCTGATAACATGATCTCATTAAAGAAACAGCTGATAACATGATCTCATGAAAGAGACAGCTGATAACATGATCGCATGAAAGAAACAGCTGATAACATGATCTCATGAAAGAGACAGCTGATAACATTATCTCATGAAAGAGACAGCTGATAACATGATATCATGAAAGAGACAGCTGATAACATGATCTCATGAAAGAGAAAGCTGATAACATGATCTCATGAAAGAGACAGCTGATAACATGATCTCATGAAAGAGACAGATGATAACATGATCTCATGAAAGAGACAGCTGATAACATGATCTCATGAAAGAGACAGCTGATAACCTGATCTCATGAAAGAGACAGATGATAACATGATATCATGAAAGAGACAGCTGATAACATGATCTCATGAAAGAGACCCCTGATAACATGATCCAATGAAAGAGAAAGATGATAACATGATCTCATGAAAGAGACAGCTGATAACATGATATCATGAAAGAGACAGCTGATAACATGATCTCATGAAAGAGACAGCTGATGACATGATCTCATGAAACAGACAGCTGATAACATGATCTCATGAAAGAGACAGCTGATAACATGATCTCATGAAAGAGACAGCTGATAACATGGTCTCATGAAATAGACAGCTGATAACATGATCTCATGAAAGAGACAGCTGATAACATGATCTCATGAAAGAGACAGTGGATAACATGATCTCATGAAAGAAACAGCTGATAACATGATCTCATGAAAGAGACAGCTGATAACATGATCTCATGAAAGAGACAGCTGATAACATGATCTCATGAAAGAGACAGCTGATAACATGATCTCATGAAAGAGACAGCTGATAACATGATCTCATGAAAGAGACAGCTGATAACATGATCTCATGAAAGAGAAAGCTGATAACATGATCTCATGAAAGAGACAGCTGATAACATGATCTCATGAAAGAGACAGCTGATAACATGATCTCCTGAAAGAAACAGCTGACAACATGATCTCATGAAAGAGACAGCTGATAACATGATCTCATGAAAGAGACAGCTGATAACATGATCTCATGAAAGAGACACCTGATAACATGATCTCATTAAAGAAACAGCTGATAACATGATCTCATGAAAGAGACAGCTGATAGCATGATCACATGAAAGAGACAGCTGATAACATGATATCATGAAAGAGACACCTGATAACATGATCTCATTAAAGAAACAGCTGATAACATGATCTCATGGAAGAAACAGCTGATAACATGATCTCGTGAAAGAGACACCTGATAACATGATCTCATTAAAGAAACAGCTGATAACATGATCTCATGAAAGAAACAGCTGATAACATGATCTCATGAAATAGACAGCTGATAACATGATCTCATGAAAGAAACAGCTGATAACATGATCTCATGAAAGAGACAGCTGATAACATGATATCATGAAAGAGACAGCTGATAACATGATATCATGAAAGAGACAGCTGATAACATGATCTCATGAAATAGACAGCTGATAACATGATCTCATGAAAGAGACAGCTGATAACATGATCTCATGAAAGAGACAGCTGATAACATTATCTCGTGAAAGAGACAGCTGATAACATGATCGCATGAAAGAAACAGCTGATAACATGATCTCATGAAAGAGACAGCTGATAACATGATCTCATTAAAGAAACAGCTGATAACATGACCTCATGAAAGAGACAGCTGATAACATGATCGCATGAAAGAAACAGCTGATAACATGATCTCATGAAAGAGACAGCTGATAACATTATCTCATGAAAGAGACAGCTAATAACATGATATCATGAAAGAGACAGCTGATAACATGATCTCATGAAAGAGACAGCTGATAACATGATCTCATGAAAGAGAAAGCTGATAACATGATCTCATGAAAGAGACAGCTGATAACATGATCTCATGAAAGAGACAGATGATAACATGATCTCATGAAAGAGACAGCTGATAACATGATCTCATGAAAGAGACAGCTGATAACCTGATCTCATGAAAGAGACAGATGATAACATGATATCATGAAAGAGACAGCTGATAACATGATCTCATGAAAGAGACAGCTGATAACATGATCCAATGAAAGAGAAAGATGATAACATGATCTCATGAAAGAGACAGCTGATAACATGATATCATGAAAGAGACAGCTGATAACATAATTTCATGAAAGAGACAGCTGATAACATGATCCAATGAAAGAGAAAGCTGATAGCATGATCTCATGTAAGAGGCAGCTGATAACATGATCCAAAGAAAGAGACAGCTGATAACATGATCCAATGAAAGAGACAGCTGATAACATGATCTCATGAAAGAGACAGCTGATAACATGATCCAATGAAAGAGAAAGCTGATAGCATGATCTCATGTAAGAGGCAGCTGATAACATGATCCAAAGAAAGAGACAGCTGATAACATGATCCAATGAAAGAGACAGCTGATAACATGATATCATGAAAGAGACAGCTGATAACATGATATCATGAAAGAGACAGCTGATAACATGATCTCATGAAAGAGACAGCTGATAACATGATCTCATGAAAGAGACAGCTGATAACATGATCTCATGAAAGAGACAGCTGATAACATGATCTCATGAAAGAGACAGCTGATAACATGATCTCATGAAAGAGACAGCTGATAACATGATCTCATGAAAGAGACAGCTGATAACATGATCTCCTGAAAGAAACAGCTGACAACATGATCTCATGAAAGAGACAGCTGATAACATGATCTCATGAAAGAGACAGCTGATAACATGATCTCATGAAAGAGACAGCTGATAACATGATCCAATGAAAGAGACAGCTGATAACATGATATCATGAAAGAGACAGCTGATAACATGATATCATGAAAGAGACAGCTGGTAACATGATCTCATGAAAGAGACAGCTGATAACATGATCTCATGAAAGAGACAGCTGATAACATGATCTCATGAAAGAGACAGCTGATAACATGATCTCATGAAAGAGACAGCTGATAACATGATCTCATGAAAGAGACAGCTGATAACATGATCTCCTGAAAGAAACAGCTGACAACATGATCTCATGAAAGAGACAGCTGATAACATGATCTCATGAAAGAGACAGCTGATAACATGATCTCATGAAAGAAACAGCTGATAACATGATCTCATGAAAGAGACAGCTGATAACATGATCTCATGAAAGAGACAGCTGATAACATGATATCATGAAAGAGACAGCTGATAACATGATCTCATGAAAGAGACAGCTGATAACATGATCTCATGAAAGAGACAGCTGATAACATGATCTCATGAAAGAGACAGCTGATAACATGATCTCATGAAAGAAACAGCTGATAACATGATCTCATGAAAGAGACAGCTGATAACATGATATCATGAAAGAGACAGCTGATAACATGATATCATGAAAGAGACAGCTGATAACATGATCTCATGAAATAGACAGCTGATAACATGATCTCATGAAAGAGACAGCTGATAACATGATCTCATGAAAGAGACAGCTGATAACATGATCTCATGAAAGAGACACCTGATAACATGATCTCATTAAAGAAACAGCTGATAACATGATCTCATGAAAGAGACAGCTGATAGCATGATCGCATGAAAGAAAGAGCTGATAACATGATCTCATGAAAGAGACAGCTGATAACATGATCTCATGAAAGAGACAGCTGATAACATGATCTCATGAAAGAGACAGCTGATAACATGATCTCATGAAAGAGACAGCTGATAACATGATCTCATGAAAGAGAAAGCTGATAACATGATCTCATGAAAGAGACAGCTGATAACATGATCCAATGAAAGAGAAAGATGATAACATGATCTCATGAAAGAAACAGCTGACAACATGATCTCATGAAAGAGACAGCTGATAACATGATCTCAAGAAAGAGACAGCTGATAACATGATCTCATGAAAGAGACACCTGATAACATGATCTCATTAAAGAAACAGCTGATAACATGATCTCATGAAAGAAACAGCTGACAACATGATCTCATGAAATAGACAGCTGATAACATGATCTCAAGGAAGAGACAGCTGATAACATGATCTCATGAAAGAGACACCTGATAACATGATCTCATTAAAGAAACAGCTGATAACATGATCTCATGAAAGAGACAGCTGATAGCATGATCACATGAAAGAAAGAGCTGATAACATGATCTCATGAAAGAGACAGCTGATAACATGATCTCATGAAAGAGACAGCTGATAACATGATCTCATGAAAGAGACAGCTGATAACATGATCTCATGAAAGAGACAGCTGATAACATGATCTCAGGAAAGAGACAGATGATAACATGATATCATGAAAGAGACAGCTGATAACATGATCTCATGAAAGAGACAGATGATAACATGATCTCATGAAAGAGACAGCTGATAACATGATCTCATGAAAGAGACAGCTGATAACATGATCGCATGAAAGAAACAGCTGATAACATGATCTCATGAAAGAGACAGCTGATAACATGATCTCATGAAAGAGACAGCTGATAACATGATATCATGAAAGAGACAGCTGATAACATTATCTCATGAAAGAGACAGCTGATAGCATGATCTCATGAAAGAGAAAGCTGATAACATGATCTCATGAAAGAGACAGCTGATAACATGATCTCATGAAAGAGACAGATGATAACATGATCTCAAGAAAGAGACAGCTGATAACATGATCTCATGAAAGAGACAGCTGATAACATGATCTCATGAAAGAGACAGATGATAACATGATATCATGAAAGAGACAGTTGATAACATGATCTCATGAAAGAGACAGCTGATAACACGATCCAATGAAAGAGAAAGATGATAACATGATCTCATGAAAGAGACAGCTGATAACATGATATCATGAAAGAGACAGCTGATAACATGATATCATGAAAGAGACAGCTGATAACATGATATCATGAAAGAGACAGCTGATAGCATGATTTCATGAAAAAGACAGCTGATAACATGATCTCATGAAAGAGACAGCTGATAACAAGATCTCATGAAAGAGACAGCTGTTAACATGATCCAATGAAAGAGAAAGCTGATAGAATGATTTCATGAAAGAGACAGCTGATAACATGATTTCATGAAAAAGACAGCTGATAACATGATCTCATGAAAGAAACAGCTGATAACATGATCTCATGAAAGAGACAGCTGTTAACATGATCCAATGAAAGAGAAAGCTGATAGCATGATCTCATTAAAGAAACAGCTGATAACATGATCTCATGAAAGAAACAGCTGATAACATGATCTCATGAAAGAGACAGCTGATAACATGATCCAATGAAAGAGAAAGATGATAACATGATCTCATGAAAGAAACAGCTGACAACATGATCTCATGAAAGAGACAGCTGATAACATGATCTCAAGAAAGAGACAGCTGATAACATGATCTCATGAAAGAGACACCTGATAACATGATCTCATTAAAGAAACAGCTGATAACATGATCTCATGAAAGAAACAGCTGACAACATGATCTCATGAAATAGACAGCTGATAACATGATCTCAAGAAAGAGACAGCTGATAACATGATCTCATGAAAGAGACACCTGATAACATGATCTCATTAAAGAAAGAGCTGATAACATGATCTCATGAAAGAGACAGCTGATAACATGATCTCATGAAAGAGACAGCTGATAACATGATCTCATGAAAGAGACAGCTGATAACATGATCTCAGGAAAGAGACAGATGATAACATGATATCATGAAAGAGACAGCGGATAACATGATCTCATGAAAGAAACAGCTGATAACATGATCTCAGGAAAGAGACAGATGATAACATGATATCATGAAAGAGACAGCTGATAACATGATCTCATGAAAGAGACAGCTGATAACATGATATCATGAAAGAGACAGCTGATAACATTATCTCATGAAAGAGACAGCTGATAACATGATATCATGAAAGAGACAGCTGATAACATGATCTCATGAAAGAGAAAGCTGATAACATGATCTCATGAAAGAGACAGCTGATAACATGATCTCATGAAAGAGACAGATGATAACATGATCTCATGAAAGAGACAGCTGATAACATGATCTCATGAAAGAGACAGATGATAACATGATATCATGAAAGAGACAGCTGATAACATGATCTCATGAAAGAGACAGCTGATAACATGATCCAATGAAAGAGAAAGATGATAACATGATCTCATGAAAGAGACAGCTGATAACATGATATCATGAAAGAGACAGCTGATAACATGATATCATGAAAGAGACAGCTGATAACATGATATCATGAAAGAGACAGATGATAACATGATATCATGAAAGAGACAGCTGATAACATGATCTCATGAAAGAGACAGCTGATAACATGATCCAATGAAAGAGAAAGATGATAACATGATCTCATGAAAGAGACAGCTGATAACATGATATCATGAAAGAGACAGCTGATAACATGATATCATGAAAGAGACAGCTGATAACATGATATCATGAAAGAGACAGCTGATAACATGATTTCATGAAAGAGACAGCTGATAACATGATTTCATGAAAAAGACAGCTGATAACATGATCTCATGAAAGAGACAGCTGTTAACATGATCCAATGAAAGAGAAAGCTGATAGCATGATCTCATGTAAGAGGCAGCTGATAACATGATCCAAAGAAAGAGACAGCTGATAACATGATCCAATGAAAGAGACAGCTGATAACATGATATCATGAAAGAGACAGCTGTTAACATGATCCAATGAAAGAGAAAGCTGATAGCATGATCTCATGTAAGAGGCAGCTGATAACATGATCCAAAGAAAGAGACAGCTGATAACATGATCCAATGAAAGAGACAGCTGATAACATGATATCATGAAAGAGACAGCTGTTAACATGATCCAAAGAAAGAGACAGCTGATAACATGATCCAATGAAAGAGACAGCTGATAACATCATCTCATGAAAGAGACAGCTGTTAACATGATCCAATGAAAGAGAAAGCTGATAGCATGATCTCATGTAAGAGGCAGCTGATAACATGATCCAAAGAAAGAGACAGCTGATAACATGATCCAATGAAAGAGACAGCTGATAACATGATATCATGAAAGAGACAGCTGATAACATGATCTCATGAAAGAGACAGCTGATAACATGATCTCATGAAAGAGACAGCTGACAACATGATCTCATGAAAGACACAGCTGATAACATGATCTCATGAAATAGACAGCTGATAACATGATCTCATGAAAGAGACAACTGATAACATGATCTCATGAAAGAGACAGCGGATAACATGATCTCATGAAAGAAACAGCTGATAACATGATCTCATGAAAGAGACAGCTGATAACATGATCTCATGAAAGAGACAGCTGATAACATGATCTCTTGAAAGAGACAGCTGATAACATGATCTCATGAAAGAGACAGCTGATAACATGATCTCATGAAAGAGACAGCTGATAACATTATCTCATGAAAGAGACAGCTGATAACATGATCTCATGAAAGAAACAGCTGACAACATGATCTCATGAAAGAGACAGCTGACAACATGATCTCATGAAAGAAACAGCTGATAACATGATCTCATGAAAGAGACAGCTGACAACATGATCTCATGAAAGAAACAGCTGATAACATGATCTCATGAAAGAGACAGCTGATAACATGATATCATGAAAGAGACAGCTGATAACATGATCTCATGAAAGAGACAGGTGATAACATGATCTCATGAAAGAGACAGCTGATAACATGATCTCATGAAAGAGACAGCTGATAATACAGCTGATAACATGATCTCATGAAAGAGACAGCTGATAATACAGCTGATAACATGATCTCATGAAAGAGACAGCTGATAACATCATCTCATGAAAGAGACAGATGATAACATGATATCATGAAAGAGACAGCTGATAACATGATCTCATGAAAGAGACAGCTGATAACATGATCTCATGAAAGAGACAGCTGATAACATGATCTCATGAAAGAGACAGCTGATAACATGATCTCATGAAAGAGACAGCTGATAACATGATCCAATGAAAGAGACAGCTGATAACATGATCTCATGAAAGAGACAGCTGATAACATGATATCATGAAAGAAACAGCTGATAACATGATCCAAAGAAAGAGACAGCTGATAACATGATCTCATGAAAGAGACAGCTGATAACATGATATCATGAAAGAAACAGCTGATAACATGATCCAAAGAAAGAGACAGCTGATAACATGATCCAATGAAAGAGACAGCTGATAACATGATCTCATGAAAGAGACAGCTGATAACATGATCTCATGAAAGAGACAGCTGATAACATGATCTCATGAAAGAGACAGCTGATAACATGATCTCATGAAAGAGACAGCTGATAACATGATCTCATGAAAGAGAAAGCTGATAACATGATCTCATGAAAGAGACAGCTGATAACATGATCTCATGAAAGAGACAGCTGATAACATGATCTCCTGAAAGAAACAGCTGACAACATGATCTCATGAAAGAGACAGCTGATAACATGATCTCATGAAAGAGACAGCTGATAACATGATCTCATGAAAGAGACACCTGATAACATGATCTCATTAAAGAAACAGCTGATAACATGATCTCATGAAAGAGACAGCTGATAGCATGATCACATGAAAGAGACAGCTGATAACATGATATCATGAAAGAGACACCTGATAACATGATCTCATTAAAGAAACAGCTGATAACATGATCTCATGAAAGAAACAGCTGATAACATGATCTCGTGAAAGAGACACCTGATAACATGATCTCATTAAAGAAACAGCTGATAACATGATCTCATGAAAGAAACAGCTGATAACATGATCTCATGAAAGAGACAGCTGATAACATGATCTCATGAAAGAAACAGCTGATAACATGATCTCATGAAAGAGACAGCTGATAACATGATATCATGAAAGAGACAGCTGATAACATGATATCATGAAAGAGACAGCTGATAACATGATCTCATGAAATAGACAGCTGATAACATGATCTCATGAAAGAGACAGCTGATAACATTATCTCGTGAAAGAGACAGCTGATAACATGATCGCATGAAAGAAACAGCTGATAACATGATCTCATGAAAGAGACAGCTGATAACATGATCTCATTAAAGAAACAGCTGATAACATGATCTCATGAAAGAGACAGCTGATAACATGATCGCATGAAAGAAACAGCTGATAACATGATCTCATGAAAGAGACAGCTGATAACATTATCTCATGAAAGAGACAGCTGATAACATGATATCATGAAAGAGACAGCTGATAACTAGATCTCATGAAAGAGACAGCTGATAACATGATCTCATGAAAGAGAAAGCTGATAACATGATCTCATGAAAGAGACAGCTGATAACATGATCTCATGAAAGAGACAGATGATAACATGATCTCATGAAAGAGACAGCTGATAGCATGATCTCATGAAAGAGACAGCTGATAACCTGATCTCATGAAAGAGACAGATGATAACATGATATCATGAAAGAGACAGCTGATAACATGATCTCATGAAAGAGACAGCTGATAACATGATCTCATGAAAGAGAAAGCTGATAACATGATCTCATGAAAGAGACAGCTGATAACATGATCCAATGAAAGAGAAAGATGATAACATGATCTCATGAAAGAAACAGCTGACAACATGATCTCATGAAAGAGACAGCTGATAACATGATCTCAAGAAAGAGACAGCTGATAACATGATCTCATGAAAGAGACACCTGATAACATGATCTCATTAAAGAAACAGCTGATAACATGATCTCATGAAAGAAACAGCTGACAACATGATCTCATGAAATAGACAGCTGATAACATGATCTCATGAAAGAGACAGCTGATGACATGATCTCATGAAAGAGACAGCTGATATCATGATTTCATGAAAGGGACAGCTGATAACATGATCTCATGAAAGAGAAAGCTGATAGCATGATCTCATGAAAGAGACAGCTGATAACATGATCTCATGAAAGAGACAGCTGATAACATGATCTCATGAAAGAGACAGCTGATAACATGATATCATGAAAGAGACAGCTGATAACTAGATCTCATGAAAGAGACAGCTGATAACATGATCTCATGAAAGAGAAAGCTGATAACATGATCTCATGAAAGAGACAGCTGATAACATGATCTCATGAAAGAGACAGATGATAACATGATCTCATGAAAGAGACAGCTGATAGCATGATCTCATGAAAGAGACAGCTGATAACCTGATCTCATGAAAGAGACAGATGATAACATGATATCATGAAAGAGACAGCTGATAACATGATCTCATGAAAGAGACAGCTGATAACATGATCCAATGAAAGAGAAAGATGATAACATGATCTCATGAAAGAGACAGCTGATAACATGATATCATGAAAGAGACAGCTGATAACATGATATCATGAAAGAGACAGCTGATAACATAATTTCATGAAAGAGACAGCTGATAACATGATCCAATGAAAGAGAAAGCTGATAGCATGATCTCATGTAAGAGGCAGCTGATAACATGATCCAAAGAAAGAGACAGCTGATAACATGATCCAATGAAAGAGACAGCTGATAACATGATCTCATGAAAGAGACAGCTGATAACATGATCCAATGAAAGAGAAAGCTGATAGCATGATCTCATGTAAGAGGCAGCTGATAACATGATCCAAAGAAAGAGACAGCTGATAACATGATCCAATGAAAGAGACAGCTGATAACATGATATCATGAAAGAGACAGCTGATAACATGATATCATGAAAGAGACAGCTGATAACATGATCTCATGAAAGAGACAGCTGATAACATGATCTCATGAAAGAGACAGCTGATAACATGATCTCATGAAAGAGACAGCTGATAACATGATCTCATGAAAGAGACAGCTGATAACATGATCTCATGAAAGAGACAGCTGATAACATGATCTCATGAAAGAGACAGCTGATAACATGATCTCCTGAAAGAAACAGCTGACAACATGATCTCATGAAAGAGACAGCTGATAACATGATCTCATGAAAGAGACAGCTGATAACATGATCTCATGAAAGAGACAGCTGATAACATGATCCAATGAAAGAGACAGCTGATAACATGATATCATGAAAGAGACAGCTGATAACATGATATCATGAAAGAGACAGCTGATAACATGATCTCATGAAAGAGACAGCTGATAACATGATCTCATGAAAGAGACAGCTGATAACATGATCTCATGAAAGAGACAGCTGATAACATGATCTCATGAAAGAGACAGCTGATAACATGATCTCATGAAAGAGACAGCTGATAGCATGATCTCATGAAAGAGACAGCTGATAACATGATCTCCTGAAAGAAACAGCTGACAACATGATCTCATGAAAGAGACAGCTGATAACATGATCTCATGAAAGAGACAGCTGATAACATGATCTCATGAAAGAAACAGCTGATAACATGATCTCATGAAAGAGACAGCTGATAACATGATCTCATGAAAGAGACAGCTGATAACATGATATCATGAAAGAGACAGCTGATAACATGATCTCATGAAAGAGACAGCTGATAACATGATCTCATGAAAGAGACAGCTGATAACATGATCTCATGAAAGAGACAGCTGATAACATGATCTCATGAAAGAAACAGCTGATAACATGATCTCATGAAAGAGACAGCTGATAACATGATATCATGAAAGAGACAGCTGATAACATGATATCATGAAAGAGACAGCTGATAACATGATCTCATGAAATAGACAGCTGATAACATGATCTCATGAAAGAGACAGCTGATAACATGATCTCATGAAAGAGACAGCTGATAACATGATCTCATGAAAGAGACACCTGATAACATGATCTCATTAAAGAAACAGCTGATAACATGATCTCATGAAAGAGACAGCTGATAGCATGATCGCATGAAAGAAACAGCTGATAACATGATCTCATGAAAGAGACAGCTGATAACATGATCTCATGAAAGAGACAGCTGATAACATGATCTCATGAAAGAGACAGCTGATAACATGATCTCATGAAAGAGACAGCTGGTAACATGATCTCATGAAAGAGAAAGCTGATAACATGATCTCATGAAAGAGACAGCTGATAACATGATCCAATGAAAGAGAAAGATGATAACATGATCTCATGAAAGAAACAGCTGACAACATGATCTCATGAAAGAGACAGCTGATAACATGATCTCAAGAAAGAGACAGCTGATAACATGATCTCATGAAAGAGACACCTGATAACATGATCTCATTAAAGAAACAGCTGATAACATGATCTCATGAAAGAAACAGCTGACAACATGATCTCATGAAATAGACAGCTGATAACATGATCTCAAGAAAGAGACAGCTGATAACATGATCTCATGAAAGAGACACCTGATAACATGATCTCATTAAAGAAACAGCTGATAACATGATCTCATGAAAGAGACAGCTGATAGCATGATCACATGAAAGAAAGAGCTGATAACATGATCTCATGAAAGAGACAGCTGATAACATGATCTCATGAAAGAGACAGCTGATAACATGATCTCATGAAAGAGACAGCTGATAACATGATCTCATGAAAGAGACAGCTGATAACATGATCTCAGGAAAGAGACAGATGATAACATGATATCATGAAAGAGACAGCTGATAACATGATCTCATGAAAGAGACAGATGATAACATGATCTCATGAAAGAGACAGCTGATAACATGATCTCATGAAAGAGACAGCTGATAACATGATCGCATGAAAGAAACAGCTGATAACATGATCTCATGAAAGAGACAGCTGATAACATGATCTCATGAAAGAGACAGCTGATAACATGATATCATGAAAGAGACAGCTGATAACATGATCTCATGAAAGAGACAGCTGATAACATGATCTCATGAAAGAGACAGATGATAACATGATCTCAAGAAAGAGACAGCTGATAACATGATCTCATGAAAGAGACAGCTGATAACATGATCTCATGAAAGAGACAGATGATAACATGATATCATGAAAGAGACAGTTGATAACATGATCTCATGAAAGAGACAGCTGATAACATGATCCAATGAAAGAGAAAGATGATAACATGATCTCATGAAAGAGACAGCTGATAACATGATATCATGAAAGAGACAGCTGATAACATGATATCATGAAAGAGACAGCTGATAACATGATATCATGAAAGAGACAGCTGATAACATGATTTCATGAAAAAGACAGCTGATAACATGATCTCATGAAAGAGACAGCTGATAACATGATCTCATGAAAGAGACAGCTGTTAACATGATCCAATGAAAGAGAAAGCTGATAGCATGATTTCATGAAAGAGACAGCTGATAACATGATCCAATGAAAGAGAAAGCTGATAGCATGATTTCATGAAAGAGACAGCTGATAACATGATTTCATGAAAAAGACAGCTGATAACATGATCTCATGAAAGAAACAGCTGATAACATGATCTCATGAAAGAGACAGCTGTTAACATGATCCAATGAAAGAGAAAGCTGACACCATGATCTCATGAAAGAAACAGCTGACAACATGATCTCATGAAAGAGACAGCTGATAACATGATCTCAAGAAAGAGACAGCTGATAACATGATCTCATGAAAGAGACACCTGATAACATGATCTCATTAAAGAAACAGCTGATAACATGATCTCATGAAAGAAACAGCTGACAACATGATCTCATGAAATAGACAGCTGATAACATGATCTCAAGGAAGAGACAGCTGATAACATGATCTCATGAAAGAGACACCTGATAACATGATCTCATTAAAGAAACAGCTGATAACATGATCTCATGAAAGAGACAGCTGATAGCATGATCACATGAAAGAAAGAGCTGATAACATGATCTCATGAAAGAGACAGCTGATAACATGATCTCATGAAAGAGACAGCTGATAACATGATCTCATGAAAGAGACAGCTGATAACATGATCTCATGAAAGAGACAGCTGATAACATGATCTCAGGAAAGAGACAGATGATAACATGATATCATGAAAGAGACAGCTGATAACATGATCTCATGAAAGAGACAGATGATAACATGATCTCATGAAAGAGACAGCTGATAACATGATCTCATGAAAGAGACAGCTGATAACATGATCGCATGAAAGAAACAGCTGATAACATGATCTCATGAAAGAGACAGCTGATAACATGATCTCATGAAAGAGACAGCTGATAACATGATATCATGAAAGAGACAGCTGATAACATTATCTCATGAAAGAGACAGCTGATAGCATGATCTCATGAAAGAGAAAGCTGATAACATGATCTCATGAAAGAGACAGCTGATAACATGATCTCATGAAAGAGACAGATGATAACATGATCTCAAGAAAGAGACAGCTGATAACATGATCTCATGAAAGAGACAGCTGATAACATGATCTCATGAAAGAGACAGATGATAACATGATATCATGAAAGAGACAGTTGATAACATGATCTCATGAAAGAGACAGCTGATAACACGATCCAATGAAAGAGAAAGATGATAACATGATCTCATGAAAGAGACAGCTGATAACATGATATCATGAAAGAGACAGCTGATAACATGATATCATGAAAGAGACAGCTGATAACATGATATCATGAAAGAGACAGCTGATAGCATGATTTCATGAAAAAGACAGCTGATAACATGATCTCATGAAAGAGACAGCTGATAACAAGATCTCATGAAAGAGACAGCTGTTAACATGATCCAATGAAAGAGAAAGCTGATAGAATGATTTCATGAAAGAGACAGCTGATAACATGATTTCATGAAAAAGACAGCTGATAACATGATCTCATGAAAGAAACAGCTGATAACATGATCTCATGAAAGAGACAGCTGTTAACATGATCCAATGAAAGAGAAAGCTGATAGCATGATCTCATTAAAGAAACAGCTGATAACATGATCTCATGAAAGAAACAGCTGATAACATGATCTCATGAAAGAGACAGCTGATAACATGATCCAATGAAAGAGAAAGATGATAACATGATCTCATGAAAGAAACAGCTGACAACATGATCTCATGAAAGAGACAGCTGATAACATGATCTCAAGAAAGAGACAGCTGATAACATGATCTCATGAAAGAGACACCTGATAACATGATCTCATTAAAGAAACAGCTGATAACATGATCTCATGAAAGAAACAGCTGACAACATGATCTCATGAAATAGACAGCTGATAACATGATCTCAAGAAAGAGACAGCTGATAACATGATCTCATGAAAGAGACACCTGATAACATGATCTCATTAAAGAAAGAGCTGATAACATGATCTCATGAAAGAGACAGCTGATAACATGATCTCATGAAAGAGACAGCTGATAACATGATCTCATGAAAGAGACAGCTGATAACATGATCTCATGAAAGAGACAGCTGATAACATGATCTCAGGAAAGAGACAGATGATAACATGATATCATGAAAGAGACAGCGGATAACATGATCTCATGAAAGAAACAGCTGATAACATGATCTCAGGAAAGAGACAGATGATAACATGATATCATGAAAGAGACAGCTGATAACATGATCTCATGAAAGAGACAGCTGATAACATGATATCATGAAAGAGACAGCTGATAACATTATCTCATGAAAGAGACAGCTGATAACATGATATCATGAAAGAGACAGCTGATAACATGATCTCATGAAAGAGAAAGCTGATAACATGATCTCATGAAAGAGACAGCTGATAACATGATCTCATGAAAGAGACAGATGATAACATGATCTCATGAAAGAGACAGCTGATAACATGATCTCATGAAAGAGACAGATGATAACATGATATCATGAAAGAGACAGCTGATAACATGATCTCATGAAAGAGACAGCTGATAACATGATCCAATGAAAGAGAAAGATGATAACATGATCTCATGAAAGAGACAGCTGATAACATGATATCATGAAAGAGACAGCTGATAACATGATATCATGAAAGAGACAGCTGATAACATGATATCATGAAAGAGACAGATGATAACATGATATCATGAAAGAGACAGCTGATAACATGATCTCATGAAAGAGACAGCTGATAACATGATCCAATGAAAGAGAAAGATGATAACATGATCTCATGAAAGAGACAGCTGATAACATGATATCATGAAAGAGACAGCTGATAACATGATATCATGAAAGAGACAGCTGATAACATGATATCATGAAAGAGACAGCTGATAACATGATTTCATGAAAGAGACAGCTGATAACATGATTTCATGAAAAAGACAGCTGATAACATGATCTCATGAAAGAGACAGCTGTTAACATGATCCAATGAAAGAGAAAGCTGATAGCATGATCTCATGTAAGAGGCAGCTGATAACATGATCCAAAGAAAGAGACAGCTGATAACATGATCCAATGAAAGAGACAGCTGATAACATGATATCATGAAAGAGACAGCTGTTAACATGATCCAATGAAAGAGAAAGCTGATAGCATGATCTCATGTAAGAGGCAGCTGATAACATGATCCAAAGAAAGAGACAGCTGATAACATGATCCAATGAAAGAGACAGCTGATAACATGATATCATGAAAGAGACAGCTGTTAACATGATCCAAAGAAAGAGACAGCTGATAACATGATCCAATGAAAGAGACAGCTGATAACATGATCTCATGAAAGAAACAGCTGACAACATGATCTCATGAAAGAGACAGCTGACAACATGATCTCATGAAAGAAACAGCTGATAACATGATCTCATGAAAGAGACAGCTGACAACATGATCTCATGAAAGAAACAGCTGATAACATGATCTCATGAAAGAGACAGCTGATAACATGATATCATGAAAGAGACAGCTGATAACATGATCTCATGAAAGAGACAGCTGATAACATGATCTCATGAAAGAGACAGCTGATAACATGATCTCATGAAAGAGACAGCTGATAATACAGCTGATAACATGATCTCATGAAAGAGACAGCTGATAATACAGCTGATAACATGATCTCATGAAAGAGACAGCTGATAACATCATCTCATGAAAGAGACAGATGATAACATGATATCATGAAAGAGACAGCTGATAACATGATCTCATGAAAGAGACAGCTGATAACATGATCTCATGAAAGAGACAGCTGATAACATGATCTCATGAAAGAGACAGCTGATAACATGATCTCATGAAAGAGACAGCTGATAACATGATCTCATGAAAGAGACAGCTGATAACATGATCCAATGAAAGAGACAGCTGATAACATGATCTCATGAAAGAGACAGCTGATAACATGATATCATGAAAGAAACAGCTGATAACATGATCCAAAGAAAGAGACAGCTGATAACATGATCTCATGAAAGAGACAGCTGATAACATGATATCATGAAAGAAACAGCTGATAACATGATCCAAAGAAAGAGACAGCTGATAACATGATCCAATGAAAGAGACAGCTGATAACATGATCTCATGAAAGAGACAGCTGATAACATGATCTCATGAAAGAGACAGCTGATAACATGATCTCATGAAAGAGACAGCTGATAACATGATCTCATGAAAGAGACAGCTGATAACATGATCTCATGAAAGAGAAAGCTGATAACATGATCTCATGAAAGAGACAGCTGATAACATGATCTCATGAAAGAGACAGCTGATAACATGATCTCCTGAAAGAAACACCTGACAACATGATCTCATGAAAGAGACAGCTGATAACATGATCTCATGAAAGAGACAGCTGATAACATGATCTCATGAAAGAGACACCTGATAACATGATCTCATTAAAGAAACAGCTGATAACATGATCTCATGAAAGAGACAGCTGATAGCATGATCACATGAAAGAGACAGCTGATAACATGATATCATGAAAGAGACACCTGATAACATGATCTCATTAAAGAAACAGCTGATAACATGATCTCATGAAAGAAACAGCTGATAACATGATCTCGTGAAAGAGACACCTGATAACATGATCTCATTAAAGAAACAGCTGATAACATGATCTCATGAAAGAAACAGCTGATAACATGATCTCATGAAAGAGACAGCTGATAACATGATCTCATGAAAGAAACAGCTGATAACATGATCTCATGAAAGAGACAGCTGATAACATGATATCATGAAAGAGACAGCTGATAACATGATATCATGAAAGAGACAGCTGATAACATGATCTCATGAAATAGACAGCTGATAACATGATCTCATGAAAGAGACAGCTGATAACATTATCTCGTGAAAGAGACAGCTGATAACATGATCGCATGAAAGAAACAGCTGATAACATGATCTCATGAAAGAGACAGCTGATAACATGATCTCATTAAAGAAACAGCTGATAACATGATCTCATGAAAGAGACAGCTGATAACATGATCGCATGAAAGAAACAGCTGATAACATGATCTCATGAAAGAGACAGCTGATAACATTATCTCATGAAAGAGACAGCTGATAACATGATATCATGAAAGAGACAGCTGATAACTAGATCTCATGAAAGAGACAGCTGATAACATGATCTCATGAAAGAGAAAGCTGATAACATGATCTCATGAAAGAAACAGCTGATAACATGATCTCATGAAAGAGACAGATGATAACATGATCTCATGAAAGAGACAGCTGATAGCATGATCTCATGAAAGAGACAGCTGATAACCTGATCTCATGAAAGAGACAGATGATAACATGATATCATGAAAGAGACAGCTGATAACATGATCTCATGAAAGAGACAGCTGATAACATGATCCAATGAAAGAGAAAGATGATAAAATGATCTCATGAAAGAGACAGCTGATAACATGATATCATGAAAGAGACAGCTGATAACATGATATCATGAAAGAGACAGCTGATAACATAATTTCATGAAAGAGACAGCTGATAACATGATCCAATGAAAGAGAAAGCTGATAGCATGATCTCATGTAAGAGGCAGCTGATAACATGATCCAAAGAAAGAGACAGCTGATAACATGATCCAATGAAAGAGACAGCTGATAACATGATCTCATGAAAGAGACAGCTGATAACATGATCCAATGAAAGAGAAAGCTGATAGCATGATCTCATGTAAGAGGCAGCTGATAACATGATCCAAAGAAAGAGACAGCTGATAACATGATCCAATGAAAGAGACAGCTGATAACATGATATCATGAAAGAGACAGCTGATAACATGATATCATGAAAGAGACAGCTGATAACATGATCTCATGAAAGAGACAGCTGATAACATGATCTCATGAAAGAGACAGCTGATAACATGATCTCATGAAAGAGACAGCTGATAACATGATCTCATGAAAGAGACAGCTGATAACATGATCTCATGAAAGAGACAGCTGATAACATGATCTCATGAAAGAGACAGCTGATAACATGATCTCCTGAAAGAAACAGCTGACAACATGATCTCATGAAAGAGACAGCTGATAACATGATCTCATGAAAGAGACAGCTGATAACATGATCTCATGAAAGAGACAGCTGATAACATGATCCAATGAAAGAGACAGCTGATAACATGATATCATGAAAGAGACAGCTGATAACATGATATCATGAAAGAGACAGCTGATAACATGATCTCATGAAAGAGACAGCTGATAACATGATCTCATGAAAGAGACAGCTGATAACATGATCTCATGAAAGAGACAGCTGATAACATGCTCTCATGAAAGAGACAGCTGATAACATGATCTCATGAAAGAGACAGCTGATAACATTATCTCATGAAAGAGACAGCTGATAACATGATCTCATGAAAGAAACAGCTGACAACATGATCTCATGAAAGAAACAGCTGATAACATGATCTCATGAAAGAGACAGCTGACAACATGATCTCATGAAAGAAACAGCTGATAACATGATCTCATGAAAGAGACAGCTGATAACATGATATCATGAAAGAGACAGCTGATAACATGATCTCATGAAAGAGACAGCTGATAACATGATCTCATGAAAGAGACAGCTGATAACATGATCTCATGAAAGAGACAGCTGATAATACAGCTGATAACATGATCTCATGAAAGAGACAGCTGATAATACAGCTGATAACATGATCTCATGAAAGAGACAGCTGATAACATCATCTCATGAAAGAGACAGATGATAACATGATATCATGAAAGAGACAGCTGATAACATGATCTCATGAAAGAGACAGCTGATAACATGATCTCATGAAAGAGACAGCTGATAACATGATCTCATGAAAGAGACAGCTGATAACATGATCTCATGAAAGAGACAGCTGATAACATGATCTCATGAAAGAGACAGCTGATAACATGATCCAATGAAAGAGACAGCTGATAACATGATCTCATGAAAGAGACAGCTGATAACATGATATCATGAAAGAAACAGCTGATAACATGATCCAAAGAAAGAGACAGCTGATAACATGATCTCATGAAAGAGACAGCTGATAACATGATATCATGAAAGAAACAGCTGATAACATGATCCAAAGAAAGAGACAGCTGATAACATGATCCAATGAAAGAGACAGCTGATAACATGATCTCATGAAAGAGACAGCTGATAACATGATCTCATGAAAGAGACAGCTGATAACATGATCTCATGAAAGAGACAGCTGATAACATGATCTCATGAAAGAGACAGCTGATAACATGATCTCATGAAAGAGAAAGCTGATAACATGATCTCATGAAAGAGACAGCTGATAACATGATCTCATGAAAGAGACAGCTGATAACATGATCTCCTGAAAGAAACAGCTGACAACATGATCTCATGAAAGAGACAGCTGATAACATGATCTCATGAAAGAGACAGCTGATAACATGATCTCATGAAAGAGACACCTGATAACATGATCTCATTAAAGAAACAGCTGATAACATGATCTCATGAAAGAGACAGCTGATAGCATGATCACATGAAAGAGACAGCTGATAACATGATATCATGAAAGAGACACCTGATAACATGATCTCATTAAAGAAACAGCTGTTAACATGATCTCATGAAAGAAACAGCTGATAACATGATCTCGTGAAAGAGACACCTGATAACATGATCTCATTAAAGAAACAGCTGATAACATGATCTCATGAAAGAAACAGCTGATAACATGATCTCATGAAAGAGACAGCTGATAACATGATCTCATGAAAGAAACAGCTGATAACATGATCTCATGAAAGAGACAGCTGATAACATGATATCATGAAAGAGACAGCTGATAACATGATATCATGAAAGAGACAGCTGATAACATGATCTCATGAAATAGACAGCTGATAACATGATCTCATGAAAGAGACAGCTGATAACATTATCTCGTGAAAGAGACAGCTGATAACATGATCGCATGAAAGAAACAGCTGATAACATGATCTCATGAAAGAGACAGCTGATAACATGATCTCATTAAAGAAACAGCTGATAACATGATCTCATGAAAGAGACAGCTGATAACATGATCGCATGAAAGAAACAGCTGATAACATGATCTCATGAAAGAGACAGCTGATAACATTATCTCATGAAAGAGACAGCTGATAACATGATATCATGAAAGAGACAGCTGATAACTAGATCTCATGAAAGAGACAGCTGATAACATGATCTCATGAAAGAGAAAGCTGATAACATGATCTCATGAAAGAAACAGCTGATAACATGATCTCATGAAAGAGACAGATGATAACATGATCTCATGAAAGAGACAGCTGATAGCATGATCTCATGAAAGAGACAGCTGATAACCTGATCTCATGAAAGAGACAGATGATAACATGATATCATGAAAGAGACAGCTGATAACATGATCTCATGAAAGAGACAGCTGATAACATGATCCAATGAAAGAGAAAGATGATAAAATGATCTCATGAAAGAGACAGCTGATAACATGATATCATGAAAGAGACAGCTGATAACATGATATCATGAAAGAGACAGCTGATAACATAATTTCATGAAAGAGACAGCTGATAACATGATCCAATGAAAGAGAAAGCTGATAGCATGATCTCATGTAAGAGGCAGCTGATAACATGATCCAAAGAAAGAGACAGCTGATAACATGATCCAATGAAAGAGACAGCTGATAACATGATCTCATGAAAGAGACAGCTGATAACATGATCCAATGAAAGAGAAAGCTGATAGCATGATCTCATGTAAGAGGCAGCTGATAACATGATCCAAAGAACGAGACAGCTGATAACATGATCCAATGAAAGAGACAGCTGATAACATGATATCATGAAAGAGACAGCTGATAACATGATATCATGAAAGAGACAGCTGATAACATGATCTCATGAAAGAGACAGCTGATAACATGATCTCATGAAAGAGACAGCTGATAACATGATCTCATGAAAGAGACAGCTGATAACATGATCTCATGAAAGAGACAGCTGATAACATGATCTCATGAAAGAGACAGCTGATAACATGATCTCATGAAAGAGACAGCTGATAACATGATCTCCTGAAAGAAACAGCTGACAACATGATCTCATGAAAGAGACAGCTGATAACATGATCTCATGAAAGAGACAGCTGATAACATGATCTCATGAAAGAGACAGCTGATAACATGATCCAATGAAAGAGACAGCTGATAACATGATATCATGAAAGAGACAGCTGATAACATGATATCATGAAAGAGACAGCTGATAACATGATCTCATGAAAGAGACAGCTGATAACATGATCTCATGAAAGAGACAGCTGATAACATGATCTCATGAAAGAGACAGCTGATAACATGATCTCATGAAAGAGACAGCTGATAACATGATCTCATGAAAGAGACAGCTGATAACATGATCTCATGAAAGAGACAGCTGATAACATGATCTCCTGAAAGAAACAGCTGACAACATGATCTCATGAAAGAGACAGCTGATAACATGATCTCATGAAAGAGACAGCTGATAACATGATCTCATGAAAGAAACAGCTGATAACATGATCTCATGAAAGAGACAGCTGATAACATGATCTCATGAAAGAGACAGCTGATAACATGATATCATGAAAGAGACAGCTGATAACATGATCTCATGAAAGAGACAGCTGATAACATGATCTCATGAAAGAGACAGCTGATAACATGATCTCATGAAAGAGACAGCTGATAACATGATCTCATGAAAGAAACAGCTGATAACATGATCTCATGAAAGAGACAGCTGATAACATGATATCATGAAAGAGACAGCTGATAACATGATATCATGAAAGAGACAGCTGATAACATGATCTCATGAAATAGACAGCTGATAACATGATCTCATGAAAGAGACAGCTGATAACATGATCTCATGAAAGAGACAGCTGATAACATGATCTCATGAAAGAGACACCTGATAACATGATCTCATTAAAGAAACAGCTGATAACATGATCTCATGAAAGAGACAGCTGATAACATGATATCATGAAAGAGACAGCTGATAACATGATCTCATGAAAGAGACAGCTGATAACATGATCTCATGAAAGAGACAGCTGATAACATGATCTCATGAAAGAGACAGCTGATAACATGATCTCATGAAAGAAACAGCTGATAACATGATCTCATGAAAGAGACAGCTGATAACATGATATCATGAAAGAGACAGCTGATAACATGATATCATGAAAGAGACAGCTGATAACATGATCTCATGAAATAGACAGCTGATAACATGATCTCATGAAAGAGACAGCTGATAACATGATCTCATGAAAGAGACAGCTGATAACATGATCTCATGAAAGAGACACCTGATAACATGATCTCATTAAAGAAACAGCTGATAACATGATCTCATGAAAGAGACAGCTGATAACATGATCTCATGAAAGAAACAGCTGATAACATGATCTCATGAAAGAGACAGCTGATAACATGATCTCATGAAAGAGACAGCTGATAACATGATATCATGAAAGAGACAGCTGATAACATGATCTCATGAAAGAGACAGCTGATAACATGATCTCATGAAAGAGACAGCTGATAACATGATCTCATGAAAGAGACAGCTGATAACATGATCTCATGAAAGAAACAGCTGATAACATGATCTCATGAAAGAGACAGCTGATAACATGATATCATGAAAGAGACAGCTGATAACATGATATCATGAAAGAGACAGCTGATAACATGATCTCATGAAATAGACAGCTGATAACATGATCTCATGAAAGAGACAGCTGATAACATGATCTCATGAAAGAGACAGCTGATAACATGATCTCATGAAAGAGACACCTGATAACATGATCTCATTAAAGAAACAGCTGATAACATGATCTCATGAAAGAGACAGCTGATAACATGATCTCATGAAAGAGACAGCTGATAACATGATCTCATGAAAGAGAAAGCTGATAACATGATCTCATGAAAGAGACAGCTGATAACATGATCCAATGAAAGAGAAAGATGATAACATGATCTCATGAAAGAAACAGCTGACAACATGATCTCATGAAAGAGACAGCTGATAACATGATCTCAAGAAAGAGACAGCTGATAACATGATCTCATGAAAGAGACACCTGATAACATGATCTCATTAAAGAAACAGCTGATAACATGATCTCATGAAAGAAACAGCTGACAACATGATCTCATGAAATAGACAGCTGATAACATGATCTCATGAAAGAGACAGCTGATGACATGATCTCATGAAAGAGACAGCTGATATCATGATTTCATGAAAGGGACAGCTGATAACA
This sequence comes from Myxine glutinosa, assembly GCF_964187855.1. Lineage (NCBI taxonomy): Eukaryota > Metazoa > Chordata > Myxini > Myxiniformes > Myxinidae > Myxine > Myxine glutinosa. The sequence goes on along the minus strand of NC_136267.1, from coordinate 7,539,349 downwards.
TGATCTCATGAAAGAGAAAGCTGATAGCATGATCTCATGAAAGAGACAGCTGATAACATGATCTCATGAAAGAGACAGCTGATAACATGATCTCATGAAAGAGACAGCTGATAACATGATATCATGAAAGAGACAGCTGATAACTAGATCTCATGAAAGAGACAGCTGATAACATGATCTCATGAAAGAGAAAGCTGATAACATGATCTCATGAAAGAGACAGCTGATAACATGATCTCATGAAAGAGACAGATGATAACATGATCTCATGAAAGAGACAGCTGATAGCATGATCTCATGAAAGAGACAGCTGATAACCTGATCTCATGAAAGAGACAGATGATAACATGATATCATGAAAGAGACAGCTGATAACATGATCTCATGAAAGAGACAGCTGATAACATGATCCAATGAAAGAGAAAGATGATAACATGATCTCATGAAAGAGACAGCTGATAACATGATATCATGAAAGAGACAGCTGATAACATGATATCATGAAAGAGACAGCTGATAACATAATTTCATGAAAGAGACAGCTGATAACATGATCCAATGAAAGAGAAAGCTGATAGCATGATCTCATGTAAGAGGCAGCTGATAACATGATCCAAAGAAAGAGACAGCTGATAACATGATCCAATGAAAGAGACAGCTGATAACATGATCTCATGAAAGAGACAGCTGATAACATGATCCAATGAAAGAGAAAGCTGATAGCATGATCTCATGTAAGAGGCAGCTGATAACATGATCCAAAGAAAGAGACAGCTGATAACATGATCCAATGAAAGAGACAGCTGATAACATGATATCATGAAAGAGACAGCTGATAACATGATCTCATGAAAGAGACAGCTGATAACATGATCTCATGAAAGAGACAGCTGATAACATGATCTCATGAAAGAGACAGCTGATAACATGATCTCATGAAAGAGACAGATGATAACATGATATCATGAAAGAGACAGCTGATAACATGATCTCATGAAAGAGACAGCTGATAACATGATCCAATGAAAGAGAAAGATGATAACATGATCTCATGAAAGAGACAGCTGATAACATGATATCATGAAAGAGACAGCTGATAACATGATATCATGAAAGAGACAGCTGATAACATAATTTCATGAAAGAGACAGCTGATAACATGATCCAATGAAAGAGAAAGCTGATAGCATGATCTCATGTAAGAGGCAGCTGATAACATGATCCAAAGAAAGAGACAGCTGATAACATGATCCAATGAAAGAGACAGCTGATAACATGATCTCATGAAAGAGACAGATGATAACATGATATCATGAAAGAGACAGCTGATAACATGATCTCATGAAAGAGACAGCTGATAACATGATCCAATGAAAGAGAAAGATGATAACATGATCTCATGAAAGAGACAGCTGATAACATGATATCATGAAAGAGACAGCTGATAACATGATATCATGAAAGAGACAGCTGATAACATAATTTCATGAAAGAGACAGCTGATAACATGATCCAATGAAAGAGAAAGCTGATAGCATGATCTCATGTAAGAGGCAGCTGATAACATGATCCAAAGAAAGAGACAGCTGATAACATGATCCAATGAAAGAGACAGCTGATAACATGATCTCATGAAAGAGACAGCTGATAACATGATCCAATGAAAGAGAAAGCTGATAGCATGATCTCATGTAAGAGGCAGCTGATAACATGATCCAAAGAAAGAGACAGCTGATAACATGATCCAATGAAAGAGACAGCTGATAACATGATATCATGAAAGAGACAGCTGATAACATGATCTCATGAAAGAGACAGCTGATAACATGATCTCATGAAAGAGACAGCTGATAACATGATCTCATGAAAGAGACAGCTGATAACATGATCTCATGAAAGAGACAGCTGATAACATGATCTCATGAAAGAGACAGCTGATAACATGATCTCATGAAAGAGACAGCTGATAACATGATCTCCTGAAAGAAACAGCTGACAACATGATCTCATGAAAGAGACAGCTGATAACATGATCTCATGAAAGAGACAGCTGATAACATGATCTCATGAAAGAGACAGCTGATAACATGATCCAATGAAAGAGACAGCTGATAACATGATATCATGAAAGAGACAGCTGATAACATGATATCATGAAAGAGACAGCTGATAACATGATCTCATGAAAGAGACAGCTGATAACATGATCTCATGAAAGAGACAGCTGATAACATGATCTCATGAAAGAGACAGCTGATAACATGATCTCATGAAAGAGACAGCTGATAACATGATCTCATGAAAGAGACAGCTGATAGCATGATCTCATGAAAGAGACAGCTGATAACATGATCTCCTGAAAGAAACAGCTGACAACATGATCTCATGAAAGAGACAGCTGATAACATGATCTCATGAAAGAGACAGCTGATAACATGATCTCATGAAAGAAACAGCTGATAACATGATCTCATGAAAGAGACAGCTGATAACATGATCTCATGAAAGAGACAGCTGATAACATGATATCATGAAAGAGACAGCTGATAACATGATCTCATGAAAGAGACAGCTGATAACATGATCTCATGAAAGAGACAGCTGATAACATGATCTCATGAAAGAGACAGCTGATAACATGATCTCATGAAAGAAACAGCTGATAACATGATCTCATGAAAGAGACAGCTGATAACATGATATCATGAAAGAGACAGCTGATAACATGATATCATGAAAGAGACAGCTGATAACATGATCTCATGAAATAGACAGCTGATAACATGATCTCATGAAAGAGACAGCTGATAACATGATCTCATGAAAGAGACAGCTGATAACATGATCTCATGAAAGAGACACCTGATAACATGATCTCATTAAAGAAACAGCTGATAACATGATCTCATGAAAGAGACAGCTGATAGCATGATCGCATGAAAGAAACAGCTGATAACATGATCTCATGAAAGAGACAGCTGATAACATGATCTCATGAAAGAGACAGCTGATAACATGATCTCATGAAAGAGACAGCTGATAACATGATCTCATGAAAGAGACAGCTGATAACATGATCTCATGAAAGAGAAAGCTGATAACATGATCTCATGAAAGAGACAGCTGATAACATGATCCAATGAAAGAGAAAGATGATAACATGATCTCATGAAAGAAACAGCTGACAACATGATCTCATGAAAGAGACAGCTGATAACATGATCTCAAGAAAGAGACAGCTGATAACATGATCTCATGAAAGAGACACCTGATAACATGATCTCATTAAAGAAACAGCTGATAACATGATCTCATGAAAGAGACAGCTGATAGCATGATCACATGAAAGAAAGAGCTGATAACATGATCTCATGAAAGAGACAGCTGATAACATGATCTCATGAAAGAGACAGCTGATAACATGATCTCATGAAAGAGACAGCTGATAACATGATCTCATGAAAGAGACAGCTGATAACATGATCTCATTAAAGAAACAGCTGATAACATGATCTCATGAAAGAAACAGCTGATAACATGATCTCGTGAAAGAGACACCTGATAACATGATCTCATTAAAGAAACAGCTGATAACATGATCTCATGAAAGAAACAGCTGATAACATGATCTCATGAAAGAGACAGCTGATAACATGATCTCATGAAAGAAACAGCTGATAACATGATCTCATGAAAGAGACAGCTGATAACATGATATCATGAAAGAGACAGCTGATAACATGATATCATGAAAGAGACAGCTGATAACATGATCTCATGAAATAGACAGCTGATAACATGATCTCATGAAAGAGACAGCTGATAACATTATCTCGTGAAAGAGACAGCTGATAACATGATCGCATGAAAGAAACAGCTGATAACATGATCTCATGAAAGAGACAGCTGATAACATGATCTCATTAAAGAAACAGCTGATAACATGATCTCATGAAAGAGACAGCTGATAACATGATCGCATGAAAGAAACAGCTGATAACATGATCTCATGAAAGAGACAGCTGATAACATTATCTCATGAAAGAGACAGCTGATAACATGATATCATGAAAGAGACAGCTGATAACTAGATCTCATGAAAGAGACAGCTGATAACATGATCTCATGAAAGAGAAAGCTGATAACATGATCTCATGAAAGAAACAGCTGATAACATGATCTCATGAAAGAGACAGATGATAACATGATCTCATGAAAGAGACAGCTGATAGCATGATCTCATGAAAGAGACAGCTGATAACCTGATCTCATGAAAGAGACAGATGATAACATGATATCATGAAAGAGACAGCTGATAACATGATCTCATGAAAGAGACAGCTGATAACATGATCCAATGAAAGAGAAAGATGATAAAATGATCTCATGAAAGAGACAGCTGATAACATGATATCATGAAAGAGACAGCTGATAACATGATATCATGAAAGAGACAGCTGATAACATAATTTCATGAAAGAGACAGCTGATAACATGATCCAATGAAAGAGAAAGCTGATAGCATGATCTCATGTAAGAGGCAGCTGATAACATGATCCAAAGAAAGAGACAGCTGATAACATGATCCAATGAAAGAGACAGCTGATAACATGATCTCATGAAAGAGACAGCTGATAACATGATCCAATGAAAGAGAAAGCTGATAGCATGATCTCATGTAAGAGGCAGCTGATAACATGATCCAAAGAAAGAGACAGCTGATAACATGATCCAATGAAAGAGACAGCTGATAACATGATATCATGAAAGAGACAGCTGATAACATGATATCATGAAAGAGACAGCTGATAACATGATCTCATGAAAGAGACAGCTGATAACATGATCTCATGAAAGAGACAGCTGATAACATGATCTCATGAAAGAGACAGCTGATAACATGATCTCATGAAAGAGACAGCTGATAACATGATCTCATGAAAGAGACAGCTGATAACATGATCTCATGAAAGAGACAGCTGATAACATGATCTCCTGAAAGAAACAGCTGACAACATGATCTCATGAAAGAGACAGCTGATAACATGATCTCATGAAAGAGACAGCTGATAACATGATCTCATGAAAGAGACAGCTGATAACATGATCCAATGAAAGAGACAGCTGATAACATGATATCATGAAAGAGACAGCTGATAACATGATATCATGAAAGAGACAGCTGATAACATGATCTCATGAAAGAGACAGCTGATAACATGATCTCATGAAAGAGACAGCTGATAACATGATCTCATGAAAGAGACAGCTGATAACATGCTCTCATGAAAGAGACAGCTGATAACATGATCTCATGAAAGAGACAGCTGATAACATTATCTCATGAAAGAGACAGCTGATAACATGATCTCATGAAAGAAACAGCTGATAACATGATCTCATGAAAGAGACAGCTGACAACATGATCTCATGAAAGAAACAGCTGATAACATGATCTCATGAAAGAGACAGCTGATAACATGATATCATGAAAGAGACAGCTGATAACATGATCTCATGAAAGAGACAGCTGATAACATGATCTCATGAAAGAGACAGCTGATAATACAGCTGATAACATGATCTCATGAAAGAGACAGCTGATAACATCATCTCATGAAAGAGACAGATGATAACATGATATCATGAAAGAGACAGCTGATAACATGATCTCATGAAAGAGACAGCTGATAACATGATCTCATGAAAGAGACAGCTGATAACATGATCTCATGAAAGAGACAGCTGATAACATGATCTCATGAAAGAGACAGCTGATAACATGATCTCATGAAAGAGACAGCTGATAACATGATCCAATGAAAGAGACAGCTGATAACATGATCTCATGAAAGAGACAGCTGATAACATGATATCATGAAAGAAACAGCTGATAACATGATCCAAAGAAAGAGACAGCTGATAACATGATCTCATGAAAGAGACAGCTGATAACATGATATCATGAAAGAAACAGCTGATAACATGATCCAAAGAAAGAGACAGCTGATAACATGATCCAATGAAAGAGACAGCTGATAACATGATCTCATGAAAGAGACAGCTGATAAAATGATCTCATGAAAGAGACAGCTGATAACATGATCTCATGAAAGAGACAGCTGATAACATGATCTCATGAAAGAGACAGCTGATAACATGATCTCATGAAAGAGAAAGCTGATAACATGATCTCATGAAAGAGACAGCTGATAACATGATCTCATGAAAGAGACAGCTGATAACATGATCTCCTGAAAGAAACAGCTGACAACATGATCTCATGAAAGAGACAGCTGATAACATGATCTCATGAAAGAGACAGCTGATAACATGATCTCATGAAAGAGACACCTGATAACATGATCTCATTAAAGAAACAGCTGATAACATGATCTCAAGAAAGAGACAGCTGATAGCATGATCACATGAAAGAGACAGCTGATAACATGATATCATGAAAGAGACACCTGATAACATGATCTCATTAAAGAAACAGCTGTTAACATGATCTCATGAAAGAAACAGCTGATAACATGATCTCGTGAAAGAGACACCTGATAACATGATCTCATTAAAGAAACAGCTGATAACATGATCTCATGAAAGAAACAGCTGATAACATGATCTCATGAAAGAGACAGCTGATAACATGATCTCATGAAAGAAACAGCTGATAACATGATCTCATGAAAGAGACAGCTGATAACATGATATCATGAAAGAGACAGCTGATAACATGATATCATGAAAGAGACAGCTGATAACATGATCTCATGAAATAGACAGCTGATAACATGATCTCATGAAAGAGACAGCTGATAACATTATCTCGTGAAAGAGACAGCTGATAACATGATCGCATGAAAGAAACAGCTGATAACATGATCTCATGAAAGAGACAGCTGATAACATGATCTCATTAAAGAAACAGCTGATAACATGATCTCATGAAAGAGACAGCTGATAACATGATCGCATGAAAGAAACAGCTGATAACATGATCTCATGAAAGAGACAGCTGATAACATTATCTCATGAAAGAGACAGCTGATAACATGATATCATGAAAGAGACAGCTGATAACTAGATCTCATGAAAGAGACAGCTGATAACATGATCTCATGAAAGAGAAAGCTGATAACATGATCTCATGAAAGAAACAGCTGATAACATGATCTCATGAAAGAGACAGATGATAACATGATCTCATGAAAGAGACAGCTGATAGCATGATCTCATGAAAGAGACAGCTGATAACCTGATCTCATGAAAGAGACAGATGATAACATGATATCATGAAAGAGACAGCTGATAACATGATCTCATGAAAGAGACAGCTGATAACATGATCCAATGAAAGAGAAAGCTGATAGCATGATCTCATGTAAGAGGCAGCTGATAACATGATCCAAAGAAAGAGACAGCTGATAACATGATCCAATGAAAGAGACAGCTGATAACATGATCTCATGAAAGAGACAGCTGATAACATGATCCAATGAAAGAGAAAGCTGATAGCATGATCTCATGTAAGAGGCAGCTGATAACATGATCCAAAGAAAGAGACAGCTGATAACATGATCCAATGAAAGAGACAGCTGATAACATGATATCATGAAAGAGACAGCTGATAACATGATATCATGAAAGAGACAGCTGATAACATGATCTCATGAAAGAGACAGCTGATAACATGATCTCATGAAAGAGACAGCTGATAACATGATCTCATGAAAGAGACAGCTGATAACATGATCTCATGAAAGAGACAGCTGATAACATGATCTCATGAAAGAGACAGCTGATAACATGATCTCATGAAAGAGACAGCTGATAACATGATCTCCTGAAAGAAACAGCTGACAACATGATCTCATGAAAGAGACAGCTGATAACATGATCTCATGAAAGAGACAGCTGATAACATGATCTCATGAAAGAGACAGCTGATAACATGATCCAATGAAAGAGACAGCTGATAACATGATATCATGAAAGAGACAGCTGATAACATGATATCATGAAAGAGACAGCTGATAACATGATCTCATGAAAGAGACAGCTGATAACATGATCTCATGAAAGAGACAGCTGATAACATGATCTCATGAAAGAGACAGCTGATAACATGCTCTCATGAAAGAGACAGCTGATAACATGATCTCATGAAAGAGACAGCTGATAACATTATCTCATGAAAGAGACAGCTGATAACATGATCTCATGAAAGAAACAGCTGACAACATGATCTCATGAAAGAAACAGCTGATAACATGATCTCATGAAAGAGACAGCTGACAACATGATCTCATGAAAGAAACAGCTGATAACATGATCTCATGAAAGAGACAGCTGATAACATGATATCATGAAAGAGACAGCTGATAACATGATCTCATGAAAGAGACAGCTGATAACATGATCTCATGAAAGAGACAGCTGATAATACAGCTGATAACATGATCTCATGAAAGAGACAGCTGATAACATCATCTCATGAAAGAGACAGATGATAACATGATATCATGAAAGAGACAGCTGATAACATGATCTCATGAAAGAGACAGCTGATAACATGATCTCATGAAAGAGACAGCTGATAACATGATCTCATGAAAGAGACAGCTGATAACATGATCTCATGAAAGAGACAGCTGATAACATGATCTCATGAAAGAGACAGCTGATAACATGATCCAATGAAAGAGACAGCTGATAACATGATCTCATGAAAGAGACAGCTGATAACATGATATCATGAAAGAAACAGCTGATAACATGATCCAAAGAAAGAGACAGCTGATAACATGATCTCATGAAAGAGACAGCTGATAACATGATATCATGAAAGAAACAGCTGATAACATGATCCAAAGAAAGAGACAGCTGATAACATGATCCAATGAAAGAGACAGCTGATAACATGATCTCATGAAAGAGACAGCTGATAAAATGATCTCATGAAAGAGACAGCTGATAACATGATCTCATGAAAGAGACAGCTGATAACATGATCTCATGAAAGAGACAGCTGATAACATGATCTCATGAAAGAGAAAGCTGATAACATGATCTCATGAAAGAGACAGCTGATAACATGATCTCATGAAAGAGACAGCTGATAACATGATCTCCTGAAAGAAACAGCTGACAACATGATCTCATGAAAGAGACAGCTGATAACATGATCTCATGAAAGAGACAGCTGATAACATGATCTCATGAAAGAGACACCTGATAACATGATCTCATTAAAGAAACAGCTGATAACATGATCTCAAGAAAGAGACAGCTGATAGCATGATCACATGAAAGAGACAGCTGATAACATGATATCATGAAAGAGACACCTGATAACATGATCTCATTAAAGAAACAGCTGTTAACATGATCTCATGAAAGAAACAGCTGATAACATGATCTCGTGAAAGAGACACCTGATAACATGATCTCATTAAAGAAACAGCTGATAACATGATCTCATGAAAGAAACAGCTGATAACATGATCTCATGAAAGAGACAGCTGATAACATGATCTCATGAAAGAAACAGCTGATAACATGATCTCATGAAAGAGACAGCTGATAACATGATATCATGAAAGAGACAGCTGATAACATGATATCATGAAAGAGACAGCTGATAACATGATCTCATGAAATAGACAGCTGATAACATGATCTCATGAAAGAGACAGCTGATAACATTATCTCGTGAAAGAGACAGCTGATAACATGATCGCATGAAAGAAACAGCTGATAACATGATCTCATGAAAGAGACAGCTGATAACATGATCTCATTAAAGAAACAGCTGATAACATGATCTCATGAAAGAGACAGCTGATAACATGATCGCATGAAAGAAACAGCTGATAACATGATCTCATGAAAGAGACAGCTGATAACATTATCTCATGAAAGAGACAGCTGATAACATGATATCATGAAAGAGACAGCTGATAACTAGATCTCATGAAAGAGACAGCTGATAACATGATCTCATGAAAGAGAAAGCTGATAACATGATCTCATGAAAGAAACAGCTGATAACATGATCTCATGAAAGAGACAGATGATAACATGATCTCATGAAAGAGACAGCTGATAGCATGATCTCATGAAAGAGACAGCTGATAACCTGATCTCATGAAAGAGACAGATGATAACATGATATCATGAAAGAGACAGCTGATAACATGATCTCATGAAAGAGACAGCTGATAACATGATCCAATGAAAGAGAAAGATGATAAAATGATCTCATGAAAGAGACAGCTGATAACATGATATCATGAAAGAGACAGCTGATAACATGATATCATGAAAGAGACAGCTGATAACATAATTTCATGAAAGAGACAGCTGATAACATGATCCAATGAAAGAGAAAGCTGATAGCATGATCTCATGTAAGAGGCAGCTGATAACATGATCCAAAGAAAGAGACAGCTGATAACATGATCCAATGAAAGAGACAGCTGATAACATGATCTCATGAAAGAGACAGCTGATAACATGATCCAATGAAAGAGAAAGCTGATAGCATGATCTCATGTAAGAGGCAGCTGATAACATGATCCAAAGAACGAGACAGCTGATAACATGATCCAATGAAAGAGACAGCTGATAACATGATATCATGAAAGAGACAGCTGATAACATGATATCATGAAAGAGACAGCTGATAACATGATCTCATGAAAGAGACAGCTGATAACATGATCTCATGAAAGAGACAGCTGATAACATGATCTCATGAAAGAGACAGCTGATAACATGATCTCATGAAAGAGACAGCTGATAACATGATCTCATGAAAGAGACAGCTGATAACATGATCTCATGAAAGAGACAGCTGATAACATGATCTCCTGAAAGAAACAGCTGACAACATGATCTCATGAAAGAGACAGCTGATAACATGATCTCATGAAAGAGACAGCTGATAACATGATCTCATGAAAGAGACAGCTGATAACATGATCCAATGAAAGAGACAGCTGATAACATGATATCATGAAAGAGACAGCTGATAACATGATATCATGAAAGAGACAGCTGATAACATGATCTCATGAAAGAGACAGCTGATAACATGATCTCATGAAAGAGACAGCTGATAACATGATCTCATGAAAGAGACAGCTGATAACATGATCTCATGAAAGAGACAGCTGATAACATGATCTCATGAAAGAGACAGCTGATAACATGATCTCATGAAAGAGACAGCTGATAACATGATCTCCTGAAAGAAACAGCTGACAACATGATCTCATGAAAGAGACAGCTGATAACATGATCTCATGAAAGAGACAGCTGATAACATGATCTCATGAAAGAAACAGCTGATAACATGATCTCATGAAAGAGACAGCTGATAACATGATCTCATGAAAGAGACAGCTGATAACATGATATCATGAAAGAGACAGCTGATAACATGATCTCATGAAAGAGACAGCTGATAACATGATCTCATGAAAGAGACAGCTGATAACATGATCTCATGAAAGAGACAGCTGATAACATGATCTCATGAAAGAAACAGCTGATAACATGATCTCATGAAAGAGACAGCTGATAACATGATATCATGAAAGAGACAGCTGATAACATGATATCATGAAAGAGACAGCTGATAACATGATCTCATGAAATAGACAGCTGATAACATGATCTCATGAAAGAGACAGCTGATAACATGATCTCATGAAAGAGACAGCTGATAACATGATCTCATGAAAGAGACACCTGATAACATGATCTCATTAAAGAAACAGCTGATAACATGATCTCATGAAAGAGACAGCTGATAACATGATATCATGAAAGAGACAGCTGATAACATGATCTCATGAAAGAGACAGCTGATAACATGATCTCATGAAAGAGACAGCTGATAACATGATCTCATGAAAGAGACAGCTGATAACATGATCTCATGAAAGAAACAGCTGATAACATGATCTCATGAAAGAGACAGCTGATAACATGATATCATGAAAGAGACAGCTGATAACATGATATCATGAAAGAGACAGCTGATAACATGATCTCATGAAATAGACAGCTGATAACATGATCTCATGAAAGAGACAGCTGATAACATGATCTCATGAAAGAGACAGCTGATAACATGATCTCATGAAAGAGACACCTGATAACATGATCTCATTAAAGAAACAGCTGATAACATGATCTCATGAAAGAGACAGCTGATAACATGATCTCATGAAAGAAACAGCTGATAACATGATCTCATGAAAGAGACAGCTGATAACATGATCTCATGAAAGAGACAGCTGATAACATGATATCATGAAAGAGACAGCTGATAACATGATCTCATGAAAGAGACAGCTGATAACATGATCTCATGAAAGAGACAGCTGATAACATGATCTCATGAAAGAGACAGCTGATAACATGATCTCATGAAAGAAACAGCTGATAACATGATCTCATGAAAGAGACAGCTGATAACATGATATCATGAAAGAGACAGCTGATAACATGATATCATGAAAGAGACAGCTGATAACATGATCTCATGAAATAGACAGCTGATAACATGATCTCATGAAAGAGACAGCTGATAACATGATCTCATGAAAGAGACAGCTGATAACATGATCTCATGAAAGAGACACCTGATAACATGATCTCATTAAAGAAACAGCTGATAACATGATCTCATGAAAGAGACAGCTGATAACATGATCTCATGAAAGAGACAGCTGATAACATGATCTCATGAAAGAGAAAGCTGATAACATGATCTCATGAAAGAGACAGCTGATAACATGATCCAATGAAAGAGAAAGATGATAACATGATCTCATGAAAGAAACAGCTGACAACATGATCTCATGAAAGAGACAGCTGATAACATGATCTCAAGAAAGAGACAGCTGATAACATGATCTCATGAAAGAGACACCTGATAACATGATCTCATTAAAGAAACAGCTGATAACATGATCTCATGAAAGAAACAGCTGACAACATGATCTCATGAAATAGACAGCTGATAACATGATCTCATGAAAGAGACAGCTGATGACATGATCTCATGAAAGAGACAGCTGATATCATGATTTCATGAAAGGGACAGCTGATAACATGATCTCATGAAAGAGAAAGCTGATAGCATGATCTCATGAAAGAGACAGCTGATAACATGATCTCATGAAAGAGACAGCTGATAACATGATCTCATGAAAGAGACAGCTGATAACATGATATCATGAAAGAGACAGCTGATAACTAGATCTCATGAAAGAGACAGCTGATAACATGATCTCATGAAAGAGAAAGCTGATAACATGATCTCATGAAAGAGACAGCTGATAACATGATCTCATGAAAGAGACAGATGATAACATGATCTCATGAAAGAGACAGCTGATAGCATGATCTCATGAAAGAGACAGCTGATAACCTGATCTCATGAAAGAGACAGATGATAACATGATATCATGAAAGAGACAGCTGATAACATGATCTCATGAAAGAGACAGCTGATAACATGATCCAATGAAAGAGAAAGATGATAACATGATCTCATGAAAGAGACAGCTGATAACATGATATCATGAAAGAGACAGCTGATAACATGATATCATGAAAGAGACAGCTGATAACATAATTTCATGAAAGAGACAGCTGATAACATGATCCAATGAAAGAGAAAGCTGATAGCATGATCTCATGTAAGAGGCAGCTGATAACATGATCCAAAGAAAGAGACAGCTGATAACATGATCCAATGAAAGAGACAGCTGATAACATGATCTCATGAAAGAGACAGCTGATAACATGATCCAATGAAAGAGAAAGCTGATAGCATGATCTCATGTAAGAGGCAGCTGATAACATGATCCAAAGAAAGAGACAGCTGATAACATGATCCAATGAAAGAGACAGCTGATAACATGATATCATGAAAGAGACAGCTGATAACATGATATCATGAAAGAGACAGCTGATAACATGATCTCATGAAAGAGACAGCTGATAACATGATCTCATGAAAGAGACAGCTGATAACATGATCTCATGAAAGAGACAGCTGATAACATGATCTCATGAAAGAGACAGCTGATAACATGATCTCATGAAAGAGACAGCTGATAACATGATCTCATGAAAGAGACAGCTGATAACATGATCTCCTGAAAGAAACAGCTGACAACATGATCTCATGAAAGAGACAGCTGATAACATGATCTCATGAAAGAGACAGCTGATAACATGATCTCATGAAAGAGACAGCTGATAACATGATCCAATGAAAGAGACAGCTGATAACATGATATCATGAAAGAGACAGCTGATAACATGATATCATGAAAGAGACAGCTGATAACATGATCTCATGAAAGAGACAGCTGATAACATGATCTCATGAAAGAGACAGCTGATAACATGATCTCATGAAAGAGACAGCTGATAACATGATCTCATGAAAGAGACAGCTGATAACATGATCTCATGAAAGAGACAGCTGATAGCATGATCTCATGAAAGAGACAGCTGATAACATGATCTCCTGAAAGAAACAGCTGACAACATGATCTCATGAAAGAGACAGCTGATAACATGATCTCATGAAAGAGACAGCTGATAACATGATCTCATGAAAGAAACAGCTGATAACATGATCTCATGAAAGAGACAGCTGATAACATGATCTCATGAAAGAGACAGCTGATAACATGATATCATGAAAGAGACAGCTGATAACATGATCTCATGAAAGAGACAGCTGATAACATGATCTCATGAAAGAGACAGCTGATAACATGATCTCATGAAAGAGACAGCTGATAACATGATCTCATGAAAGAAACAGCTGATAACATGATCTCATGAAAGAGACAGCTGATAACATGATATCATGAAAGAGACAGCTGATAACATGATATCATGAAAGAGACAGCTGATAACATGATCTCATGAAATAGACAGCTGATAACATGATCTCATGAAAGAGACAGATGATAACATGATCTCATGAAAGAGACAGCTGATAGCATGATCTCATGAAAGAGACAGCTGATAACCTGATCTCATGAAAGAGACAGATGATAACATGATATCATGAAAGAGACAGCTGATAACATGATCTCATGAAAGAGACAGCTGATAACATGATCCAATGAAAGAGAAAGATGATAAAATGATCTCATGAAAGAGACAGCTGATAACATGATATCATGAAAGAGACAGCTGATAACATGATATCATGAAAGAGACAGCTGATAACATAATTTCATGAAAGAGACAGCTGATAACATGATCCAATGAAAGAGAAAGCTGATAGCATGATCTCATGTAAGAGGCAGCTGATAACATGATCCAAAGAAAGAGACAGCTGATAACATGATCCAATGAAAGAGACAGCTGATAACATGATCTCATGAAAGAGACAGCTGATAACATGATCCAATGAAAGAGAAAGCTGATAGCATGATCTCATGTAAGAGGCAGCTGATAACATGATCCAAAGAAAGAGACAGCTGATAACATGATCCAATGAAAGAGACAGCTGATAACATGATATCATGAAAGAGACAGCTGATAACATGATATCATGAAAGAGACAGCTGATAACATGATCTCATGAAAGAGACAGCTGATAACATGATCTCATGAAAGAGACAGCTGATAACATGATCTCATGAAAGAGACAGCTGATAACATGATCTCATGAAAGAGACAGCTGATAACATGATCTCATGAAAGAGACAGCTGATAACATGATCTCATGAAAGAGACAGCTGATAACATGATCTCCTGAAAGAAACAGCTGACAACATGATCTCATGAAAGAGACAGCTGATAACATGATCTCATGAAAGAGACAGCTGATAACATGATCTCATGAAAGAGACAGCTGATAACATGATCCAATGAAAGAGACAGCTGATAACATGATATCATGAAAGAGACAGCTGATAACATGATATCATGAAAGAGACAGCTGATAACATGATCTCATGAAAGAGACAGCTGATAACATGATCTCATGAAAGAGACAGCTGATAACATGATCTCATGAAAGAGACAGCTGATAACATGATCTCATGAAAGAGACGGCTGATAACATGATCTCATGAAAGAGACAGCTGATAACATGATCTCATGAAAGAGACAGCTGATAACATGATCTCCTGAAAGAAACAGCTGACAACATGATCTCATGAAAGAGACAGCTGATAACATGATCTCATGAAAGAGACAGCTGATAACATGATCTCATGAAAGAAACAGCTGATAACATGATCTCATGAAAGAGACAGCTGATAACATGATCTCATGAAAGAGACAGCTGATAACATGATCTCATGAAAGAAACAGCTGATAACATGATCTCATGAAAGAGACAGCTGATAACATGATCTCATGAAAGAAACAGCTGATAACATGATCTCATGAAAGAGACAGCTGATAACATGATATCATGAAAGAGACAGCTGATAACATGATATCATGAAAGAGACAGCTGATAACATGATCTCATGAAATAGACAGCTGATAACATGATCTCATGAAAGAGACAGCTGATAACATTATCTCGTGAAAGAGACAGCTGATAACATGATCGCATGAAAGAAACAGCTGATAACATGATCTCATGAAAGAGACAGCTGATAACATGATCTCATTAAAGAAACAGCTGATAACATGATCTCATGAAAGAGACAGCTGATAACATGATCGCATGAAAGAAACAGCTGATAACATGATCTCATGAAAGAGACAGCTGATAACATTATCTCATGAAAGAGACAGCTGATAACATGATATCATGAAAGAGACAGCTGATAACTAGATCTCATGAAAGAGACAGCTGATAACATGATCTCATGAAAGAGAAAGCTGATAACATGATCTCATGAAAGAAACAGCTGATAACATGATCTCATGAAAGAGACAGATGATAACATGATCTCATGAAAGAGACAGCTGATAGCATGATCTCATGAAAGAGACAGCTGATAACCTGATCTCATGAAAGAGACAGATGATAACATGATATCATGAAAGAGACAGCTGATAACATGATCTCATGAAAGAGACAGCTGATAACATGATCCAATGAAAGAGAAAGATGATAAAATGATCTCATGAAAGAGACAGCTGATAACATGATATCATGAAAGAGACAGCTGATAACATGATATCATGAAAGAGACAGCTGATAACATAATTTCATGAAAGAGACAGCTGATAACATGATCCAATGAAAGAGAAAGCTGATAGCATGATCTCATGTAAGAGGCAGCTGATAACATGATCCAAAGAAAGAGACAGCTGATAACATGATCCAATGAAAGAGACAGCTGATAACATGATCTCATGAAAGAGACAGCTGATAACATGATCCAATGAAAGAGAAAGCTGATAGCATGATCTCATGTAAGAGGCAGCTGATAACATGATCCAAAGAAAGAGACAGCTGATAACATGATCCAATGAAAGAGACAGCTGATAACATGATATCATGAAAGAGACAGCTGATAACATGATATCATGAAAGAGACAGCTGATAACATGATCTCATGAAAGAGACAGCTGATAACATGATCTCATGAAAGAGACAGCTGATAACATGATCTCATGAAAGAGACAGCTGATAACATGATCTCATGAAAGAGACAGCTGATAACATGATCTCATGAAAGAGACAGCTGATAACATGATCTCATGAAAGAGACAGCTGATAACATGATCTCCTGAAAGAAACAGCTGACAACATGATCTCATGAAAGAGACAGCTGATAACATGATCTCATGAAAGAGACAGCTGATAACATGATCTCATGAAAGAGACAGCTGATAACATGATCCAATGAAAGAGACAGCTGATAACATGATATCATGAAAGAGACAGCTGATAACATGATATCATGAAAGAGACAGCTGATAACATGATCTCATGAAAGAGACAGCTGATAACATGATCTCATGAAAGAGACAGCTGATAACATGATCTCATGAAAGAGACAGCTGATAACATGCTCTCATGAAAGAGACAGCTGATAACATGATCTCATGAAAGAGACAGCTGATAACATTATCTCATGAAAGAGACAGCTGATAACATGATCTCATGAAAGAAACAGCTGACAACATGATCTCATGAAAGAAACAGCTGATAACATGATCTCATGAAAGAGACAGCTGACAACATGATCTCATGAAAGAAACAGCTGATAACATGATCTCATGAAAGAGACAGCTGATAACATGATATCATGAAAGAGACAGCTGATAACATGATCTCATGAAAGAGACAGCTGATAACATGATCTCATGAAAGAGACAGCTGATAATACAGCTGATAACATGATCTCATGAAAGAGACAGCTGATAACATCATCTCATGAAAGAGACAGATGATAACATGATATCATGAAAGAGACAGCTGATAACATGATCTCATGAAAGAGACAGCTGATAACATGATCTCATGAAAGAGACAGCTGATAACATGATCTCATGAAAGAGACAGCTGATAACATGATCTCATGAAAGAGACAGCTGATAACATGATCTCATGAAAGAGACAGCTGATAACATGATCCAATGAAAGAGACAGCTGATAACATGATCTCATGAAAGAGACAGCTGATAACATGATATCATGAAAGAAACAGCTGATAACATGATCCAAAGAAAGAGACAGCTGATAACATGATCTCATGAAAGAGACAGCTGATAACATGATATCATGAAAGAAACAGCTGATAACATGATCCAAAGAAAGAGACAGCTGATAACATGATCCAATGAAAGAGACAGCTGATAACATGATCTCATGAAAGAGACAGCTGATAAAATGATCTCATGAAAGAGACAGCTGATAACATGATCTCATGAAAGAGACAGCTGATAACATGATCTCATGAAAGAGACAGCTGATAACATGATCTCATGAAAGAGAAAGCTGATAACATGATCTCATGAAAGAGACAGCTGATAACATGATCTCATGAAAGAGACAGCTGATAACATGATCTCCTGAAAGAAACAGCTGACAACATGATCTCATGAAAGAGACAGCTGATAACATGATCTCATGAAAGAGACAGCTGATAACATGATCTCATGAAAGAGACACCTGATAACATGATCTCATTAAAGAAACAGCTGATAACATGATCTCATGAAAGAGACAGCTGATAGCATGATCACATGAAAGAGACAGCTGATAACATGATATCATGAAAGAGACACCTGATAACATGATCTCATTAAAGAAACAGCTGTTAACATGATCTCATGAAAGAAACAGCTGATAACATGATCTCGTGAAAGAGACACCTGATAACATGATCTCATTAAAGAAACAGCTGATAACATGATCTCATGAAAGAAACAGCTGATAACATGATCTCATGAAAGAGACAGCTGATAACATGATCTCATGAAAGAAACAGCTGATAACATGATCTCATGAAAGAGACAGCTGATAACATGATATCATGAAAGAGACAGCTGATAACATGATATCATGAAAGAGACAGCTGATAACATGATCTCATGAAATAGACAGCTGATAACATGATCTCATGAAAGAGACAGCTGATAACATTATCTCGTGAAAGAGACAGCTGATAACATGATCGCATGAAAGAAACAGCTGATAACATGATCTCATGAAAGAGACAGCTGATAACATGATCTCATTAAAGAAACAGCTGATAACATGATCTCATGAAAGAGACAGCTGATAACATGATCGCATGAAAGAAACAGCTGATAACATGATCTCATGAAAGAGACAGCTGATAACATTATCTCATGAAAGAGACAGCTGATAACATGATATCATGAAAGAGACAGCTGATAACTAGATCTCATGAAAGAGACAGCTGATAACATGATCTCATGAAAGAGAAAGCTGATAACATGATCTCATGAAAGAAACAGCTGATAACATGATCTCATGAAAGAGACAGATGATAACATGATCTCATGAAAGAGACAGCTGATAGCATGATCTCATGAAAGAGACAGCTGATAACCTGATCTCATGAAAGAGACAGATGATAACATGATATCATGAAAGAGACAGCTGATAACATGATCTCATGAAAGAGACAGCTGATAACATGATCCAATGAAAGAGAAAGATGATAAAATGATCTCATGAAAGAGACAGCTGATAACATGATATCATGAAAGAGACAGCTGATAACATGATATCATGAAAGAGACAGCTGATAACATAATTTCATGAAAGAGACAGCTGATAACATGATCCAATGAAAGAGAAAGCTGATAGCATGATCTCATGTAAGAGGCAGCTGATAACATGATCCAAAGAAAGAGACAGCTGATAACATGATCCAATGAAAGAGACAGCTGATAACATGATCTCATGAAAGAGACAGCTGATAACATGATCCAATGAAAGAGAAAGCTGATAGCATGATCTCATGTAAGAGGCAGCTGATAACATGATCCAAAGAACGAGACAGCTGATAACATGATCCAATGAAAGAGACAGCTGATAACATGATATCATGAAAGAGACAGCTGATAACATGATATCATGAAAGAGACAGCTGATAACATGATCTCATGAAAGAGACAGCTGATAACATGATCTCATGAAAGAGACAGCTGATAACATGATCTCATGAAAGAGACAGCTGATAACATGATCTCATGAAAGAGACAGCTGATAACATGATCTCATGAAAGAGACAGCTGATAACATGATCTCATGAAAGAGACAGCTGATAACATGATCTCCTGAAAGAAACAGCTGACAACATGATCTCATGAAAGAGACAGCTGATAACATGATCTCATGAAAGAGACAGCTGATAACATGATCTCATGAAAGAGACAGCTGATAACATGATCCAATGAAAGAGACAGCTGATAACATGATATCATGAAAGAGACAGCTGATAACATGATATCATGAAAGAGACAGCTGATAACATGATCTCATGAAAGAGACAGCTGATAACATGATCTCATGAAAGAGACAGCTGATAACATGATCTCATGAAAGAGACAGCTGATAACATGATCTCATGAAAGAGACAGCTGATAACATGATCTCATGAAAGAGACAGCTGATAACATGATCTCATGAAAGAGACAGCTGATAACATGATCTCCTGAAAGAAACAGCTGACAACATGATCTCATGAAAGAGACAGCTGATAACATGATCTCATGAAAGAGACAGCTGATAACATGATCTCATGAAAGAAACAGCTGATAACATGATCTCATGAAAGAGACAGCTGATAACATGATCTCATGAAAGAGACAGCTGATAACATGATATCATGAAAGAGACAGCTGATAACATGATCTCATGAAAGAGACAGCTGATAACATGATCTCATGAAAGAGACAGCTGATAACATGATCTCATGAAAGAGACAGCTGATAACATGATCTCATGAAAGAAACAGCTGATAACATGATCTCATGAAAGAGACAGCTGATAACATGATATCATGAAAGAGACAGCTGATAACATGATATCATGAAAGAGACAGCTGATAACATGATCTCATGAAATAGACAGCTGATAACATGATCTCATGAAAGAGACAGCTGATAACATGATCTCATGAAAGAGACAGCTGATAACATGATCTCATGAAAGAGACACCTGATAACATGATCTCATTAAAGAAACAGCTGATAACATGATCTCATGAAAGAGACAGCTGATAACATGATATCATGAAAGAGACAGCTGATAACATGATCTCATGAAAGAGACAGCTGATAACATGATCTCATGAAAGAGACAGCTGATAACATGATCTCATGAAAGAGACAGCTGATAACATGATCTCATGAAAGAAACAGCTGATAACATGATCTCATGAAAGAGACAGCTGATAACATGATATCATGAAAGAGACAGCTGATAACATGATATCATGAAAGAGACAGCTGATAACATGATCTCATGAAATAGACAGCTGATAACATGATCTCATGAAAGAGACAGCTGATAACATGATCTCATGAAAGAGACAGCTGATAACATGATCTCATGAAAGAGACACCTGATAACATGATCTCATTAAAGAAACAGCTGATAACATGATCTCATGAAAGAGACAGCTGATAACATGATCTCATGAAAGAAACAGCTGATAACATGATCTCATGAAAGAGACAGCTGATAACATGATCTCATGAAAGAGACAGCTGATAACATGATATCATGAAAGAGACAGCTGATAACATGATCTCATGAAAGAGACAGCTGATAACATGATCTCATGAAAGAGACAGCTGATAACATGATCTCATGAAAGAGACAGCTGATAACATGATCTCATGAAAGAAACAGCTGATAACATGATCTCATGAAAGAGACAGCTGATAACATGATATCATGAAAGAGACAGCTGATAACATGATATCATGAAAGAGACAGCTGATAACATGATCTCATGAAATAGACAGCTGATAACATGATCTCATGAAAGAGACAGCTGATAACATGATCTCATGAAAGAGACAGCTGATAACATGATCTCATGAAAGAGACACCTGATAACATGATCTCATTAAAGAAACAGCTGATAACATGATCTCATGAAAGAGACAGCTGATAACATGATCTCATGAAAGAGACAGCTGATAACATGATCTCATGAAAGAGAAAGCTGATAACATGATCTCATGAAAGAGACAGCTGATAACATGATCCAATGAAAGAGAAAGATGATAACATGATCTCATGAAAGAAACAGCTGACAACATGATCTCATGAAAGAGACAGCTGATAACATGATCTCAAGAAAGAGACAGCTGATAACATGATCTCATGAAAGAGACACCTGATAACATGATCTCATTAAAGAAACAGCTGATAACATGATCTCATGAAAGAAACAGCTGACAACATGATCTCATGAAATAGACAGCTGATAACATGATCTCATGAAAGAGACAGCTGATGACATGATCTCATGAAAGAGACAGCTGATATCATGATTTCATGAAAGGGACAGCTGATAACATGATCTCATGAAAGAGAAAGCTGATAGCATGATCTCATGAAAGAGACAGCTGATAACATGATCTCATGAAAGAGACAGCTGATAACATGATCTCATGAAAGAGACAGCTGATAACATGATATCATGAAAGAGACAGCTGATAACTAGATCTCATGAAAGAGACAGCTGATAACATGATCTCATGAAAGAGAAAGCTGATAACATGATCTCATGAAAGAGACAGCTGATAACATGATCTCATGAAAGAGACAGATGATAACATGATCTCATGAAAGAGACAGCTGATAGCATGATCTCATGAAAGAGACAGCTGATAACCTGATCTCATGAAAGAGACAGATGATAACATGATATCATGAAAGAGACAGCTGATAACATGATCTCATGAAAGAGACAGCTGATAACATGATCCAATGAAAGAGAAAGATGATAACATGATCTCATGAAAGAGACAGCTGATAACATGATATCATGAAAGAGACAGCTGATAACATGATATCATGAAAGAGACAGCTGATAACATAATTTCATGAAAGAGACAGCTGATAACATGATCCAATGAAAGAGAAAGCTGATAGCATGATCTCATGTAAGAGGCAGCTGATAACATGATCCAAAGAAAGAGACAGCTGATAACATGATCCAATGAAAGAGACAGCTGATAACATGATCTCATGAAAGAGACAGCTGATAACATGATCCAATGAAAGAGAAAGCTGATAGCATGATCTCATGTAAGAGGCAGCTGATAACATGATCCAAAGAAAGAGACAGCTGATAACATGATCCAATGAAAGAGACAGCTGATAACATGATATCATGAAAGAGACAGCTGATAACATGATATCATGAAAGAGACAGCTGATAACATGATCTCATGAAAGAGACAGCTGATAACATGATCTCATGAAAGAGACAGCTGATAACATGATCTCATGAAAGAGACAGCTGATAACATGATCTCATGAAAGAGACAGCTGATAACATGATCTCATGAAAGAGACAGCTGATAACATGATCTCATGAAAGAGACAGCTGATAACATGATCTCCTGAAAGAAACAGCTGACAACATGATCTCATGAAAGAGACAGCTGATAACATGATCTCATGAAAGAGACAGCTGATAACATGATCTCATGAAAGAGACAGCTGATAACATGATCCAATGAAAGAGACAGCTGATAACATGATATCATGAAAGAGACAGCTGATAACATGATATCATGAAAGAGACAGCTGATAACATGATCTCATGAAAGAGACAGCTGATAACATGATCTCATGAAAGAGACAGCTGATAACATGATCTCATGAAAGAGACAGCTGATAACATGATCTCATGAAAGAGACAGCTGATAACATGATCTCATGAAAGAGACAGCTGATAGCATGATCTCATGAAAGAGACAGCTGATAACATGATCTCCTGAAAGAAACAGCTGACAACATGATCTCATGAAAGAGACAGCTGATAACATGATCTCATGAAAGAGACAGCTGATAACATGATCTCATGAAAGAAACAGCTGATAACATGATCTCATGAAAGAGACAGCTGATAACATGATCTCATGAAAGAGACAGCTGATAACATGATATCATGAAAGAGACAGCTGATAACATGATCTCATGAAAGAGACAGCTGATAACATGATCTCATGAAAGAGACAGCTGATAACATGATCTCATGAAAGAGACAGCTGATAACATGATCTCATGAAAGAAACAGCTGATAACATGATCTCATGAAAGAGACAGCTGATAACATGATATCATGAAAGAGACAGCTGATAACATGATATCATGAAAGAGACAGCTGATAACATGATCTCATGAAATAGACAGCTGATAACATGATCTCATGAAAGAGACAGATGATAACATGATCTCATGAAAGAGACAGCTGATAGCATGATCTCATGAAAGAGACAGCTGATAACCTGATCTCATGAAAGAGACAGATGATAACATGATATCATGAAAGAGACAGCTGATAACATGATCTCATGAAAGAGACAGCTGATAACATGATCCAATGAAAGAGAAAGATGATAAAATGATCTCATGAAAGAGACAGCTGATAACATGATATCATGAAAGAGACAGCTGATAACATGATATCATGAAAGAGACAGCTGATAACATAATTTCATGAAAGAGACAGCTGATAACATGATCCAATGAAAGAGAAAGCTGATAGCATGATCTCATGTAAGAGGCAGCTGATAACATGATCCAAAGAAAGAGACAGCTGATAACATGATCCAATGAAAGAGACAGCTGATAACATGATCTCATGAAAGAGACAGCTGATAACATGATCCAATGAAAGAGAAAGCTGATAGCATGATCTCATGTAAGAGGCAGCTGATAACATGATCCAAAGAAAGAGACAGCTGATAACATGATCCAATGAAAGAGACAGCTGATAACATGATATCATGAAAGAGACAGCTGATAACATGATATCATGAAAGAGACAGCTGATAACATGATCTCATGAAAGAGACAGCTGATAACATGATCTCATGAAAGAGACAGCTGATAACATGATCTCATGAAAGAGACAGCTGATAACATGATCTCATGAAAGAGACAGCTGATAACATGATCTCATGAAAGAGACAGCTGATAACATGATCTCATGAAAGAGACAGCTGATAACATGATCTCCTGAAAGAAACAGCTGACAACATGATCTCATGAAAGAGACAGCTGATAACATGATCTCATGAAAGAGACAGCTGATAACATGATCTCATGAAAGAGACAGCTGATAACATGATCCAATGAAAGAGACAGCTGATAACATGATATCATGAAAGAGACAGCTGATAACATGATATCATGAAAGAGACAGCTGATAACATGATCTCATGAAAGAGACAGCTGATAACATGATCTCATGAAAGAGACAGCTGATAACATGATCTCATGAAAGAGACAGCTGATAACATGCTCTCATGAAAGAGACAGCTGATAACATGATCTCATGAAAGAGACAGCTGATAACATTATCTCATGAAAGAGACAGCTGATAACATGATCTCATGAAAGAAACAGCTGACAACATGATCTCATGAAAGAAACAGCTGATAACATGATCTCATGAAAGAGACAGCTGACAACATGATCTCATGAAAGAAACAGCTGATAACATGATCTCATGAAAGAGACAGCTGATAACATGATATCATGAAAGAGACAGCTGATAACATGATCTCATGAAAGAGACAGCTGATAACATGATCTCATGAAAGAGACAGCTGATAATACAGCTGATAACATGATCTCATGAAAGAGACAGCTGATAACATCATCTCATGAAAGAGACAGATGATAACATGATATCATGAAAGAGACAGCTGATAACATGATCTCATGAAAGAGACAGCTGATAACATGATCTCATGAAAGAGACAGCTGATAACATGATCTCATGAAAGAGACAGCTGATAACATGATCTCATGAAAGAGACAGCTGATAACATGATCTCATGAAAGAGACAGCTGATAACATGATCCAATGAAAGAGACAGCTGATAACATGATCTCATGAAAGAGACAGCTGATAACATGATATCATGAAAGAAACAGCTGATAACATGATCCAAAGAAAGAGACAGCTGATAACATGATCTCATGAAAGAGACAGCTGATAACATGATATCATGAAAGAAACAGCTGATAACATGATCCAAAGAAAGAGACAGCTGATAACATGATCCAATGAAAGAGACAGCTGATAACATGATCTCATGAAAGAGACAGCTGATAAAATGATCTCATGAAAGAGACAGCTGATAACATGATCTCATGAAAGAGACAGCTGATAACATGATCTCATGAAAGAGACAGCTGATAACATGATCTCATGAAAGAGAAAGCTGATAACATGATCTCATGAAAGAGACAGCTGATAACATGATCTCATGAAAGAGACAGCTGATAACATGATCTCCTGAAAGAAACAGCTGACAACATGATCTCATGAAAGAGACAGCTGATAACATGATCTCATGAAAGAGACAGCTGATAACATGATCTCATGAAAGAGACACCTGATAACATGATCTCATTAAAGAAACAGCTGATAACATGATCTCATGAAAGAGACAGCTGATAGCATGATCACATGAAAGAGACAGCTGATAACATGATATCATGAAAGAGACACCTGATAACATGATCTCATTAAAGAAACAGCTGTTAACATGATCTCATGAAAGAAACAGCTGATAACATGATCTCGTGAAAGAGACACCTGATAACATGATCTCATTAAAGAAACAGCTGATAACATGATCTCATGAAAGAAACAGCTGATAACATGATCTCATGAAAGAGACAGCTGATAACATGATCTCATGAAAGAAACAGCTGATAACATGATCTCATGAAAGAGACAGCTGATAACATGATATCATGAAAGAGACAGCTGATAACATGATATCATGAAAGAGACAGCTGATAACATGATCTCATGAAATAGACAGCTGATAACATGATCTCATGAAAGAGACAGCTGATAACATTATCTCGTGAAAGAGACAGCTGATAACATGATCGCATGAAAGAAACAGCTGATAACATGATCTCATGAAAGAGACAGCTGATAACATGATCTCATTAAAGAAACAGCTGATAACATGATCTCATGAAAGAGACAGCTGATAACATGATCGCATGAAAGAAACAGCTGATAACATGATCTCATGAAAGAGACAGCTGATAACATTATCTCATGAAAGAGACAGCTGATAACATGATATCATGAAAGAGACAGCTGATAACGAGATCTCATGAAAGAGACAGCTGATAACATGATCTCATGAAAGAGAAAGCTGATAACATGATCTCATGAAAGAAACAGCTGATAACATGATCTCATGAAAGAGACAGATGATAACATGATCTCATGAAAGAGACAGCTGATAGCATGATCTCATGAAAGAGACAGCTGATAACCTGATCTCATGAAAGAGACAGATGATAACATGATATCATGAAAGAGACAGCTGATAACATGATCTCATGAAAGAGACAGCTGATAACATGATCCAATGAAAGAGAAAGATGATAAAATGATCTCATGAAAGAGACAGCTGATAACATGATATCATGAAAGAGACAGCTGATAACATGATATCATGAAAGAGACAGCTGATAACATAATTTCATGAAAGAGACAGCTGATAACATGATCCAATGAAAGAGAAAGCTGATAGCATGATCTCATGTAAGAGGCAGCTGATAACATGATCCAAAGAAAGAGACAGCTGATAACATGATCCAATGAAAGAGACAGCTGATAACATGATCTCATGAAAGAGACAGCTGATAACATGATCCAATGAAAGAGAAAGCTGATAGCATGATCTCATGTAAGAGGCAGCTGATAACATGATCCAAAGAACGAGACAGCTGATAACATGATCCAATGAAAGAGACAGCTGATAACATGATATCATGAAAGAGACAGCTGATAACATGATATCATGAAAGAGACAGCTGATAACATGATCTCATGAAAGAGACAGCTGATAACATGATCTCATGAAAGAGACAGCTGATAACATGATCTCATGAAAGAGACAGCTGATAACATGATCTCATGAAAGAGACAGCTGATAACATGATCTCATGAAAGAGACAGCTGATAACATGATCTCATGAAAGAGACAGCTGATAACATGATCTCCTGAAAGAAACAGCTGACAACATGATCTCATGAAAGAGACAGCTGATAACATGATCTCATGAAAGAGACAGCTGATAACATGATCTCATGAAAGAGACAGCTGATAACATGATCCAATGAAAGAGACAGCTGATAACATGATATCATGAAAGAGACAGCTGATAACATGATATCATGAAAGAGACAGCTGATAACATGATCTCATGAAAGAGACAGCTGATAACATGATCTCATGAAAGAGACAGCTGATAACATGATCTCATGAAAGAGACAGCTGATAACATGATCTCATGAAAGAGACAGCTGATAACATGATCTCATGAAAGAGACAGCTGATAACATGATCTCATGAAAGAGACAGCTGATAACATGATCTCCTGAAAGAAACAGCTGACAACATGATCTCATGAAAGAGACAGCTGATAACATGATCTCATGAAAGAGACAGCTGATAACATGATCTCATGAAAGAAACAGCTGATAACATGATCTCATGAAAGAGACAGCTGATAACATGATCTCATGAAAGAGACAGCTGATAACATGATATCATGAAAGAGACAGCTGATAACATGATCTCATGAAAGAGACAGCTGATAACATGATCTCATGAAAGAGACAGCTGATAACATGATCTCATGAAAGAGACAGCTGATAACATGATCTCATGAAAGAAACAGCTGATAACATGATCTCATGAAAGAGACAGCTGATAACATGATATCATGAAAGAGACAGCTGATAACATGATATCATGAAAGAGACAGCTGATAACATGATCTCATGAAATAGACAGCTGATAACATGATCTCATGAAAGAGACAGCTGATAACATGATCTCATGAAAGAGACAGCTGATAACATGATCTCATGAAAGAGACACCTGATAACATGATCTCATTAAAGAAACAGCTGATAACATGATCTCATGAAAGAGACAGCTGATAACATGATATCATGAAAGAGACAGCTGATAACATGATCTCATGAAAGAGACAGCTGATAACATGATCTCATGAAAGAGACAGCTGATAACATGATCTCATGAAAGAGACAGCTGATAACATGATCTCATGAAAGAAACAGCTGATAACATGATCTCATGAAAGAGACAGCTGATAACATGATATCATGAAAGAGACAGCTGATAACATGATATCATGAAAGAGACAGCTGATAACATGATCTCATGAAATAGACAGCTGATAACATGATCTCATGAAAGAGACAGCTGATAGCATGATCTCATGAAAGAGACAGCTGATAACATGATCTCATGAAAGAGACACCTGATAACATGATCTCATTAAAGAAACAGCTGATAACATGATCTCATGAAAGAGACAGCTGATAACATGATCTCATGAAAGAAACAGCTGATAACATGATCTCATGAAAGAGACAGCTGATAACATGATCTCATGAAAGAGACAGCTGATAACATGATATCATGAAAGAGACAGCTGATAACATGATCTCATGAAAGAGACAGCTGATAACATGATCTCATGAAAGAGACAGCTGATAACATGATCTCATGAAAGAGACAGCTGATAACATGATCTCATGAAAGAAACAGCTGATAACATGATCTCATGAAAGAGACAGCTGATAACATGATATCATGAAAGAGACAGCTGATAACATGATATCATGAAAGAGACAGCTGATAACATGATCTCATGAAATAGACAGCTGATAACATGATCTCATGAAAGAGACAGCTGATAACATGATCTCATGAAAGAGACAGCTGATAACATGATCTCATGAAAGAGACACCTGATAACATGATCTCATTAAAGAAACAGCTGATAACATGATCTCATGAAAGAGACAGCTGATAACATGATCTCATGAAAGAGACAGCTGATAACATGATCTCATGAAAGAGAAAGCTGATAACATGATCTCATGAAAGAGACAGCTGATAACATGATCTCATGAAAGAGACAGATGATAACATGATCTCATGAAAGAGACAGCTGATAGCATGATCTCATGAAAGAGACACCTGATAACATGATCTCATTAAAGAAACAGCTGATAACATGATCTCATGAAAGAGACAGCTGATAACATGATCTCATGAAAGAGAAAGCTGATAACATGATCTCATGAAAGAGACAGCTGATAACATGATCTCATGAAAGAGACAGATGATAACATGATCTCATGAAAGAGACAGCTGATAGCATGATCTCATGAAAGAGACAGCTGATAACCTGATCTCATGAAAGAGACAGATGATAACATGATATCATGAAAGAGACAGCTGATAACATGATCTCATGAAAGAGACAGCTGATAACATGATCCAATGAAAGAGAAAGATGATAACATGATCTCATGAAAGAGACAGCTGATAACATGATATCATGAAAGAGACAGCTGATAACATGATATCATGAAAGAGACAGCTGATAACATAATTTCATGAAAGAGACAGCTGATAACATGATCCAATGAAAGAGAAAGCTGATAGCATGATCTCATGTAAGAGGCAGCTGATAACATGATCCAAAGAAAGAGACAGCTGATAACATGATCCAATGAAAGAGACAGCTGATAACATGATCTCATGAAAGAGACAGCTGATAACATGATCCAATGAAAGAGAAAGCTGATAGCATGATCTCATGTAAGAGGCAGCTGATAACATGATCCAAAGAAAGAGACAGCTGATAACATGATCCAATGAAAGAGACAGCTGATAACATGATATCATGAAAGAGACAGCTGATAACATGATATCATGAAAGAGACAGCTGATAACATGATCTCATGAAAGAGACAGCTGATAACATGATCTCATGAAAGAGACAGCTGATAACATGATCTCATGAAAGAGACAGCTGATAACATGATCTCATGAAAGAGACAGCTGATAACATGATCTCATGAAAGAGACAGCTGATAACATGATCTCATGAAAGAGACAGCTGATAACATGATCTCCTGAAAGAAACAGCTGACAACATGATCTCATGAAAGAGACAGCTGATAACATGATCTCATGAAAGAGACAGCTGATAACATGATCTCATGAAAGAAACAGCTGACAACATGATCTCATGAAATAGACAGCTGATAACATGATCTCATGAAAGAGACAGCTGATGACATGATCTCATGAAAGAGACAGCTGATATCATGATTTCATGAAAGGGACAGCTGATAACATGATCTCATGAAAGAAACAGCTGACAACATGATCTCATGAAAGAGACAGCTGATAACATGATCTCAAGAAAGAGACAGCTGATAACATGATCTCATGAAAGAGACACCTGATAACATGATCTCATTAAAGAAACAGCTGATAACATGATCTCATGAAAGAAACAGCTGACAACATGATCTCATGAAATAGACAGCTGATAACATGATCTCATGAAAGAGACAGCTGATGACATGATCTCATGAAAGAGACAGCTGATATCATGATTTCATGAAAGGGACAGCTGATAACATGATCTCATGAAAGAGAAAGCTGATAGCATGATCTCATGAAAG
This sequence comes from Myxine glutinosa, assembly GCF_964187855.1. Taxonomy (NCBI): domain Eukaryota; kingdom Metazoa; phylum Chordata; class Myxini; order Myxiniformes; family Myxinidae; genus Myxine; species Myxine glutinosa. The sequence goes on along the minus strand of NC_136267.1, from coordinate 7,507,097 downwards.
AGACAGCTGATAACATGATCTCATGAAAGAGACAGCTGATAACATGATCTCATGAAAGAGACAGCTGATAACATGATATCATGAAAGAGACAGCTGATAACTAGATCTCATGAAAGAGACAGCTGATAACATGATCTCATGAAAGAGAAAGCTGATAACATGATCTCATGAAAGAGACAGCTGATAACATGATCTCATGAAAGAGACAGATGATAACATGATCTCATGAAAGAGACAGCTGATAGCATGATCTCATGAAAGAGACAGCTGATAACCTGATCTCATGAAAGAGACAGATGATAACATGATATCATGAAAGAGACAGCTGATAACATGATCTCATGAAAGAGACAGCTGATAACATGATCCAATGAAAGAGAAAGATGATAACATGATCTCATGAAAGAGACAGCTGATAACATGATATCATGAAAGAGACAGCTGATAACATGATATCATGAAAGAGACAGCTGATAACATAATTTCATGAAAGAGACAGCTGATAACATGATCCAATGAAAGAGAAAGCTGATAGCATGATCTCATGTAAGAGGCAGCTGATAACATGATCCAAAGAAAGAGACAGCTGATAACATGATCCAATGAAAGAGACAGCTGATAACATGATCTCATGAAAGAGACAGCTGATAACATGATCCAATGAAAGAGAAAGCTGATAGCATGATCTCATGTAAGAGGCAGCTGATAACATGATCCAAAGAAAGAGACAGCTGATAACATGATCCAATGAAAGAGACAGCTGATAACATGATATCATGAAAGAGACAGCTGATAACATGATATCATGAAAGAGACAGCTGATAACATGATCTCATGAAAGAGACAGCTGATAACATGATCTCATGAAAGAGACAGCTGATAACATGATCTCATGAAAGAGACAGCTGATAACATGATCTCATGAAAGAGACAGCTGATAACATGATCTCATGAAAGAGACAGCTGATAACATGATCTCATGAAAGAGACAGCTGATAACATGATCTCCTGAAAGAAACAGCTGACAACATGATCTCATGAAAGAGACAGCTGATAACATGATCTCATGAAAGAGACAGCTGATAACATGATCTCATGAAAGAGACAGCTGATAACATGATCCAATGAAAGAGACAGCTGATAACATGATATCATGAAAGAGACAGCTGATAACATGATATCATGAAAGAGACAGCTGATAACATGATCTCATGAAAGAGACAGCTGATAACATGATCTCATGAAAGAGACAGCTGATAACATGATCTCATGAAAGAGACAGCTGATAACATGATCTCATGAAAGAGACAGCTGATAACATGATCTCATGAAAGAGACAGCTGATAGCATGATCTCATGAAAGAGACAGCTGATAACATGATCTCCTGAAAGAAACAGCTGACAACATGATCTCATGAAAGAGACAGCTGATAACATGATCTCATGAAAGAGACAGCTGATAACATGATCTCATGAAAGAAACAGCTGATAACATGATCTCATGAAAGAGACAGCTGATAACATGATCTCATGAAAGAGACAGCTGATAACATGATATCATGAAAGAGACAGCTGATAACATGATCTCATGAAAGAGACAGCTGATAACATGATCTCATGAAAGAGACAGCTGATAACATGATCTCATGAAAGAGACAGCTGATAACATGATCTCATGAAAGAAACAGCTGATAACATGATCTCATGAAAGAGACAGCTGATAACATGATATCATGAAAGAGACAGCTGATAACATGATATCATGAAAGAGACAGCTGATAACATGATCTCATGAAATAGACAGCTGATAACATGATCTCATGAAAGAGACAGCTGATAACATGATCTCATGAAAGAGACAGCTGATAACATGATCTCATGAAAGAGACACCTGATAACATGATCTCATTAAAGAAACAGCTGATAACATGATCTCATGAAAGAGACAGCTGATAGCATGATCGCATGAAAGAAACAGCTGATAACATGATCTCATGAAAGAGACAGCTGATAACATGATCTCATGAAAGAGACAGCTGATAACATGATCTCATGAAAGAGACAGCTGATAACATGATCTCATGAAAGAGACAGCTGATAACATGATCTCATGAAAGAGAAAGCTGATAACATGATCTCATGAAAGAGACAGCTGATAACATGATCCAATGAAAGAGAAAGATGATAACATGATCTCATGAAAGAAACAGCTGACAACATGATCTCATGAAAGAGACAGCTGATAACATGATCTCAAGAAAGAGACAGCTGATAACATGATCTCATGAAAGAGACACCTGATAACATGATCTCATTAAAGAAACAGCTGATAACATGATCTCATGAAAGAAACAGCTGACAACATGATCTCATGAAATAGACAGCTGATAACATGATCTCAAGAAAGAGACAGCTGATAACATGATCTCATGAAAGAGACACCTGATAACATGATCTCATTAAAGAAACAGCTGATAACATGATCTCATGAAAGAGACAGCTGATAGCATGATCACATGAAAGAAAGAGCTGATAACATGATCTCATGAAAGAGACAGCTGATAACATGATCTCATGAAAGAGACAGCTGATAACATGATCTCATGAAAGAGACAGCTGATAACATGATCTCATGAAAGAGACAGCTGATAACATGATCTCAGGAAAGAGACAGATGATAACATGATATCATGAAAGAGACAGCTGATAACATGATCTCATGAAAGAGACAGATGATAACATGATCTCATGAAAGAGACAGCTGATAACATGATCTCATGAAAGAGACAGCTGATAACATGATCGCATGAAAGAAACAGCTGATAACATGATCTCATGAAAGAGACAGCTGATAACATGATCTCATGAAAGAGACAGCTGATAACATGATATCATGAAGGAGACAGCTGATAACATGATCTCATGAAAGAGACAGCTGATAACATGATCTCATGAAAGAGACAGATGATAACATGATCTCAAGAAAGAGACAGCTGATAACATGATCTCATGAAAGAGACAGCTGATAACATGATCTCATGAAAGAGACAGATGATAACATGATATCATGAAAGAGACAGTTGATAACATGATCTCATGAAAGAGACAGCTGATAACATGATCCAATGAAAGAGAAAGATGATAACATGATCTCATGAAAGAGACAGCTGATAACATGATATCATGAAAGAGACAGCTGATAACATGATATCATGAAAGAGACAGCTGATAACATGATATCATGAAAGAGACAGCTGATAACATGATTTCATGAAAAAGACAGCTGATAACATGATCTCATGAAAGAGACAGCTGATAACATGATCTCATGAAAGAGACAGCTGTTAACATGATCCAATGAAAGAGAAAGCTGATAGCATGATTTCATGAAAGAGACAGCTGATAACATGATCCAATGAAAGAGAAAGCTGATAGCATGATTTCATGAAAGAGACAGCTGATAACATGATTTCATGAAAAAGACAGCTGATAACATGATCTCATGAAAGAAACAGCTGATAACATGATCTCATGAAAGAGACAGCTGTTAACATGATCCAATGAAAGAGAAAGCTGACACCATGATCTCATGAAAGAAACAGCTGACAACATGATCTCATGAAAGAGACAGCTGATAACATGATCTCAAGAAAGAGACAGCTGATAACATGATCTCATGAAAGAGACACCTGATAACATGATCTCATTAAAGAAACAGCTGATAACATGATCTCATGAAAGAAACAGCTGACAACATGATCTCATGAAATAGACAGCTGATAACATGATCTCAAGAAAGAGACACCTGATAACATGATCTCATTAAAGAAACAGCTGATAACATGATCTCATGAAAGAGACAGCTGATAGCATGATCACATGAAAGAAAGAGCTGATAACATGATCTCATGAAAGAGACAGCTGATAACATGATCTCATGAAAGAGACAGCTGATAACATGATCTCATGAAAGAGACAGCTGATAACATGATCTCATGAAAGAGACAGCTGATAACATGATCCAATGAAAGAGAAAGATGATAACATGATCTCATGAAAGAGACAGCTGATAACATGATATCATGAAAGAGACAGCTGATAACATGATATCATGAAAGAGACAGCTGATAACATGATATCATGAAAGAGACAGCTGATAACATGATTTCATGAAAGAGACAGCTGATAACATGATTTCATGAAAAAGACAGCTGATAACATGATCTCATGAAAGAGACAGCTGATAACATGATCTCATGAAAGAGACAGCTGTTAACATGATCCAATGAAAGAGAAAGCTGATAGCATGATCTCATGTAAGAGGCAGCTGATAACATGATCCAAAGAAAGAGACAGCTGATAACATGATCCAATGAAAGAGACAGCTGATAACATGATATCATGAAAGAGACAGCTGATAACATGATCTCATGAAAGAGACAGCTGATAACATGATCTCATGAAAGAGACAGCTGACAACATGATCTCATGAAAGAGACAGCTGATAACATGATCTCATGAAAGAGACAGATGATAACATGATCTCATGAAAGAGACAGCTGATAGCATGATCTCATGAAAGAGACAGCTGATAACCTGATCTCATGAAAGAGACAGATGATAACATGATATCATGAAAGAGACAGCTGATAACATGATCTCATGAAAGAGACAGCTGATAACATGATCCAATGAAAGAGAAAGATGATAACATGATCTCATGAAAGAGACAGCTGATAACATGATATCATGAAAGAGACAGCTGATAACATGATCTCATGAAAGAGACAGCTGACAACATGATCTCATGAAAGAGACAGCTGATAACATGATCTCATGAAAGAGACAGATGATAACATGATCTCATGAAAGAGACAGCTGATAGCATGATCTCATGAAAGAGACAGCTGATAACCTGATCTCATGAAAGAGACAGATGATAACATGATATCATGAAAGAGACAGCTGATAACATGATCTCATGAAAGAGACAGCTGATAACATGATCCAATGAAAGAGAAAGATGATAACATGATCTCATGAAAGAGACAGCTGATAACATGATATCATGAAAGAGACAGCTGATAACATGATATCATGAAAGAGACAGCTGATAACATAATTTCATTGTCCGTGTTTTGCTTTCCTGGTGGTCGTGGCGGATTTATGGCCATTGAGTCTTCCTCTGCGCGGTCCCGGCTCTGCTCTGCTGCTCCGGGCTTCACCTGCTCGGCTCCATCGCTGTTTCCTCGGGCCCACTCCCGTTGGTTGTGTCGATTGTTTCGCCTCCTCACCCTTGGCCGCGTGCTCGCTTTGCCTTCGCTCCTGCTGGCATGGCTCTGCGGTACTCTGCCGCAAGGCTTCTCCTGCTTAAAACCCGCTCCACCCCATCATGCATCTCTGCAATCAGATCAAATGGACTCCTGCGTCGACCCAGGTACATTCACCGTGGCTCCGGTCGTAAGTTTGTTTATTTACAATCAGGTCACTCCATCCCCATCCTCTGGTCGGCTCAGCGCACTCCCACTCATCGTCCCAACACACCTGGTCACAACAACGCACAAAATCGCACCTCCTGTCTGCGAACCCTGGCCAAATCACCTGGATTCATACCCGCCGTACAAAACAACATCAAGCTCACCCTGTTCAATACCCGGTCCCTCAACAACAAATGCCTCATCCTGAACGACTACATCCTGGAAAATAAACTGGACTTTCTCTGTCTCACTGAGACCTGGCAACAACCACTGGACTACTACACGCTCAACCTCACCACACCCAATGGATATTCTTACATCAATAAACCACGCTCGGAGGGCCGAGGTGGTGGAATTGCCGTTATTCACCGACAAGACATCAAGACCAACCTCATCTCCATCTCATCTGCTCCATCATTTGAACACCTGGCTTTTAAACTCTCTGGTCACACACAGTCAGTCATGGCTGTTGTCTACCGCCCTCCCAAACCACACCCATCATTCCTGTCTGACTTCTCCTACTTTCTGACCCAGCTATGTTCCCTCTCCCCCTCAATCCTCCTCCTTGGTGATTTCAATATCCACATGGACTCCACTGACTCCACGCTAACCACTGACTTCACTGATTTACTCACCTGCTTTAACCTCACTCAACATGTCAACTTTCCTACCCATAACCGTGGTCACATTTTGGACCTTGTCTGCTCTACTGGACTAATTTTGCACCATCTCTCTGGCTCCGACCTCACTCTCTCTGACCACCTAGCCATCACTCTGACCATCAACATCCCCACCCCAGCACCAAGGCATTATCGCACTATCAACTTCCGTAAGCTAAACGCTTTTTCACCTGCCTCATTCTCATCGACCCTCTCTGAAAAAATGTCCACTTCTCCCTTCGTTGACCTCCACACCCCTTCTGACCTCACTGACTACTACAACCACACTCTCTCTTCCTGCCTTGACCAAATTGCGCCTATAAAAACCAAAACAGTTTCTTTCACCCATTCTGCTCCCTGGTTTACCCCTGAGCTCCGCCTAATGAAAACTCGTGCTCGCCAACTTGAAAGACTCCGCAATAAAACAGGTCTCACAGTTCACTCCCAGGCCTACAAGGACCACATACAACACTATAAAGATGCCCTCTCCCGCGCCCGCTCCGCCTACTACTCTCAAATTATCCACTCTGGCTCCGGAAACCCAAAAGCACTCTTCTCTACAATAAACAAACTCCTCAGCCCCCTGAACACCACCACCCAGTCATTCACAATAGACAACTGCATCTCCTTCCTTTCATTCTTCCAACGCAAAATTGAAAACATCTACAACAGCTTGACCACCGCCGCACCCGCTCCCCCTCAAACCACCTGCCCCCCCTTATCCTGCCATCCCCTGTCTCAATTCTCCCCAGTCTCCCCTACTGACCTCTCTGAACTCCTCATCGGAATGAAAACTGCCACCTGCACTCTTGACCCCATCCCCTCCAGCTTTGTCAAGGCCTCCCTTCCTGCTCTTTCTCCACTTATCATTGCAACAATAAACTCCTCCCTGTCTACAGGCATCGTCCCACCATCCCTCAAAATTGCTGCTGTTACCCCCATTCTGAAAAAACCTGGACTAAACCCTGACACCCTAAATAACTTCAGACCCATCTCCAACCTACCCTTTCTGTCAAAGGTTTTGGAACGCGCTGTAGCCACTCAACTCAAGCATCACCTCTCTGCCAATAACCTGTATGAAACATTCCAATCCGGATTCCGGTCCAACCACAGTACTGAAACTGCTCTCCTCAAAATCACCAACGACCTTCTCCTCTCCTCTGATGCTGGCAACCTCAACATTCTCATCCTCCTCGACCTCAGCGCTGCCTTTGACACCATCGATCACACCATCCTCCTCACCCGACTTGAAACCACCTTTAACATTACCGGCACTGCCCTCTCTTGGATTAAATCATACCTCTCTGACAGACGTCAGTTCATCTCCATCAATAACTGCAAATCCCCCACTGCTCCCCTCCCCCAAGGTGTCCCCCAAGGTTCAGTTCTTGGCCCCCTCCTCTTTATCCTTTACCTGTCCCCCCTCGGTCACTTAATCCGCCGTCATGGTCTCCAATTCCACTGCTTCGCCGATGACATCCAGCTTTTCATCTCCACCAAGTCCATCTCCACCGCCACCCACTCTATCCTGACAAACTGCATCACTGAAATAAAATCCTGGCTTCAAATCAACTTCCTCAAACTTAACTGTGATAAATCTGAAATAATCATCATTGGCCCAAAAACGCTCACCAAGTCCACCCATAACTTTGCCCTCAACATCGACGGTTTCCCAGTGTCCACCTCCCCTCACATCCGGAATCTTGGCATCATCTTTGACCAAACCCTCTCCTTCGACAAATACACTAAACAGATCACAAAGACAGCCTTCTTCCACCTGAAAAACATCGCCCGTCTCCGTCCATCCCTCTCCTCTGTGGCTGCAGAAACCCTCATCCACGCCTTCATCACTTCCCGTCTGGACTACTGCAATAGCCTCCTTTATGGTTCACCCTCAACAATCACCAATAAACTCCAATACATTCAGAACTCCGCTGCCCGTCTACTCACCCATTCCCGGACCCGTGACCACATCACCCCCGTCCTTTACAAGCTTCACTGGCTCCCCATCTCCCAGAGAATCCAGTACAAAATCCTCCTCTTGACCTACAAAGCCCTCCATAACCTGGCCCCATCCTACCTGGCTGACCTCCTCTCCAGACACACTCCCACCCGCAACCTCCGCTCTGCTGGTACCAACCTCCTGACCCCCCCCATCCGGACCAAATTTAGATCCTGGGGGGACAGGGCCTTCTCCATCGCTGCTCCCACCCTCTGGAACTCGCTACCTCACACCATCAGAGACTCCTCCTCACTCACCACATTCAAAACATCACTCAAGACCCACCTGTTCAACACTGCATTCAACATTTAACCCACAGCATCTAACCCCTGACTATCTCCTCTCCTTCTCCCTCCTTTGTGCTTTGAATATTTCCCTATTGATTCTTCTTTTTTTGCAATTGTCTTTATGTTTTGCTATGCGTTATGTTTTGCACTCTGTCAAAGCGTCTTTGGGCTTCCTGAAAAGCGCTATATAAAATAAATGCATTATTATTATTATTATTATTCATGAAAGAGACAGCTGATAACATGATCCAAAGAAAGAGACAGCTGATAACATGATCCAATGAAAGAGAAAGCTGATAGCATGATCTCATGTAAGAGGCAGCTGATAACATGATCCAAAGAAAGAGACAGCTGATAACATGATCCAATGAAAGAGACAGCTGATAACATGATCTCATGAAAGAGACAGCTGATAACATGATCCAATGAAAGAGAAAGCTGATAGCATGATCTCATGTAAGAGGCAGCTGATAACATGATCCAAAGAAAGAGACAGCTGATAACATGATCCAATGAAAGAGACAGCTGATAACATGATCTCATGAAAGAGACAGCTGATAACATGATCCAATGAAAGAGAAAGCTGATAGCATGATCTCATGTAAGAGGCAGCTGATAACATGATCTCATGAAATAGACAGCTGATAACATGATCTCATGAAAGAGACAGCTGATAACATGATCTCATGAAAGAGACAGCTGATAACATGATCTCATGAAAGAGACACCTGATAACATGATCTCATTAAAGAAACAGCTGATAACATGATCTCATGAAAGAGACAGCTGATAACATGATATCATGAAAGAGACAGCTGATAACATGATCTCATGAAAGAGACAGCTGATAACATGATCTCATGAAAGAGACAGCTGATAACATGATCTCATGAAAGAGACAGCTGATAACATGATCTCATGAAAGAAACAGCTGATAACATGATCTCATGAAAGAGACAGCTGATAACATGATATCATGAAAGAGACAGCTGATAACATGATATCATGAAAGAGACAGCTGATAACATGATCTCATGAAATAGACAGCTGATAACATGATCTCATGAAAGAGACAGCTGATAACATGATCTCATGAAAGAGACAGCTGATAACATGATCTCATGAAAGAGACACCTGATAACATGATCTCATTAAAGAAACAGCTGATAACATGATCTCATGAAAGAGACAGCTGATAACATGATCTCATGAAAGAAACAGCTGATAACATGATCTCATGAAAGAGACAGCTGATAACATGATCTCATGAAAGAGACAGCTGATAACATGATATCATGAAAGAGACAGCTGATAACATGATCTCATGAAAGAGACAGCTGATAACATGATCTCATGAAAGAGACAGCTGATAACATGATCTCATGAAAGAGACAGCTGATAACATGATCTCATGAAAGAAACAGCTGATAACATGATCTCATGAAAGAGACAGCTGATAACATGATATCATGAAAGAGACAGCTGATAACATGATATCATGAAAGAGACAGCTGATAACATGATCTCATGAAATAGACAGCTGATAACATGATCTCATGAAAGAGACAGCTGATAACATGATCTCATGAAAGAGACAGCTGATAACATGATCTCATGAAAGAGACACCTGATAACATGATCTCATTAAAGAAACAGCTGATAACATGATCTCATGAAAGAGACAGCTGATAACATGATCTCATGAAAGAGACAGCTGATAACATGATCTCATGAAAGAGAAAGCTGATAACATGATCTCATGAAAGAGACAGCTGATAACATGATCCAATGAAAGAGAAAGATGATAACATGATCTCATGAAAGAAACAGCTGACAACATGATCTCATGAAAGAGACAGCTGATAACATGATCTCAAGAAAGAGACAGCTGATAACATGATCTCATGAAAGAGACACCTGATAACATGATCTCATTAAAGAAACAGCTGATAACATGATCTCATGAAAGAAACAGCTGACAACATGATCTCATGAAATAGACAGCTGATAACATGATCTCATGAAAGAGACAGCTGATGACATGATCTCATGAAAGAGACAGCTGATATCATGATTTCATGAAAGGGACAGCTGATAACATGATCTCATGAAAGAGAAAGCTGATAGCATGATCTCATGAAAGAGACAGCTGATAACATGATCTCATGAAAGAGACAGCTGATAACATGATCTCATGAAAGAGACAGCTGATAACATGATATCATGAAAGAGACAGCTGATAACTAGATCTCATGAAAGAGACAGCTGATAACATGATCTCATGAAAGAGAAAGCTGATAACATGATCTCATGAAAGAGACAGCTGATAACATGATCTCATGAAAGAGACAGATGATAACATGATCTCATGAAAGAGACAGCTGATAGCATGATCTCATGAAAGAGACAGCTGATAACCTGATCTCATGAAAGAGACAGATGATAACATGATATCATGAAAGAGACAGCTGATAACATGATCTCATGAAAGAGACAGCTGATAACATGATCCAATGAAAGAGAAAGATGATAACATGATCTCATGAAAGAGACAGCTGATAACATGATATCATGAAAGAGACAGCTGATAACATGATATCATGAAAGAGACAGCTGATAACATAATTTCATGAAAGAGACAGCTGATAACATGATCCAATGAAAGAGAAAGCTGATAGCATGATCTCATGTAAGAGGCAGCTGATAACATGATCCAAAGAAAGAGACAGCTGATAACATGATCCAATGAAAGAGACAGCTGATAACATGATCTCATGAAAGAGACAGCTGATAACATGATCCAATGAAAGAGAAAGCTGATAGCATGATCTCATGTAAGAGGCAGCTGATAACATGATCCAAAGAAAGAGACAGCTGATAACATGATCCAATGAAAGAGACAGCTGATAACATGATATCATGAAAGAGACAGCTGATAACATGATATCATGAAAGAGACAGCTGATAACATGATCTCATGAAAGAGACAGCTGATAACATGATCTCATGAAAGAGACAGCTGATAACATGATCTCATGAAAGAGGCAGCTGATAACATGATCTCATGAAAGAGACAGCTGATAACATGATCTCATGAAAGAGACAGCTGATAACATGATCTCATGAAAGAGACAGCTGATAACATGATCTCCTGAAAGAAACAGCTGACAACATGATCTCATGAAAGAGACAGCTGATAACATGATCTCATGAAAGAGACAGCTGATAACATGATCTCATGAAAGAGACAGCTGATAACATGATCCAATGAAAGAGACAGCTGATAACATGATATCATGAAAGAGACAGCTGATAACATGATATCATGAAAGAGACAGCTGATAACATGATCTCATGAAAGAGACAGCTGATAACATGATCTCATGAAAGAGACAGCTGATAACATGATCTCATGAAAGAGACAGCTGATAACATGATCTCATGAAAGAGACAGCTGATAACATGATCTCATGAAAGAGACAGCTGATAGCATGATCTCATGAAAGAGACAGCTGATAACATGATCTCCTGAAAGAAACAGCTGACAACATGATCTCATGAAAGAGACAGCTGATAACATGATCTCATGAAAGAGACAGCTGATAACATGATCTCATGAAAGAAACAGCTGATAACATGATCTCATGAAAGAGACAGCTGATAACATGATCTCATGAAAGAGACAGCTGATAACATGATATCATGAAAGAGACAGCTGATAACATGATCTCATGAAAGAGACAGCTGATAACATGATCTCATGAAAGAGACAGCTGATAACATGATCTCATGAAAGAGACAGCTGATAACATGATCTCATGAAAGAAACAGCTGATAACATGATCTCATGAAAGAGACAGCTGATAACATGATATCATGAAAGAGACAGCTGATAACATGATATCATGAAAGAGACAGCTGATAACATGATCTCATGAAATAGACAGCTGATAACATGATCTCATGAAAGAGACAGCTGATAACATGATCTCATGAAAGAGACAGCTGATAACATGATCTCATGAAAGAGACACCTGATAACATGATCTCATTAAAGAAACAGCTGATAACATGATCTCATGAAAGAGACAGCTGATAGCATGATCGCATGAAAGAAACAGCTGATAACATGATCTCATGAAAGAGACAGCTGATAACATGATCTCATGAAAGAGACAGCTGATAACATGATCTCATGAAAGAGACAGCTGATAACATGATCTCATGAAAGAGACAGCTGATAACATGATCTCATGAAAGAGAAAGCTGATAACATGATCTCATGAAAGAGACAGCTGATAACATGATCCAATGAAAGAGAAAGATGATAACATGATCTCATGAAAGAAACAGCTGACAACATGATCTCATGAAAGAGACAGCTGATAACATGATCTCAAGAAAGAGACAGCTGATAACATGATCTCATGAAAGAGACACCTGATAACATGATCTCATTAAAGAAACAGCTGATAACATGATCTCATGAAAGAAACAGCTGACAACATGATCTCATGAAATAGACAGCTGATAACATGATCTCAAGAAAGAGACAGCTGATAACATGATCTCATGAAAGAGACACCTGATAACATGATCTCATTAAAGAAACAGCTGATAACATGATCTCATGAAAGAGACAGCTGATAGCATGATCACATGAAAGAAAGAGCTGATAACATGATCTCATGAAAGAGACAGCTGATAACATGATCTCATGAAAGAGACAGCTGATAACATGATCTCATGAAAGAGACAGCTGATAACATGATCTCATGAAAGAGACAGCTGATAACATGATCTCAGGAAAGAGACAGATGATAACATGATATCATGAAAGAGACAGCTGATAACATGATATCATGAAAGAGACAGCTGATAACATGATCTCATGAAATAGACAGCTGATAACATGATCTCATGAAAGAGACAGCTGATAACATGATCTCATGAAAGAGACAGCTGATAACATGATCTCATGAAAGAGACACCTGATAACATGATCTCATTAAAGAAACAGCTGATAACATGATCTCATGAAAGAGACAGCTGATAACATGATCTCATGAAAGAGACAGCTGATAACATGATCTCATGAAAGAGAAAGCTGATAACATGATCTCATGAAAGAGACAGCTGATAACATGATCCAATGAAAGAGAAAGATGATAACATGATCTCATGAAAGAAACAGCTGACAACATGATCTCATGAAAGAGACAGCTGATAACATGATCTCAAGAAAGAGACAGCTGATAACATGATCTCATGAAAGAGACACCTGATAACATGATCTCATTAAAGAAACAGCTGATAACATGATCTCATGAAAGAAACAGCTGACAACATGATCTCATGAAATAGACAGCTGATAACATGATCTCATGAAAGAGACAGCTGATGACATGATCTCATGAAAGAGACAGCTGATATCATGATTTCATGAAAGGGACAGCTGATAACATGATCTCATGAAAGAGAAAGCTGATAGCATGATCTCATGAAAGAGACAGCTGATAACATGATCTCATGAAAGAGACAGCTGATAACATGATCTCATGAAAGAGACAGCTGATAACATGATATCATGAAAGAGACAGCTGATAACTAGATCTCATGAAAGAGACAGCTGATAACATGATCTCATGAAAGAGAAAGCTGATAACATGATCTCATGAAAGAGACAGCTGATAACATGATCTCATGAAAGAGACAGATGATAACATGATCTCATGAAAGAGACAGCTGATAGCATGATCTCATGAAAGAGACAGCTGATAACCTGATCTCATGAAAGAGACAGATGATAACATGATATCATGAAAGAGACAGCTGATAACATGATCTCATGAAAGAGACAGCTGATAACATGATCCAATGAAAGAGAAAGATGATAACATGATCTCATGAAAGAGACAGCTGATAACATGATATCATGAAAGAGACAGCTGATAACATGATATCATGAAAGAGACAGCTGATAACATAATTTCATGAAAGAGACAGCTGATAACATGATCCAATGAAAGAGAAAGCTGATAGCATGATCTCATGTAAGAGGCAGCTGATAACATGATCCAAAGAAAGAGACAGCTGATAACATGATCCAATGAAAGAGACAGCTGATAACATGATCTCATGAAAGAGACAGCTGATAACATGATCCAATGAAAGAGAAAGCTGATAGCATGATCTCATGTAAGAGGCAGCTGATAACATGATCCAAAGAAAGAGACAGCTGATAACATGATCCAATGAAAGAGACAGCTGATAACATGATATCATGAAAGAGACAGCTGATAACATGATATCATGAAAGAGACAGCTGATAACATGATCTCATGAAAGAGACAGCTGATAACATGATCTCATGAAAGAGACAGCTGATAACATGATCTCATGAAAGAGACAGCTGATAACATGATCTCATGAAAGAGACAGCTGATAACATGATCTCATGAAAGAGACAGCTGATAACATGATCTCATGAAAGAGACAGCTGATAACATGATCTCCTGAAAGAAACAGCTGACAACATGATCTCATGAAAGAGACAGCTGATAACATGATCTCATGAAAGAGACAGCTGATAACATGATCTCATGAAAGAGACAGCTGATAACATGATCCAATGAAAGAGACAGCTGATAACATGATATCATGAAAGAGACAGCTGATAACATGATATCATGAAAGAGACAGCTGATAACATGATCTCATGAAAGAGACAGCTGATAACATGATCTCATGAAAGAGACAGCTGATAACATGATCTCATGAAAGAGACAGCTGATAACATGATCTCATGAAAGAGACAGCTGATAACATGATCTCATGAAAGAGACAGCTGATAGCATGATCTCATGAAAGAGACAGCTGATAACATGATCTCCTGAAAGAAACAGCTGACAACATGATCTCATGAAAGAGACAGCTGATAACATGATCTCATGAAAGAGACAGCTGATAACATGATCTCATGAAAGAAACAGCTGATAACATGATCTCATGAAAGAGACAGCTGATAACATGATCTCATGAAAGAGACAGCTGATAACATGATATCATGAAAGAGACAGCTGATAACATGATCTCATGAAAGAGACAGCTGATAACATGATCTCATGAAAGAGACAGCTGATAACATGATCTCATGAAAGAGACAGCTGATAACATGATCTCATGAAAGAAACAGCTGATAACATGATCTCATGAAAGAGACAGCTGATAACATGATATCATGAAAGAGACAGCTGATAACATGATATCATGAAAGAGACAGCTGATAACATGATCTCATGAAATAGACAGCTGATAACATGATCTCATGAAAGAGACAGCTGATAACATGATCTCATGAAAGAGACAGCTGATAACATGATCTCATGAAAGAGACACCTGATAACATGATCTCATTAAAGAAACAGCTGATAACATGATCTCATGAAAGAGACAGCTGATAGCATGATCGCATGAAAGAAACAGCTGATAACATGATCTCATGAAAGAGACAGCTGATAACATGATCTCATGAAAGAGACAGCTGATAACATGATCTCATGAAAGAGACAGCTGATAACATGATCTCATGAAAGAGACAGCTGATAACATGATCTCATGAAAGAGAAAGCTGATAACATGATCTCATGAAAGAGACAGCTGATAACATGATCCAATGAAAGAGAAAGATGATAACATGATCTCATGAAAGAAACAGCTGACAACATGATCTCATGAAAGAGACAGCTGATAACATGATCTCAAGAAAGAGACAGCTGATAACATGATCTCATGAAAGAGACACCTGATAACATGATCTCATTAAAGAAACAGCTGATAACATGATCTCATGAAAGAAACAGCTGACAACATGATCTCATGAAATAGACAGCTGATAACATGATCTCAAGAAAGAGACAGCTGATAACATGATCTCATGAAAGAGACACCTGATAACATGATCTCATTAAAGAAACAGCTGATAACATGATCTCATGAAAGAGACAGCTGATAGCATGATCACATGAAAGAAAGAGCTGATAACATGATCTCATGAAAGTGACAGCTGATAACATGATCTCATGAAAGAGACAGCTGATAACATGATCTCATGAAAGAGACAGCTGATAACATGATCTCATGAAAGAGACAGCTGATAACATGATCTCAGGAAAGAGACAGATGATAACATGATATCATGAAAGAGACAGCTGATAACATGATCTCATGAAAGAGACAGATGATAACATGATCTCATGAAAGAGACAGCTGATAACATGATCTCATGAAAGAGACAGCTGATAACATGATCGCATGAAAGAAACAGCTGATAACATGATCTCATGAAAGAGACAGCTGATAACATGATCTCATGAAAGAGACAGCTGATAACATGATATCATGAAGGAGACAGCTGATAACATGATCTCATGAAAGAGACAGCTGATAACATGATCTCATGAAAGAGACAGATGATAACATGATCTCAAGAAAGAGACAGCTGATAACATGATCTCATGAAAGAGACAGCTGATAACATGATCTCATGAAAGAGACAGATGATAACATGATATCATGAAAGAGACAGTTGATAACATGATCTCATGAAAGAGACAGCTGATAACATGATCCAATGAAAGAGAAAGATGATAACATGATCTCATGAAAGAGACAGCTGATAACATGATATCATGAAAGAGACAGCTGATAACATGATATCATGAAAGAGACAGCTGATAACATGATATCATGAAAGAGACAGCTGATAACATGATTTCATGAAAAAGACAGCTGATAACATGATCTCATGAAAGAGACAGCTGATAACATGATCTCATGAAAGAGACAGCTGTTAACATGATCCAATGAAAGAGAAAGCTGATAGCATGATTTCATGAAAGAGACAGCTGATAACATGATCCAATGAAAGAGAAAGCTGATAGCATGATTTCATGAAAGAGACAGCTGATAACATGATTTCATGAAAAAGACAGCTGATAGCATGATCTCATGAAAGAAACAGCTGATAACATGATCTCATGAAAGAGACAGCTGTTAACATGATCCAATGAAAGAGAAAGCTGACACCATGATCTCATGAAAGAAACAGCTGACAACATGATCTCATGAAAGAGACAGCTGATAACATGATCTCAAGAAAGAGACAGCTGATAACATGATCTCATGAAAGAGACACCTGATAACATGATCTCATTAAAGAAACAGCTGATAACATGATCTCATGAAAGAAACAGCTGACAACATGATCTCATGAAATAGACAGCTGATAACATGATCTCAAGAAAGAGACACCTGATAACATGATCTCATTAAAGAAACAGCTGATAACATGATCTCATGAAAGAGACAGCTGATAGCATGATCACATGAAAGAAAGAGCTGATAACATGATCTCATGAAAGAGACAGCTGATAACATGATCTCATGAAAGAGACAGCTGATAACATGATCTCATGAAAGAGACAGCTGATAACATGATCTCATGAAAGAGACAGCTGATAACATGATCCAATGAAAGAGAAAGATGATAACATGATCTCATGAAAGAGACAGCTGATAACATGATATCATGAAAGAGACAGCTGATAACATGATATCATGAAAGAGACAGCTGATAACATGATATCATGAAAGAGACAGCTGATAACATGATTTCATGAAAGAGACAGCTGATAACATGATTTCATGAAAAAGACAGCTGATAACATGATCTCATGAAAGAGACAGCTGATAACATGATCTCATGAAAGAGACAGCTGTTAACATGATCCAATGAAAGAGAAAGCTGATAGCATGATCTCATGTAAGAGGCAGCTGATAACATGATCCAAAGAAAGAGACAGCTGATAACATGATCCAATGAAAGAGACAGCTGATAACATGATATCATGAAAGAGACAGCTGATAACATGATCTCATGAAAGAGACAGCTGATAACATGATCTCATGAAAGAGACAGCTGACAACATGATCTCATGAAAGAGACAGCTGATAACATGATCTCATGAAAGAGACAGATGATAACATGATCTCATGAAAGAGACAGCTGATAGCATGATCTCATGAAAGAGACAGCTGATAACCTGATCTCATGAAAGAGACAGATGATAACATGATATCATGAAAGAGACAGCTGATAACATGATCTCATGAAAGAGACAGCTGATAACATGATCCAATGAAAGAGAAAGATGATAACATGATCTCATGAAAGAGACAGCTGATAACATGATATCATGAAAGAGACAGCTGATAACATGATCTCATGAAAGAGACAGCTGACAACATGATCTCATGAAAGAGACAGCTGATAACATGATCTCATGAAAGAGACAGATGATAACATGATCTCATGAAAGAGACAGCTGATAGCATGATCTCATGAAAGAGACAGCTGATAACCTGATCTCATGAAAGAGACAGATGATAACATGATATCATGAAAGAGACAGCTGATAACATGATCTCATGAAAGAGACAGCTGATAACATGATCCAATGAAAGAGAAAGATGATAACATGATCTCATGAAAGAGACAGCTGATAACATGATATCATGAAAGAGACAGCTGATAACATGATATCATGAAACAGACAGCTGATAACATAATTTCATGAAAGAGACAGCTGATAACATGATCCAAAGAAAGAGACAGCTGATAACATGATCCAATGAAAGAGAAAGCTGATAGCATGATCTCATGTAAGAGGCAGCTGATAACATGATCCAAAGAAAGAGACAGCTGATAACATGATCCAATGAAAGAGACAGCTGATAACATGATCTCATGAAAGAGACAGCTGATAACATGATCCAATGAAAGAGAAAGCTGATAGCATGATCTCATGTAAGAGGCAGCTGATAACATGATCCAAAGAAAGAGACAGCTGATAACATGATCCAATGAAAGAGACAGCTGATAACATGATATCATGAAAGAGACAGCTGATAACATGATATCATGAAAGAGACAGCTGATAACATGATCTCATGAAAGAGACAGCTGATAACATGATCTCATGAAAGAGACAGCTGATAACATGATCTCATGAAAGAGACAGCTGATAACATGATCTCATGAAAGAGACAGCTGATAACATGATCTGATGAAAGAGACAGCTGATAACATGATCTCCTGAAAGAAACAGCTGACAACATGATCTCATGAAAGAGACAGCTGATAACATGATCTCATGAAAGAGACAGCTGATAACATAATCTCATGAAAGAGACAGCTGATAACATGATCCAATGAAAGAGACAGCTGATAACATGATATCATGAAAGAGACAGCTGATAACATGATATCATGAAAGAGACAGCTGATAACATGATCTCATGAAATAGACAGCTGATAACATGATCTCATGAAAGAGACAGCTGATAACATGATCTCATGAAAGAGACAGCTGATAACATTATCTCGTGAGAGAGACAGCTGATAACATGATCGCATGAAAGAAACAGCTGATAACATGATCTCATTAAAGAAACAGCTGATAACATGATCTCATGAAAGAGACAGCTGATAACATGATCGCATGAAAGAAACAGCTGATAACATGATCTCATGAAAGAGACAGCTGATAACATTATCTCATGAAAGAGACAGCTGATAACATGATATCATGAAAGAGACAGCTGATAACATGATCTCATGAAAGAGACAGCTGATAACATGATCTCATGAAAGAGAAAGCTGATAACATGATCTCATGAAAGAGACAGCTGATAACATGATCTCATGAAAGAGACAGATGATAACATGATCTCATGAAAGAGACAGCTGATAGCATGATCTCATGAAAGAGACAGCTGATAACCTGATCTCATGAAAGAGACAGATGATAACATGATATCATGAAAGAGACAGCTGATAACATGATCTCATGAAAGAGACAGCTGATAACATGATCCAATGAAAGAGAAAGATGATAACATGATCTCATGAAAGAGACAGCTGATAACATGATATCATGAAAGAGACAGCTGATAACATGATATCATGAAAGAGACAGCTGATAACATGATCTCAAGAAAGAGACAGCTGATAACATGATCTCATGAAAGAGACACCTGATAACATGATCTCATTAAAGAAACAGCTGATAACATGATCTCATGAAAGAAACAGCTGACAACATGATCTCATGAAATAGACAGCTGATAACATGATCTCAAGAAAGAGACACCTGATAACATGATCTCATTAAAGAAACAGCTGATAACATGATCTCATGAAAGAGACAGCTGATAGCATGATCACATGAAAGAAAGAGCTGATAACATGATCTCATGAAAGAGACAGCTGATAACATGATCTCATGAAAGAGACAGCTGATAACATGATCTCATGAAAGAGACAGCTGATAACATGATCTCATGAAAGAGACAGCTGATAACATGATCTCAGGAAAGAGACAGATGATAACATGATATCATGAAAGAGACAGCGGATAACATGATCTCATGAAAGAAACAGCTGATAACATGATCTCAGGAAAGAGACAGATGATAACATGATATCATGAAAGAGACAGCTGATAACATGATCTCATGAAAGAGACAGCTGATAACATTATCTCATGAAAGAGACAGCTGATAACATTATCTCATGAAAGAGACAGCTGATAACATGATCTCATGAAAGAGACAGATGATAACATGATCTCATGAAAGAGACAGCTGATAACATGATCTCATGAAAGAGACAGCTGATAACATGATCTCATGAAAGAGACAGATGATAACATGATATCATGAAAGAGACAGCTGATAACATGATCTCATGAAAGAGACAGCTGATAACATGATCCAATGAAAGAGAAAGATGATAACATGATCTCATGAAAGAGACAGCTGATAACATGATATCATGAAAGAGACAGCTGATAACATGATATCATGAAAGAGACAGCTGATAACATGATATCATGAAAGAGACAGCTGATAACATGATTTCATGAAAGAGACAGCTGATAACATGATCTCATGAAAGAGACAGCTGATAACATGATCTCATGAAAGAGACAGCTGTTAACATGATCCAATGAAAGAGAAAGCTGATAGCATGATCTCATGTAAGAGGCAGCTGATAACATGATCCAAAGAAAGAGACAGCTGATAACATGATCCAATGAAAGAGACAGCTGATAACATGATATCATGAAAGAGACAGCTGATAACATGATCTCATGAAAGAGACAGCTGATAACATGATCTCATGAAAGAGACAGCTGACAACATGATCTCATGAAAGAGACAGCTGATAACATGATCTCATGAAAGAGACAGATGATAACATGATCTCATGAAAGAGACAGCTGATAGCATGATCTCATGAAAGAGACAGCTGATAACCTGATCTCATGAAAGAGACAGATGATAACATGATATCATGAAAGAGACAGCTGATAACATGATCTCATGAAAGAGACAGCTGATAACATGATCCAATGAAAGAGAAAGATGATAACATGATCTCATGAAAGAGACAGCTGATAACATGATCTCATGAAAGAGACAGCTGATAACATGATCTCATGAAAGAGACAGCTGACAACATGATCTCATGAAAGAGACAGCTGATAACATGATCTCATGAAAGAGACAGATGATAACATGATCTCATGAAAGAGACAGCTGATAGCATGATCTCATGAAAGAGACAGCTGATAACCTGATCTCATGAAAGAGACAGATGATAACATGATATCATGAAAGAGACAGCTGATAACATGATCTCATGAAAGAGACAGCTGATAACATGATCCAATGAAAGAGAAAGATGATAACATGATCTCATGAAAGAGACAGCTGATAACATGATATCATGAAAGAGACAGCTGATAACATGATATCATGAAAGAGACAGCTGATAACATAATTTCATGAAAGAGACAGCTGATAACATGATCCAATGAAAGAGAAAGCTGATAGCATGATCTCATGTAAGAGGCAGCTGATAACATGATCCAAAGAAAGAGACAGCTGATAACATGATCCAATGAAAGAGACAGCTGATAACATGATCTCATGAAAGAGACAGCTGATAACATGATCCAATGAAAGAGAAAGCTGATAGCATGATCTCATGTAAGAGGCAGCTGATAACATGATCCAAAGAAAGAGACAGCTGATAACATGATCCAATGAAAGAGACAGCTGATAACATGATCTCATGAAAGAGACAGCTGATAACATGATCTCATGAAAGAGACAGCTGATAACATGATCTCATGAAAGAGACAGCTGACAACATGATCTCATGAAAGAGACAGCTGATAACATGATCTCATGAAAGAGACAGATGATAACATGATCTCATGAAAGAGACAGCTGATAGCATGATCTCATGAAAGAGACAGCTGATAACCTGATCTCATGAAAGAGACAGATGATAACATGATATCATGAAAGAGACAGCTGATAACATGATCTCATGAAAGAGACAGCTGATAACATGATCCAATGAAAGAGAAAGATGATAACATGATCTCATGAAAGAGACAGCTGATAACATGATATCATGAAAGAGACAGCTGATAACATGATATCATGAAAGAGACAGCTGATAACATAATTTCATGAAAGAGACAGCTGATAACATGATCCAATGAAAGAGAAAGCTGATAGCATGATCTCATGTAAGAGGCAGCTGATAACATGATCCAAAGAAAGAGACAGCTGATAACATGATCCAATGAAAGAGACAGCTGATAACATGATCTCATGAAAGAGACAGCTGATAACATGATCCAATGAAAGAGAAAGCTGATAGCATGATCTCATGTAAGAGGCAGCTGATAACATGATCCAAAGAAAGAGACAGCTGATAACATGATCCAATGAAAGAGACAGCTGATAACATGATATCATGAAAGAGACAGCTGATAACATGATATCATGAAAGAGACAGCTGATAACATGATCTCATGAAAGAGACAGCTGATAACATGATCTCATGAAAGAGACAGCTGATAACATGATCTCATGAAAGAGACAGCTGATAACATGATCTCATGAAAGAGACAGCTGATAACATGATCTCATGAAAGAGACAGCTGATAACATGATCTGATGAAAGAGACAGCTGATAACATGGTCTCCTGAAAGAAACAGCTGACAACATGATCTCATGAAAGAGACAGCTGATAACATGATCTCATGAAAGAGACAGCTGATAACATGATCTCATGAAAGAGACAGCTGATAACATGATCCAATGAAAGAGACAGCTGATAACATGATATCATGAAAGAGACAGCTGATAACATGATATCATGAAAGAGACAGCTGATAACATGATATCATGAAAGAGACAGCTGATAACATGATCTCATGAAATAGACAGCTGATAACATGATCTCATGAAAGAGACAGCTGATAACATGATCTCATGAAAGAGACAGCTGATAACATTATCTCGTGAAAGAGACAGCTGATAACATGATCGCATGAAAGAAACAGCTGATAACATGATCTCATTAAAGAAACAGCTGATAACATGATCTCATGAAAGAGACAGCTGATAACATGATCGCATGAAAGAAACAGCTGATAACATGATCTCATGAAAGAGACAGCTGATAACATTATCTCATGAAAGAGACAGCTGATAACATGATATCATGAAAGAGACAGCTGATAACATGATCTCATGAAAGAGACAGCTGATAACATGATCTCATGAAAGAGAAAGCTGATAACATGATCTCATGAAAGAGACAGCTGATAACATGATCTCATGAAAGAGACAGATGATAACATGATCTCATGAAAGAGACAGCTGATAGCATGATCTCATGAAAGAGACAGCTGATAACCTGATCTCATGAAAGAGACAGATGATAACATGATATCATGAAAGAGACAGCTGATAACATGATCTCATGAAAGAGACAGCTGATAACATGATCCAATGAAAGAGAAAGATGATAACATGATCTCATGAAAGAGACAGCTGATAACATGATATCATGAAAGAGACAGCTGATAACATGATATCATGAAAGAGACAGCTGATAACATGATCTCAAGAAAGAGACAGCTGATAACATGATCTCATGAAAGAGACACCTGATAACATGATCTCATTAAAGAAACAGCTGATAACATGATCTCATGAAAGAAACAGCTGACAACATGATCTCATGAAATAGACAGCTGATAACATGATCTCAAGAAAGAGACACCTGATAACATGATCTCATTAAAGAAACAGCTGATAACATGATCTCATGAAAGAGACAGCTGATAGCATGATCACATGAAAGAAAGAGCTGATAACATGATCTCATGAAAGAGACAGCTGATAACATGATCTCATGAAAGAGACAGCTGATAACATGATCTCATGAAAGAGACAGCTGATAACATGATCTCATGAAAGAGACAGCTGATAACATGATCTCAGGAAAGAGACAGATGATAACATGATATCATGAAAGAGACAGCGGATAACATGATCTCATGAAAGAAACAGCTGATAACATGATCTCAGGAAAGAGACAGATGATAACATGATATCATGAAAGAGACAGCTGATAACATGATCTCATGAAAGAGACAGCTGATAACATTATCTCATGAAAGAGACAGCTGATAACATTATCTCATGAAAGAGACAGCTGATAACATGATCTCATGAAAGAGACAGATGATAACATGATCTCATGAAAGAGACAGCTGATAACATGATCTCATGAAAGAGACAGCTGATAACATGATCTCATGAAAGAGACAGATGATAACATGATATCATGAAAGAGACAGCTGATAACATGATCTCATGAAAGAGACAGCTGATAACATGATCCAATGAAAGAGAAAGATGATAACATGATCTCATGAAAGAGACAGCTGATAACATGATATCATGAAAGAGACAGCTGATAACATGATATCATGAAAGAGACAGCTGATAACATGATATCATGAAAGAGACAGCTGATAACATGATTTCATGAAAGAGACAGCTGATAACATGATCTCATGAAAGAGACAGCTGATAACATGATCTCATGAAAGAGACAGCTGTTAACATGATCCAATGAAAGAGAAAGCTGATAGCATGATCTCATGTAAGAGGCAGCTGATAACATGATCCAAAGAAAGAGACAGCTGATAACATGATCCAATGAAAGAGACAGCTGATAACATGATATCATGAAAGAGACAGCTGATAACATGATCTCATGAAAGAGACAGCTGATAACATGATCTCATGAAAGAGACAGCTGACAACATGATCTCATGAAAGAGACAGCTGATAACATGATCTCATGAAAGAGACAGATGATAACATGATCTCATGAAAGAGACAGCTGATAGCATGATCTCATGAAAGAGACAGCTGATAACCTGATCTCATGAAAGAGACAGATGATAACATGATATCATGAAAGAGACAGCTGATAACATGATCTCATGAAAGAGACAGCTGATAACATGATCCAATGAAAGAGAAAGATGATAACATGATCTCATGAAAGAGACAGCTGATAACATGATCTCATGAAAGAGACAGCTGATAACATGATCTCATGAAAGAGACAGCTGACAACATGATCTCATGAAAGAGACAGCTGATAACATGATCTCATGAAAGAGACAGATGATAACATGATCTCATGAAAGAGACAGCTGATAGCATGATCTCATGAAAGAGACAGCTGATAACCTGATCTCATGAAAGAGACAGATGATAACATGATATCATGAAAGAGACAGCTGATAACATGATCTCATGAAAGAGACAGCTGATAACATGATCCAATGAAAGAGAAAGATGATAACATGATCTCATGAAAGAGACAGCTGATAACATGATATCATGAAAGAGACAGCTGATAACATGATATCATGAAAGAGACAGCTGATAACATAATTTCATGAAAGAGACAGCTGATAACATGATCCAATGAAAGAGAAAGCTGATAGCATGATCTCATGTAAGAGGCAGCTGATAACATGATCCAAAGAAAGAGACAGCTGATAACATGATCCAATGAAAGAGACAGCTGATAACATGATCTCATGAAAGAGACAGCTGATAACATGATCCAATGAAAGAGAAAGCTGATAGCATGATCTCATGTAAGAGGCAGCTGATAACATGATCCAAAGAAAGAGACAGCTGATAACATGATCCAATGAAAGAGACAGCTGATAACATGATATCATGAAAGAGACAGCTGATAACATGATATCATGAAAGAGACAGCTGATAACATGATCTCATGAAAGAGACAGCTGATAACATGATCTCATGAAAGAGACAGCTGATAACATGATCTCATGAAAGAGACAGCTGATAACATGATCTCATGAAAGAGACAGCTGATAACATGATCTCATGAAAGAGACAGCTGATAACATGATCTGATGAAAGAGACAGCTGATAACATGATCTCCTGAAAGAAACAGCTGACAACATGATCTCATGAAAGAGACAGCTGATAACATGATCTCATGAAAGAGACAGCTGATAACATGATCTCATGAAAGAGACAGCTGATAACATGATCCAATGAAAGAGACAGCTGATAACATGATATCATGAAAGAGACAGCTGATAACATGATATCATGAAAGAGACAGCTGATAACATGATATCATGAAAGAGACAGCTGATAACATGATCTCATGAAATAGACAGCTGATAACATGATCTCATGAAAGAGACAGCTGATAACATGATCTCATGAAAGAGACAGCTGATAACATTATCTCGTGAAAGAGACAGCTGATAACATGATCGCATGAAAGAAACAGCTGATAACATGATCTCATTAAAGAAACAGCTGATAACATGATCTCATGAAAGAGACAGCTGATAACATGATCGCATGAAAGAAACAGCTGATAACATGATCTCATGAAAGAGACAGCTGATAACATTATCTCATGAAAGAGACAGCTGATAACATGATATCATGAAAGAGACAGCTGATAACATAATCTCATGAAAGAGACAGCTGATAACATGATCTCATGAAAGAGAAAGCTGATAACATGATCTTATGAAAGAGACAGCTGATAACATGATCTCATGAAAGAGACAGATGATAACATGATCTCATGAAAGAGGCAGCTGATAGCATGATCTCATGAAAGAGACAGCTGATAACCTGATCTCATGAAAGAGACAGATGATAACATGATATCATGAAAGAGACAGCTGATAACATGATCTCATGAAAGAGACAGCTGATAACATGATCCAATGAAAGAGAAAGATGATAACATGATCTCATGAAAGAGACAGCTGATAACATGATATCATGAAAGAGACAGCTGATAACATGATATCATGAAAGAGACAGCTGATAACATAATTTCATGAAAGAGACAGCTGATAACATGATCCAATGAAAGAGAAAGCTGATAGCATGATCTCATGTAAGAGGCAGCTGATAACATGATCCAAAGAAAGAGACAGCTGATAACATGATCCAATGAAAGAGACAGCTGATAACATGATCTCATGAAAGAGACAGCTGATAACATGATCCAATGAAAGAGAAAGCTGATAGCATGATCTCATGTAAGAGGCAGCTGATAACATGATCCAAAGAAAGAGACAGCTGATAACATGATCCAATGAAAGAGACAGCTGATAACATGATATCATGAAATAGACAGCTGATAACATGATATCATGAAAGAGACAGCTGATAACATGATCTCATGAAAGAGACAGCTGATAACATGATCTCAGGAAAGAGACAGATGATAACATGATATCATGAAAGAGACAGCTGATAACATGATCTCATGAAAGAGACAGCTGATAACATGATCTCATGAAAGAGACAGCTGATAACATGATCTCATGAAAGAGACAGCTGATAACATGATCTCATGAAAGAGACAGCTGATAACATGATCTCCTGAAAGAAACAGCTGACAACATGATCTCATGAAAGAGACAGCTGATAACATGATCTCATGAAAGAGACAGCTGATAACATGATCTCATGAAAGAGACAGCTGATAACATGATCCAATGAAAGAGACAGCTGATAACATGATATCATGAAAGAGACAGCTGATAACATGATATCATGAAAGAGACAGCTGATAACATGATCTCATGAAAGAGACAGCTGATAACATGATCTCATGAAAGAGACAGCTGATAACATGATCTCATGAAAGAGACAGCTGATAACATGATCTCATGAAAGAGACAGCTGATAACATGATCTCATGAAAGAGACAGCTGATAACATGATCTCCTGAAAGAAACAGCTGACAACATGATCTCATGAAAGAGACAGCTGATAACATGATCTCATGAAAGAGACAGCTGATAACATGATCTCATGAAAGAAACAGCTGATAACATGATCTCATGAAAGAGACAGCTGATAACATGATCTCATGAAAGAGACAGCTGATAACATGATATCATGAAAGAGACAGCTGATAACATGATCTCATGAAAGAGACAGCTGATAACATGATCTCATGAAAGAGACAGCTGATAACATGATCTCATGAAAGAGACAGCTGATAACATGATCTCATGAAAGAAACAGCTGATAACATGATCTCATGAAAGAGACAGCTGATAACATGATATCATGAAAGAGACAGCTGATAACATGATATCATGAAAGAGACAGCTGATAACATGATCTCATGAAATAGACAGCTGATAACATGATCTCATGAAAGAGACAGCTGATAACATGATCTCATGAAAGAGACAGCTGATAACATGATCTCATGAAAGAGACACCTGATAACATGATCTCATTAAAGAAACAGCTGATAACATGATCTCATGAAAGAGACAGCTGATAGCATGATCGCATGAAAGAAACAGCTGATAACATGATCTCATGAAAGAGACAGCTGATAACATGATCTCATGAAAGAGACAGCTGATAACATGATCTCATGAAAGAGACAGCTGATAACATGATCTCATGAAAGAGACAGCTGATAACATGATCTCATGAAAGAGAAAGCTGATAACATGATCTCATGAAAGAGACAGCTGATAACATGATCCAATGAAAGAGAAAGATGATAACATGATCTCATGAAAGAAACAGCTGACAACATGATCTCATGAAAGAGACAGCTGATAACATGATCTCAAGAAAGAGACAGCTGATAACATGATCTCATGAAAGAGACACCTGATAACATGATCTCATTAAAGAAACAGCTGATAACATGATCTCATGAAAGAAACAGCTGACAACATGATCTCATGAAATAGACAGCTGATAACATGATCTCAAGAAAGAGACAGCTGATAACATGATCTCATGAAAGAGACACCTGATAACATGATCTCATTAAAGAAACAGCTGATAACATGATCTCATGAAAGAGACAGCTGATAGCATGATCACATGAAAGAAAGAGCTGATAACATGATCTCATGAAAGAGACAGCTGATAACATGATCTCATGAAAGAGACAGCTGATAACATGATCTCATGAAAGAGACAGCTGATAACATGATCTCATGAAAGAGACAGCTGATAACATGATCTCAGGAAAGAGACAGATGATAACATGATATCATGAAAGAGACAGCTGATAACATGATCTCATGAAAGAGACAGATGATAACATGATCTCATGAAAGAGACAGCTGATAACATGATCTCATGAAAGAGACAGCTGATAACATGATCGCATGAAAGAAACAGCTGATAACATGATCTCATGAAAGAGACAGCTGATAACATGATCTCATGAAAGAGACAGCTGATAACATGATATCATGAAAGAGACAGCTGATAACATGATCTCATGAAAGAGACAGCTGATAACATGATCTCATGAAAGAGACAGATGATAACATGATCTCAAGAAAGAGACAGCTGATAACATGATCTCATGAAAGAGACAGCTGATAACATGATCTCATGAAAGAGACAGATGATAACATGATATCATGAAAGAGACAGTTGATAACATGATCTCATGAAAGAGACAGCTGATAACATGATCCAATGAAAGAGAAAGATGATAACATGATCTCATGAAAGAGACAGCTGATAACATGATATCATGAAAGAGACAGCTGATAACATGATATCATGAAAGAGACAGCTGATAACATGATATCATGAAAGAGACAGCTGATAACATGATTTCATGAAAAAGACAGCTGATAACATGATCTCATGAAAGAGGCAGCTGATAACATGATCTCATGAAAGAGACAGCTGTTAACATGATCCAATGAAAGAGAAAGCTGATAGCATGATTTCATGAAAGAGACAGCTGATAACATGATCCAATGAAAGAGAAAGCTGATAGCATGATTTCATGAAAGAGACAGCTGATAACATGATTTCATGAAAAAGACAGCTGATAACATGATCTCATGAAAGAAACAGCTGATAACATGATCTCATGAAAGAGACAGCTGTTAACATGATCCAATAAAAGAGAAAGCTGACACCATGATCTCATGAAAGAAACAGCTGACAACATGATCTCATGAAAGAGACAGCTGATAACATGATCTCAAGAAAGAGACAGCTGATAACATGATCTCATGAAAGAGACACCTGATAACATGATCTCATTAAAGAAACAGCTGATAACATGATCTCATGAAAGAAACAGCTGACAACATGATCTCATGAAATAGACAGCTGATAACATGATCTCAAGAAAGAGACACCTGATAACATGATCTCATTAAAGAAACAGCTGATAACATGATCTCATGAAAGAGACAGCTGATAGCATGATCACATGAAAGAAAGAGCTGATAACATGATCTCATGAAAGAGACAGCTGATAACATGATCTCATGAAAGAGACAGCTGATAACATGATCTCATGAAAGAGACAGCTGATAACATGATCTCATGAAAGAGACAGCTGATAACATGATCTCAGGAAAGAGACAGATGATAACATGATATCATGAAAGAGACAGCGGATAACATGATCTCATGAAAGAAACAGCTGATAACATGATCTCAGGAAAGAGACAGATGATAACATGATATCATGAAAGAGACAGCTGATAACATGATCTCATGAAAGAGACAGCTGATAACATGATATCATGAAAGAGACAGCTGATAACATTATCTCATGAAAGAGACAGCTGATAACATGATCTCATGAAAGAGACAGATGATAACATGATCTCATGAAAGAGACAGCTGATAACATGATCTCATGAAAGAGACAGCTGTTAACATGATCTCATGAAAGAGACAGATGATAACATGATATCATGAAAGAGACAGCTGATAACATGATCTCATGAAAGAGACAGCTGATAACATGATCCAATGAAAGAGAAAGATGATAACATGATCTCATGAAAGAGACAGCTGATAACATGATATCATGAAAGAGACAGCTGATAACATGATATCATGAAAGAGACAGCTGATAACATGATATCATGAAAGAGACAGCTGATAACATGATTTCATGAAAGAGACAGCTGATAACATGATTTTATGAAAAAGACAGCTGATAACATGATCTCATGAAAGAGACAGCTGATAACATGATCTCATGAAAGAGACAGCTGTTAACATGATCCAATGAAAGAGAAAGCTGATAGCATGATCTCATGTAAGAGGCAGCTGATAACATGATCCAAAGAAAGAGACAGCTGATAACATGATCCAATGAAAGAGACAGCTGATAACATGATATCATGAAAGAGACAGCTGATAACATGATCTCATGAAAGAGACAGCTGATAACATCATCTCATGAAAGAGACAGCTGACAACATGATCTCATGAAAGAGACAGCTGATAACATGATCTCATGAAAGAGACAGATGATAACATGATCTCATGAAAGAGACAGCTGATAGCATGATCTCATGAAAGAGAAAGCTGATAACCTGATCTCATGAAAGAGACAGATGATAACATGATATCATGAAAGAGACAGCTGATAACATGATCTCATGAAAGAGACAGCTGATAACATGATCCAATGAAAGAGAAAGATGATAACATGATCTCATGAAAGAGACAGCTGATAACATGATCTCATGAAAGAGACAGCTGATAACATGATCTCATGAAAGAGACAGCTGACAACATGATCTCATGAAAGAGACAGCTGATAACATGATCTCATGAAAGAGACAGATGATAACATGATCTCATGAAAGAGACAGCTGATAGCATGATCTCATGAAAGAGACAGCTGATAACCTGATCTCATGAAAGAGACAGATGATAACATGATATCATGAAAGAGACAGCTGATAACATGATCTCATGAAAGAGACAGCTGATAACATGATCCAATGAAAGAGAAAGATGATAACATGATCTCATGAAAGAGACAGCTGATAACATGATATCATGAAAGAGACAGCTGATAACATGATATCATGAAAGAGACAGCTGATAACATAATTTCATGAAAGAGACAGCTGATAACATGATCCAATGAAAGAGAAAGCTGATAGCATGATCTCATGTAAGAGGCAGCTGATAACATGATCCAAAGAAAGAGACAGCTGATAACATGATCCAATGAAAGAGACAGCTGATAACATGATCTCATGAAAGAGACAGCTGATAACATGATCCAATGAAAGAGAAAGCTGATAGCATGATCTCATGTAAGAGGCAGCTGATAACATGATCCAAAGAAAGAGACAGCTGATAACATGATCCAATGAAAGAGACAGCTGATAACATGATATCATGAAAGAGACAGCTGATAACATGATATCATGAAAGAGACAGCTGATAACATGATCTCATGAAAGAGACAGCTGATAACATGATCTCATGAAAGAGACAGCTGATAACATGATCTCATGAAAGAGACAGCTGATAACATGATCTCATGAAAGAGACAGCTGATAACATGATCTCATGAAAGAGACAGCTGATAACATGATCTCATGAAAGAGACAGCTGATAACATGATCTCCTGAAAGAAACAGCTGACAACATGATCTCATGAAAGAGACAGCTGATAACATGATCTCATGAAAGAGACAGCTGATAACATGATCTCATGAAAGAGACAGCTGATAACATGATCCAATGAAAGAGACAGCTGATAACATGATATCATGAAAGAGACAGCTGATAACATGATATCATGAAAGAGACAGCTGATAACATGATCTCATGAAAGAGACAGCTGATAACATGATCTCATGAAAGAGACAGCTGATAACATGATCTCATGAAAGAGACAGCTGATAACATGATCTCATGAAAGAGACGGCTGATAACATGATCTCATGAAAGAGACAGCTGATAACATGATCTCATGAAAGAGACAGCTGATAACATGATCTCCTGAAAGAAACAGCTGACAACATGATCTCATGAAAGAGACAGCTGATAACATGATCTCATGAAAGAGACAGCTGATAACATGATCTCATGAAAGAAACAGCTGATAACATGATCTCATGAAAGAGACAGCTGATAACATGATCTCATGAAAGAGACAGCTGATAACATGATATCATGAAAGAGACAGCTGATAACATGATCTCATGAAAGAGACAGCTGATAACATGATCTCATGAAAGAGACAGCTGATAACATGATCTCATGAAAGAGACAGCTGACAACATGATCTCATGAAAGAGACAGCTGATAACATGATCTCATGAAAGAGACAGATGGTAACATGATCTCATGAAAGAGACAGCTGATAGCATGATCTCATGAAAGAGACAGCTGATAACCTGATCTCATGAAAGAGACAGATGATAACATGATATCATGAAAGAGACAGCTGATAACATGATCTCATGAAAGAGACAGCTGATAACATGATCCAATGAAAGAGAAAGATGATAACATGATCTCATGAAAGAGACAGCTGATAACATGATATCATGAAAGAGACAGCTGATAACATGATATCATGAAAGAGACAGCTGATAACATAATTTCATGAAAGAGACAGCTGATAACATGATCCAATGAAAGAGAAAGCTGATAGCATGATCTCATGTAAGAGGCAGCTGATAACATGATCCAAAGAAAGAGACAGCTGATAACATGATCCAATGAAAGAGACAGCTGATAACATGATCTCATGAAAGAGACAGCTGATAACATGATCCAATGAAAGAGAAAGCTGATAGCATGATCTCATGTAAGAGGCAGCTGATAACATGATCCAAAGAAAGAGACAGCTGATAACATGATCCAATGAAAGAGACAGCTGATAACATGATATCATGAAAGAGACAGCTGATAACATGATATCATGAAAGAGACAGCTGATAACATGATCTCATGAAAGAGACAGCTGATAACATGATCTCATGAAAGAGACAGCTGATAACATGATCTCATGAAAGAGACAGCTGATAACATGATCTCATGAAAGAGACAGCTGATAACATGATCTCATGAAAGAGACAGCTGATAACATGATCTCATGAAAGAGACAGCTGATAACATGATCTCCTGAAAGAAACAGCTGACAACATGATCTCATGAAAGAGACAGCTGATAACATGATCTCATGAAAGAGACAGCTGATAACATGATCTCATGAAAGAGACAGCTGATAACATGATCCAATGAAAGAGACAGCTGATAACATGATATCATGAAAGAGACAGCTGATAACATGATATCATGAAAGAGACAGCTGATAACATGATCTCATGAAAGAGACAGCTGATAACATGATCTCATGAAAGAGACAGCTGATAACATGATCTCATGAAAGAGACAGCTGATAACATGATCTCATGAAAGAGACGGCTGATAACATGATCTCATGAAAGAGACAGCTGATAACATGATCTCATGAAAGAGACAGCTGATAACATGATCTCCTGAAAGAAACAGCTGACAACATGATCTCATGAAAGAGACAGCTGATAACATGATCTCATGAAAGAGACAGCTGATAACATGATCTCATGAAAGAAACAGCTGATAACATGATCTCATGAAAGAGACAGCTGATAACATGATCTCATGAAAGAGACAGCTGATAACATGATATCATGAAAGAGACAGCTGATAACATGATCTCATGAAAGAGACAGCTGATAACATGATCTCATGAAAGAGACAGCTGATAACATGATCTCATGAAAGAGACAGCTGATAACATGATCTCATGAAAGAGACAGCTGATAACATGATCTCATGAAAGAGACAGATGATAACATGATCTCATGAAAGAAACAGCTGACAACATGATCTCATGAAAGAGACAGCTGATAACATGATCTCAAGAAAGAGACAGCTGATAACATGATCTCATGAAAGAGACACCTGATAACATGATCTCATTAAAGAAACAGCTGATAACATGATCTCATGAAAGAAACAGCTGACAACATGATCTCATGAAATAGACAGCTGATAACATGATCTCATGAAAGAGACAGCTGATGACATGATCTCATGAAAGAGACAGCTGATATCATGATTTCATGAAAGGGACAGCTGATAACATGATCTCATGAAAGAGAAAGCTGATAGCATGATCTCATGAAAGAGACAGCTGATAACATGATCTCATGAAAGAGACAGCTGATAACATGATCTCATGAAAGAGACAGCTGATAACATGATATCATGAAAGAGACAGCTGATAACTAGATCTCATGAAAGAGACAGCTGATAACATGATCTCATGAAAGAGAAAGCTGATAACATGATCTCATGAAAGAGACAGCTGATAACATGATCTCATGAAAGAGACAGATGATAACATGATCTCATGAAAGAGACAGCTGATAGCATGATCTCATGAAAGAGACAGCTGATAACCTGATCTCATGAAAGAGACAGATGATAACATGATATCATGAAAGAGACAGCTGATAACATGATCTCATGAAAGAGACAGCTGATAACATGATCCAATGAAAGAGAAAGATGATAACATGATCTCATGAAAGAGACAGCTGATAACATGATATCATGAAAGAGACAGCTGATAACATGATATCATGAAAGAGACAGCTGATAACATAATTTCATGAAAGAGACAGCTGATAACATGATCCAATGAAAGAGAAAGCTGATAGCATGATCTCATGTAAGAGGCCGCTGATAACATGATCCAAAGAAAGAGACAGCTGATAACATGATCCAATGAAAGAGACAGCTGATAACATGATCTCATGAAAGAGACAGCTGATAACATGATCCAATGAAAGAGAAAGCTGATAGCATGATCTCATGTAAGAGGCAGCTGATAACATGATCCAAAGAAAGAGACAGCTGATAACATGATCCAATGAAAGAGACAGCTGATAACATGATATCATGAAAGAGACAGCTGATAACATGATATCATGAAAGAGACAGCTGATAACATGATCTCATGAAAGAGACAGCTGATAACATGATCTCATGAAAGAGACAGCTGATAACATGATCTCATGAAAGAGACAGCTGATAACATGATCTCATGAAAGAGACAGCTGATAACATGATCTCATGAAAGAGACAGCTGATAACATGATCTCATGAAAGAGACAGCTGATAACATGATCTCCTGAAAGAAACAGCTGACAACATGATCTCATGAAAGAGACAGCTGATAACATGATCTCATGAAAGAGACAGCTGATAACATGATCTCATGAAAGAGACAGCTGATAACATGATCCAATGAAAGAGACAGCTGATAACATGATATCATGAAAGAGACAGCTGATAA
Organism: Myxine glutinosa; assembly: GCF_964187855.1. Taxonomy (NCBI): domain Eukaryota; kingdom Metazoa; phylum Chordata; class Myxini; order Myxiniformes; family Myxinidae; genus Myxine; species Myxine glutinosa. The sequence goes on along the minus strand of NC_136267.1, from coordinate 7,470,010 downwards.
CATGATATCATGAAAGAGACAGCTGATAACATGATCTCATGAAAGAGACAGCTGATAACATGATCTCATGAAAGAGACAGCTGATAACATGATCTCATGAAAGAGACAGCTGATAACATGATCTCATGAAAGAGACAGCTGATAACATGATCTCATGAAAGAGACAGCTGATAGCATGATCTCATGAAAGAGACAGCTGATAACATGATCTCCTGAAAGAAACAGCTGACAACATGATCTCATGAAAGAGACAGCTGATAACATGATCTCATGAAAGAGACAGCTGATAACATGATCTCATGAAAGAAACAGCTGATAACATGATCTCATGAAAGAGACAGCTGATAACATGATCTCATGAAAGAGACAGCTGATAACATGATATCATGAAAGAGACAGCTGATAACATGATCTCATGAAAGAGACAGCTGATAACATGATCTCATGAAAGAGACAGCTGATAACATGATCTCATGAAAGAGACAGCTGATAACATGATCTCATGAAAGAAACAGCTGATAACATGATCTCATGAAAGAGACAGCTGATAACATGATATCATGAAAGAGACAGCTGATAACATGATATCATGAAAGAGACAGCTGATAACATGATCTCATGAAATAGACAGCTGATAACATGATCTCATGAAAGAGACAGCTGATAACATGATCTCATGAAAGAGACAGCTGATAACATGATCTCATGAAAGAGACACCTGATAACATGATCTCATTAAAGAAACAGCTGATAACATGATCTCATGAAAGAGACAGCTGATAGCATGATCGCATGAAAGAAACAGCTGATAACATGATCTCATGAAAGAGACAGCTGATAACATGATCTCATGAAAGAGACAGCTGATAACATGATCTCATGAAAGAGACAGCTGATAACATGATCTCATGAAAGAGACAGCTGATAACATGATCTCATGAAAGAGAAAGCTGATAACATGATCTCATGAAAGAGACAGCTGATAACATGATCCAATGAAAGAGAAAGATGATAACATGATCTCATGAAAGAAACAGCTGACAACATGATCTCATGAAAGAGACAGCTGATAACATGATCTCAAGAAAGAGACAGCTGATAACATGATCTCATGAAAGAGACACCTGATAACATGATCTCATTAAAGAAACAGCTGATAACATGATCTCATGAAAGAAACAGCTGACAACATGATCTCATGAAATAGACAGCTGATAACATGATCTCAAGAAAGAGACAGCTGATAACATGATCTCATGAAAGAGACACCTGATAACATGATCTCATTAAAGAAACAGCTGATAACATGATCTCATGAAAGAGACAGCTGATAGCATGATCACATGAAAGAAAGAGCTGATAACATGATCTCATGAAAGAGACAGCTGATAACATGATCTCATGAAAGAGACAGCTGATAACATGATCTCATGAAAGAGACAGCTGATAACATGATCTCATGAAAGAGACAGCTGATAACATGATCTCAGGAAAGAGACAGATGATAACATGATATCATGAAAGAGACAGCTGATAACATGATCTCATGAAAGAGACAGATGATAACATGATCTCATGAAAGAGACAGCTGATAACATGATCTCATGAAAGAGACAGCTGATAACATGATCGCATGAAAGAAACAGCTGATAACATGATCTCATGAAAGAGACAGCTGATAACATGATCTCATGAAAGAGACAGCTGATAACATGATATCATGAAGGAGACAGCTGATAACATGATCTCATGAAAGAGACAGCTGATAACATGATCTCATGAAAGAGACAGATGATAACATGATCTCAAGAAAGAGACAGCTGATAACATGATCTCATGAAAGAGACAGCTGATAACATGATCTCATGAAAGAGACAGATGATAACATGATATCATGAAAGAGACAGTTGATAACATGATCTCATGAAAGAGACAGCTGATAACATGATCCAATGAAAGAGAAAGATGATAACATGATCTCATGAAAGAGACAGCTGATAACATGATATCATGAAAGAGACAGCTGATAACATGATATCATGAAAGAGACAGCTGATAACATGATATCATGAAAGAGACAGCTGATAACATGATTTCATGAAAAAGACAGCTGATAACATGATCTCATGAAAGAGACAGCTGATAACATGATCTCATGAAAGAGACAGCTGTTAACATGATCCAATGAAAGAGAAAGCTGATAGCATGATTTCATGAAAGAGACAGCTGATAACATGATCCAATGAAAGAGAAAGCTGATAGCATGATTTCATGAAAGAGACAGCTGATAACATGATTTCATGAAAAAGACAGCTGATAACATGATCTCATGAAAGAAACAGCTGATAACATGATCTCATGAAAGAGACAGCTGTTAACATGATCCAATGAAAGAGAAAGCTGACACCATGATCTCATGAAAGAAACAGCTGACAACATGATCTCATGAAAGAGACAGCTGATAACATGATCTCAAGAAAGAGACAGCTGATAACATGATCTCATGAAAGAGACACCTGATAACATGATCTCATTAAAGAAACAGCTGATAACATGATCTCATGAAAGAAACAGCTGACAACATGATCTCATGAAATAGACAGCTGATAACATGATCTCAAGAAAGAGACACCTGATAACATGATCTCATTAAAGAAACAGCTGATAACATGATCTCATGAAAGAGACAGCTGATAGCATGATCACATGAAAGAAAGAGCTGATAACATGATCTCATGAAAGAGACAGCTGATAACATGATCTCATGAAAGAGACAGCTGATAACATGATCTCATGAAAGAGACAGCTGATAACATGATCTCATGAAAGAGACAGCTGATAACATGATCCAATGAAAGAGAAAGATGATAACATGATCTCATGAAAGAGACAGCTGATAACATGATATCATGAAAGAGACAGCTGATAACATGATATCATGAAAGAGACAGCTGATAACATGATATCATGAAAGAGACAGCTGATAACATGATTTCATGAAAGAGACAGCTGATAACATGATTTCATGAAAAAGACAGCTGATAACATGATCTCATGAAAGAGACAGCTGATAACATGATCTCATGAAAGAGACAGCTGTTAACATGATCCAATGAAAGAGAAAGCTGATAGCATGATCTCATGTAAGAGGCAGCTGATAACATGATCCAAAGAAAGAGACAGCTGATAACATGATCCAATGAAAGAGACAGCTGATAACATGATATCATGAAAGAGACAGCTGATAACATGATCTCATGAAAGAGACAGCTGATAACATGATCTCATGAAAGAGACAGCTGACAACATGATCTCATGAAAGAGACAGCTGATAACATGATCTCATGAAAGAGACAGATGATAACATGATCTCATGAAAGAGACAGCTGATAGCATGATCTCATGAAAGAGACAGCTGATAACCTGATCTCATGAAAGAGACAGATGATAACATGATATCATGAAAGAGACAGCTGATAACATGATCTCATGAAAGAGACAGCTGATAACATGATCCAATGAAAGAGAAAGATGATAACATGATCTCATGAAAGAGACAGCTGATAACATGATATCATGAAAGAGACAGCTGATAACATGATCTCATGAAAGAGACAGCTGACAACATGATCTCATGAAAGAGACAGCTGATAACATGATCTCATGAAAGAGACAGATGATAACATGATCTCATGAAAGAGACAGCTGATAGCATGATCTCATGAAAGAGACAGCTGATAACCTGATCTCATGAAAGAGACAGATGATAACATGATATCATGAAAGAGACAGCTGATAACATGATCTCATGAAAGAGACAGCTGATAACATGATCCAATGAAAGAGAAAGATGATAACATGATCTCATGAAAGAGACAGCTGATAACATGATATCATGAAAGAGACAGCTGATAACATGATATCATGAAAGAGACAGCTGATAACATAATTTCATGAAAGAGACAGCTGATAACATGATCCAAAGAAAGAGACAGCTGATAACATGATCCAATGAAAGAGAAAGCTGATAGCATGATCTCATGTAAGAGGCAGCTGATAACATGATCCAAAGAAAGAGACAGCTGATAACATGATCCAATGAAAGAGACAGCTGATAACATGATCTCATGAAAGAGACAGCTGATAACATGATCCAATGAAAGAGAAAGCTGATAGCATGATCTCATGTAAGAGGCAGCTGATAACATGATCCAAAGAAAGAGACAGCTGATAACATGATCCAATGAAAGAGACAGCTGATAACATGATCTCATGAAAGAGACAGCTGATAACATGATCCAATGAAAGAGAAAGCTGATAGCATGATCTCATGTAAGAGGCAGCTGATAACATGATCTCATGAAATAGACAGCTGATAACATGATCTCATGAAAGAGACAGCTGATAACATGATCTCATGAAAGAGACAGCTGATAACATGATCTCATGAAAGAGACACCTGATAACATGATCTCATTAAAGAAACAGCTGATAACATGATCTCATGAAAGAGACAGCTGATAACATGATATCATGAAAGAGACAGCTGATAACATGATCTCATGAAAGAGACAGCTGATAACATGATCTCATGAAAGAGACAGCTGATAACATGATCTCATGAAAGAGACAGCTGATAACATGATCTCATGAAAGAAACAGCTGATAACATGATCTCATGAAAGAGACAGCTGATAACATGATATCATGAAAGAGACAGCTGATAACATGATATCATGAAAGAGACAGCTGATAACATGATCTCATGAAATAGACAGCTGATAACATGATCTCATGAAAGAGACAGCTGATAACATGATCTCATGAAAGAGACAGCTGATAACATGATCTCATGAAAGAGACACCTGATAACATGATCTCATTAAAGAAACAGCTGATAACATGATCTCATGAAAGAGACAGCTGATAACATGATCTCATGAAAGAAACAGCTGATAACATGATCTCATGAAAGAGACAGCTGATAACATGATCTCATGAAAGAGACAGCTGATAACATGATATCATGAAAGAGACAGCTGATAACATGATCTCATGAAAGAGACAGCTGATAACATGATCTCATGAAAGAGACAGCTGATAACATGATCTCATGAAAGAGACAGCTGATAACATGATCTCATGAAAGAAACAGCTGATAACATGATCTCATGAAAGAGACAGCTGATAACATGATATCATGAAAGAGACAGCTGATAACATGATATCATGAAAGAGACAGCTGATAACATGATCTCATGAAATAGACAGCTGATAACATGATCTCATGAAAGAGACAGCTGATAACATGATCTCATGAAAGAGACAGCTGATAACATGATCTCGTGAAAGAGACACCTGATAACATGATCTCATTAAAGAAACAGCTGATAACATGATCTCATGAAAGAGACAGCTGATAACATGATCTCATGAAAGAGACAGCTGATAACATGATCTCATGAAAGAGAAAGCTGATAACATGATCTCATGAAAGAGACAGCTGATAACATGATCCAATGAAAGAGAAAGATGATAACATGATCTCATGAAAGAAACAGCTGACAACATGATCTCATGAAAGAGACAGCTGATAACATGATCTCAAGAAAGAGACAGCTGATAACATGATCTCATGAAAGAGACACCTGATAACATGATCTCATTAAAGAAACAGCTGATAACATGATCTCATGAAAGAAACAGCTGACAACATGATCTCATGAAATAGACAGCTGATAACATGATCTCATGAAAGAGACAGCTGATGACATGATCTCATGAAAGAGACAGCTGATATCATGATTTCATGAAAGGGACAGCTGATAACATGATCTCATGAAAGAGAAAGCTGATAGCATGATCTCATGAAAGAGACAGCTGATAACATGATCTCATGAAAGAGACAGCTGATAACATGATCTCATGAAAGAGACAGCTGATAACATGATATCATGAAAGAGACAGCTGATAACTAGATCTCATGAAAGAGACAGCTGATAACATGATCTCATGAAAGAGAAAGCTGATAACATGATCTCATGAAAGAGACAGCTGATAACATGATCTCATGAAAGAGACAGATGATAACATGATCTCATGAAAGAGACAGCTGATAGCATGATCTCATGAAAGAGACAGCTGATAACATGATCTCATGAAAGAGACAGATGATAACATGATATCATGAAAGAGACAGCTGATAACATGATCTCATGAAAGAGACAGATGATAACATGATATCATGAAAGAGACAGCTGATAACATGATCTCATGAAAGAGACAGCTGATAACATGATCCAATGAAAGAGAAAGATGATAACATGATCTCATGAAAGAGACAGCTGATAACATGATATCATGAAAGAGACAGCTGATAACATGATATCATGAAAGAGACAGCTGATAACATAATTTCATGAAAGAGACAGCTGATAACATGATCCAATGAAAGAGAAAGCTGATAGCATGATCTCATGTAAGAGGCAGCTGATAACATGATCCAAAGAAAGAGACAGCTGATAACATGATCCAATGAAAGAGACAGCTGATAACATGATCTCATGAAAGAGACAGCTGATAACATGATCCAATGAAAGAGAAAGCTGATAGCATGATCTCATGTAAGAGGCAGCTGATAACATGATCCAAAGAAAGAGACAGCTGATAACATGATCCAATGAAAGAGACAGCTGATAACATGATATCATGAAAGAGACAGCTGATAACATGATATCATGAAAGAGACAGCTGATAACATGATCTCATGAAAGAGACAGCTGATAACATGATCTCATGAAAGAGACAGCTGATAACATGATCTCATGAAAGAGACAGCTGATAACATGATCTCATGAAAGAGACAGCTGATAACATGATCTCATGAAAGAGACAGCTGATAACATGATCTCATGAAAGAGACAGCTGATAACATGATCTCCTGAAAGAAACAGCTGACAACATGATCTCATGAAAGAGACAGCTGATAACATGATCTCATGAAAGAGACAGCTGATAACATGATCTCATGAAAGAGACAGCTGATAACATGATCCAATGAAAGAGACAGCTGATAACATGATATCATGAAAGAGACAGCTGATAACATGATATCATGAAAGAGACAGCTGATAACATGATCTCATGAAAGAGACAGCTGATAACATGATCTCATGAAAGAGACAGCTGATAACATGATCTCATGAAAGAGACAGCTGATAACATGATCTCATGAAAGAGACAGCTGATAACATGATCTCATGAAAGAGACAGCTGATAGCATGATCTCATGAAAGAGACAGCTGATAACATGATCTCCTGAAAGAAACAGCTGACAACATGATCTCATGAAAGAGACAGCTGATAACATGATCTCATGAAAGAGACAGCTGATAACATGATCTCATGAAAGAAACAGCTGATAACATGATCTCATGAAAGAGACAGCTGATAACATGATCTCATGAAAGAGACAGCTGATAACATGATATCATGAAAGAGACAGCTGATAACATGATCTCATGAAAGAGACAGCTGATAACATGATCTCATGAAAGAGACAGCTGATAACATGATCTCATGAAAGAGACAGCTGATAACATGATCTCATGAAAGAAACAGCTGATAACATGATCTCATGAAAGAGACAGCTGATAACATGATATCATGAAAGAGACAGCTGATAACATGATATCATGAAAGAGACAGCTGATAACATGATCTCATGAAATAGACAGCTGATAACATGATCTCATGAAAGAGACAGCTGATAACATGATCTCATGAAAGAGACAGCTGATAACATGATCTCATGAAAGAGACACCTGATAACATGATCTCATTAAAGAAACAGCTGATAACATGATCTCATGAAAGAGACAGCTGATAGCATGATCGCATGAAAGAAACAGCTGATAACATGATCTCATGAAAGAGACAGCTGATAACATGATCTCATGAAAGAGACAGCTGATAACATGATCTCATGAAAGAGACAGCTGATAACATGATCTCATGAAAGAGACAGCTGATAACATGATCTCATGAAAGAGAAAGCTGATAACATGATCTCATGAAAGAGACAGCTGATAACATGATCCAATGAAAGAGAAAGATGATAACATGATCTCATGAAAGAAACAGCTGACAACATGATCTCATGAAAGAGACAGCTGATAACATGATCTCAAGAAAGAGACAGCTGATAACATGATCTCATGAAAGAGACACCTGATAACATGATCTCATTAAAGAAACAGCTGATAACATGATCTCATGAAAGAAACAGCTGACAACATGATCTCATGAAATAGACAGCTGATAACATGATCTCAAGAAAGAGACAGCTGATAACATGATCTCATGAAAGAGACACCTGATAACATGATCTCATTAAAGAAACAGCTGATAACATGATCTCATGAAAGAGACAGCTGATAGCATGATCACATGAAAGAAAGAGCTGATAACATGATCTCATGAAAGAGACAGCTGATAACATGATCTCATGAAAGAGACAGCTGATAACATGATCTCATGAAAGAGACAGCTGATAACATGATCTCATGAAAGAGACAGCTGATAACATGATCTCAGGAAAGAGACAGATGATAACATGATATCATGAAAGAGACAGCTGATAACATGATCTCATGAAAGAGACAGATGATAACATGATCTCATGAAAGAGACAGCTGATAACATGATCTCATGAAAGAGACAGCTGATAACATGATCGCATGAAAGAAACAGCTGATAACATGATCTCATGAAAGAGACAGCTGATAACATGATCTCATGAAAGAGACAGCTGATAACATGATATCATGAAGGAGACAGCTGATAACATGATCTCATGAAAGAGACAGCTGATAACATGATCTCATGAAAGAGACAGATGATAACATGATCTCAAGAAAGAGACAGCTGATAACATGATCTCATGAAAGAGACAGCTGATAACATGATCTCATGAAAGAGACAGATGATAACATGATATCATGAAAGAGACAGTTGATAACATGATCTCATGAAAGAGACAGCTGATAACATGATCCAATGAAAGAGAAAGATGATAACATGATCTCATGAAAGAGACAGCTGATAACATGATATCATGAAAGAGACAGCTGATAACATGATATCATGAAAGAGACAGCTGATAACATGATATCATGAAAGAGACAGCTGATAACATGATTTCATGAAAAAGACAGCTGATAACATGATATCATGAAAGAGACAGCTGATAACATGATCTCATGAAAGAGAAAGCTGATAACATGATCTCATGAAAGAGACAGCTGATAACATGATCCAATGAAAGAGAAAGATGATAACATGATCTCATGAAAGAAACAGCTGACAACATGATCTCATGAAAGAGACAGCTGATAACATGATCTCAAGAAAGAGACAGCTGATAACATGATCTCATGAAAGAGACACCTGATAACATGATCTCATTAAAGAAACAGCTGATAACATGATCTCATGAAAGAAACAGCTGACAACATGATCTCATGAAATAGACAGCTGATAACATGATCTCATGAAAGAGACAGCTGATGACATGATCTCATGAAAGAGACAGCTGATATCATGATTTCATGAAAGGGACAGCTGATAACATGATCTCATGAAAGAGAAAGCTGATAGCATGATCTCATGAAAGAGACAGCTGATAACATGATCTCATGAAAGAGACAGCTGATAACATGATCTCATGAAAGAGACAGCTGATAACATGATATCATGAAAGAGACAGCTGATAACTAGATCTCATGAAAGAGACAGCTGATAACATGATCTCATGAAAGAGAAAGCTGATAACATGATCTCATGAAAGAGACAGCTGATAACATGATCTCATGAAAGAGACAGATGATAACATGATCTCATGAAAGAGACAGCTGATAGCATGATCTCATGAAAGAGACAGCTGATAACCTGATCTCATGAAAGAGACAGATGATAACATGATATCATGAAAGAGACAGCTGATAACATGATCTCATGAAAGAGACAGCTGATAACATGATCCAATGAAAGAGAAAGATGATAACATGATCTCATGAAAGAGACAGCTGATAACATGATATCATGAAAGAGACAGCTGATAACATGATATCATGAAAGAGACAGCTGATAACATAATTTCATGAAAGAGACAGCTGATAACATGATCCAATGAAAGAGAAAGCTGATAGCATGATCTCATGTAAGAGGCAGCTGATAACATGATCCAAAGAAAGAGACAGCTGATAACATGATCCAATGAAAGAGACAGCTGATAACATGATCTCATGAAAGAGACAGCTGATAACATGATCCAATGAAAGAGAAAGCTGATAGCATGATCTCATGTAAGAGGCAGCTGATAACATGATCCAAAGAAAGAGACAGCTGATAACATGATCCAATGAAAGAGACAGCTGATAACATGATATCATGAAAGAGACAGCTGATAACATGATATCATGAAAGAGACAGCTGATAACATGATCTCATGAAAGAGACAGCTGATAACATGATCTCATGAAAGAGACAGCTGATAACATGATCTCATGAAAGAGACAGCTGATAACATGATCTCATGAAAGAGACAGCTGATAACATGATCTCATGAAAGAGACAGCTGATAACATGATCTCATGAAAGAGACAGCTGATAACATGATCTCCTGAAAGAAACAGCTGACAACATGATCTCATGAAAGAGACAGCTGATAACATGATCTCATGAAAGAGACAGCTGATAACATGATCTCATGAAAGAGACAGCTGATAACATGATCCAATGAAAGAGACAGCTGATAACATGATATCATGAAAGAGACAGCTGATAACATGATATCATGAAAGAGACAGCTGATAACATGATCTCATGAAAGAGACAGCTGATAACATGATCTCATGAAAGAGACAGCTGATAACATGATCTCATGAAAGAGACAGCTGATAACATGATCTCATGAAAGAGACAGCTGATAACATGATCTCATGAAAGAGACAGCTGATAGCATGATCTCATGAAAGAGACAGCTGATAACATGATCTCCTGAAAGAAACAGCTGACAACATGATCTCATGAAAGAGACAGCTGATAACATGATCTCATGAAAGAGACAGCTGATAACATGATCTCATGAAAGAAACAGCTGATAACATGATCTCATGAAAGAGACAGCTGATAACATGATCTCATGAAAGAGACAGCTGATAACATGATATCATGAAAGAGACAGCTGATAACATGATCTCATGAAAGAGACAGCTGATAACATGATCTCATGAAAGAGACAGCTGATAACATGATCTCATGAAAGAGACAGCTGATAACATGATCTCATGAAAGAAACAGCTGATAACATGATCTCATGAAAGAGACAGCTGATAACATGATATCATGAAAGAGACAGCTGATAACATGATATCATGAAAGAGACAGCTGATAACATGATCTCATGAAATAGACAGCTGATAACATGATCTCATGAAAGAGACAGCTGATAACATGATCTCATGAAAGAGACAGCTGATAACATGATCTCATGAAAGAGACACCTGATAACATGATCTCATTAAAGAAACAGCTGATAACATGATCTCATGAAAGAGACAGCTGATAGCATGATCGCATGAAAGAAACAGCTGATAACATGATCTCATGAAAGAGACAGCTGATAACATGATCTCATGAAAGAGACAGCTGATAACATGATCTCATGAAAGAGACAGCTGATAACATGATCTCATGAAAGAGACAGCTGATAACATGATCTCATGAAAGAGAAAGCTGATAACATGATCTCATGAAAGAGACAGCTGATAACATGATCCAATGAAAGAGAAAGATGATAACATGATCTCATGAAAGAAACAGCTGACAACATGATCTCATGAAAGAGACAGCTGATAACATGATCTCAAGAAAGAGACAGCTGATAACATGATCTCATGAAAGAGACACCTGATAACATGATCTCATTAAAGAAACAGCTGATAACATGATCTCATGAAAGAAACAGCTGACAACATGATCTCATGAAATAGACAGCTGATAACATGATCTCAAGAAAGAGACAGCTGATAACATGATCTCATGAAAGAGACACCTGATAACATGATCTCATTAAAGAAACAGCTGATAACATGATCTCATGAAAGAGACAGCTGATAGCATGATCACATGAAAGAAAGAGCTGATAACATGATCTCATGAAAGAGACAGCTGATAACATGATCTCATGAAAGAGACAGCTGATAACATGATCTCATGAAAGAGACAGCTGATAACATGATCTCATGAAAGAGACAGCTGATAACATGATCTCAGGAAAGAGACAGATGATAACATGATATCATGAAAGAGACAGCTGATAACATGATCTCATGAAAGAGACAGATGATAACATGATCTCATGAAAGAGACAGCTGATAACATGATCTCATGAAAGAGACAGCTGATAACATGATCGCATGAAAGAAACAGCTGATAACATGATCTCATGAAAGAGACAGCTGATAACATGATCTCATGAAAGAGACAGCTGATAACATGATATCATGAAGGAGACAGCTGATAACATGATCTCATGAAAGAGACAGCTGATAACATGATCTCATGAAAGAGACAGATGATAACATGATCTCAAGAAAGAGACAGCTGATAACATGATCTCATGAAAGAGACAGCTGATAACATGATCTCATGAAAGAGACAGATGATAACATGATATCATGAAAGAGACAGTTGATAACATGATCTCATGAAAGAGACAGCTGATAACATGATCCAATGAAAGAGAAAGATGATAACATGATCTCATGAAAGAGACAGCTGATAACATGATATCATGAAAGAGACAGCTGATAACATGATATCATGAAAGAGACAGCTGATAACATGATATCATGAAAGAGACAGCTGATAACATGATTTCATGAAAAAGACAGCTGATAACATGATCTCATGAAAGAGACAGCTGATAACATGATCTCATGAAAGAGACAGCTGTTAACATGATCCAATGAAAGAGAAAGCTGATAGCATGATTTCATGAAAGAGACAGCTGATAACATGATCCAATGAAAGAGAAAGCTGATAGCATGATTTCATGAAAGAGACAGCTGATAACATGATTTCATGAAAAAGACAGCTGATAACATGATCTCATGAAAGAAACAGCTGATAACATGATCTCATGAAAGAGACAGCTGTTAACATGATCCAATGAAAGAGAAAGCTGACACCATGATCTCATGAAAGAAACAGCTGACAACATGATCTCATGAAAGAGACAGCTGATAACATGATCTCAAGAAAGAGACAGCTGATAACATGATCTCATGAAAGAGACACCTGATAACATGATCTCATTAAAGAAACAGCTGATAACATGATCTCATGAAAGAAACAGCTGACAACATGATCTCATGAAATAGACAGCTGATAACATGATCTCAAGAAAGAGACACCTGATAACATGATCTCATTAAAGAAACAGCTGATAACATGATCTCATGAAAGAGACAGCTGATAGCATGATCACATGAAAGAAAGAGCTGATAACATGATCTCATGAAAGAGACAGCTGATAACATGATCTCATGAAAGAGACAGCTGATAACATGATCTCATGAAAGAGACAGCTGATAACATGATCTCATGAAAGAGACAGCTGATAACATGATCCAATGAAAGAGAAAGATGATAACATGATCTCATGAAAGAGACAGCTGATAACATGATATCATGAAAGAGACAGCTGATAACATGATATCATGAAAGAGACAGCTGATAACATGATATCATGAAAGAGACAGCTGATAACATGATTTCATGAAAGAGACAGCTGATAACATGATTTCATGAAAAAGACAGCTGATAACATGATCTCATGAAAGAGACAGCTGATAACATGATCTCATGAAAGAGACAGCTGTTAACATGATCCAATGAAAGAGAAAGCTGATAGCATGATCTCATGTAAGAGGCAGCTGATAACATGATCCAAAGAAAGAGACAGCTGATAACATGATCCAATGAAAGAGACAGCTGATAACATGATATCATGAAAGAGACAGCTGATAACATGATCTCATGAAAGAGACAGCTGATAACATGATCTCATGAAAGAGACAGCTGACAACATGATCTCATGAAAGAGACAGCTGATAACATGATCTCATGAAAGAGACAGATGATAACATGATCTCATGAAAGAGACAGCTGATAGCATGATCTCATGAAAGAGACAGCTGATAACCTGATCTCATGAAAGAGACAGATGATAACATGATATCATGAAAGAGACAGCTGATAACATGATCTCATGAAAGAGACAGCTGATAACATGATCCAATGAAAGAGAAAGATGATAACATGATCTCATGAAAGAGACAGCTGATAACATGATATCATGAAAGAGACAGCTGATAACATGATCTCATGAAAGAGACAGCTGACAACATGATCTCATGAAAGAGACAGCTGATAACATGATCTCATGAAAGAGACAGATGATAACATGATCTCATGAAAGAGACAGCTGATAGCATGATCTCATGAAAGAGACAGCTGATAACCTGATCTCATGAAAGAGACAGATGATAACATGATATCATGAAAGAGACAGCTGATAACATGATCTCATGAAAGAGACAGCTGATAACATGATCCAATGAAAGAGAAAGATGATAACATGATCTCATGAAAGAGACAGCTGATAACATGATATCATGAAAGAGACAGCTGATAACATGATATCATGAAACAGACAGCTGATAACATAATTTCATGAAAGAGACAGCTGATAACATGATCCAAAGAAAGAGACAGCTGATAACATGATCCAATGAAAGAGAAAGCTGATAGCATGATCTCATGTAAGAGGCAGCTGATAACATGATCCAAAGAAAGAGACAGCTGATAACATGATCCAATGAAAGAGACAGCTGATAACATGATCTCATGAAAGAGACAGCTGATAACATGATCCAATGAAAGAGAAAGCTGATAGCATGATCTCATGTAAGAGGCAGCTGATAACATGATCCAAAGAAAGAGACAGCTGATAACATGATCCAATGAAAGAGACAGCTGATAACATGATATCATGAAAGAGACAGCTGATAACATGATATCATGAAAGAGACAGCTGATAACATGATCTCATGAAAGAGACAGCTGATAACATGATCTCATGAAAGAGACAGCTGATAACATGATCTCATGAAAGAGACAGCTGATAACATGATCTCATGAAAGAGACAGCTGATAACATGATCTGATGAAAGAGACAGCTGATAACATGATCTCCTGAAAGAAACAGCTGACAACATGATCTCATGAAAGAGACAGCTGATAACATGATCTCATGAAAGAGACAGCTGATAACATAATCTCATGAAAGAGACAGCTGATAACATGATCCAATGAAAGAGACAGCTGATAACATGATATCATGAAAGAGACAGCTGATAACATGATATCATGAAAGAGACAGCTGATAACATGATATCATGAAAGAGACAGCTGATAGCATGATCTCATGAAATAGACAGCTGATAACATGATCTCATGAAAGAGACAGCTGATAACATGATCTCATGAAAGAGACAGCTGATAACATTATCTCGTGAGAGAGACAGCTGATAACATGATCGCATGAAAGAAACAGCTGATAACATGATCTCATTAAAGAAACAGCTGATAACATGATCTCATGAAAGAGACAGCTGATAACATGATCGCATGAAAGAAACAGCTGATAACATGATCTCATGAAAGAGACAGCTGATAACATTATCTCATGAAAGAGACAGCTGATAACATGATATCATGAAAGAGACAGCTGATAACATGATCTCATGAAAGAGACAGCTGATAACATGATCTCATGAAAGAGAAAGCTGATAACATGATCTCATGAAAGAGACAGCTGATAACATGATCTCATGAAAGAGACAGATGATAACATGATCTCATGAAAGAGACAGCTGATAGCATGATCTCATGAAAGAGACAGCTGATAACCTGATCTCATGAAAGAGACAGATGATAACATGATATCATGAAAGAGACAGCTGATAACATGATCTCATGAAAGAGACAGCTGATAACATGATCCAATGAAAGAGAAAGATGAAAACATGATCTCATGAAAGAGACAGCTGATAACATGATATCATGAAAGAGACAGCTGATAACATGATATCATGAAAGAGACAGCTGATAACATGATCTCAAGAAAGAGACAGCTGATAACATGATCTCATGAAAGAGACACCTGATAACATGATCTCATTAAAGAAACAGCTGATAACATGATCTCATGAAAGAAACAGCTGACAACATGATCTCATGAAATAGACAGCTGATAACATGATCTCAAGAAAGAGACACCTGATAACATGATCTCATTAAAGAAACAGCTGATAACATGATCTCATGAAAGAGACAGCTGATAGCATGATCACATGAAAGAAAGAGCTGATAACATGATCTCATGAAAGAGACAGCTGATAACATGATCTCATGAAAGAGACAGCTGATAACATGATCTCATGAAAGAGACAGCTGATAACATGATCTCATGAAAGAGACAGCTGATAACATGATCTCAGGAAAGAGACAGATGATAACATGATATCATGAAAGAGACAGCGGATAACATGATCTCATGAAAGAAACAGCTGATAACATGATCTCAGGAAAGAGACAAATGATAACATGATATCATGAAAGAGACAGCTGATAACATGATCTCATGAAAGAGACAGCTGATAACATTATCTCATGAAAGAGACAGCTGATAACATTATCTCATGAAAGAGACAGCTGATAACATGATCTCATGAAAGAGACAGATGATAACATGATCTCATGAAAGAGACAGCTGATAACATGATCTCATGAAAGAGACAGCTGATAACATGATCTCATGAAAGAGACAGATGATAACATGATATCATGAAAGAGACAGCTGATAACATGATCTCATGAAAGAGACAGCTGATAACATGATCCAATGAAAGAGAAAGATGATAACATGATCTCATGAAAGAGACAGCTGATAACATGATATCATGAAAGAGACAGCTGATAACATGATATCATGAAAGAGACAGCTGATAACATGATATCATGAAAGAGACAGCTGATAACATGATTTCATGAAAGAGACAGCTGATAACATGATCTCATGAAAGAGACAGCTGATAACATGATCTCATGAAAGAGACAGCTGTTAACATGATCCAATGAAAGAGAAAGCTGATAGCATGATCTCATGTAAGAGGCAGCTGATAACATGATCCAAAGAAAGAGACAGCTGATAACATGATCCAATGAAAGAGACAGCTGATAACATGATATCATGAAAGAGACAGCTGATAACATGATCTCATGAAAGAGACAGCTGATAACATGATCTCATGAAAGAGACAGCTGACAACATGATCTCATGAAAGAGACAGCTGATAACATGATCTCATGAAAGAGACAGATGATAACATGATCTCATGAAAGAGACAGCTGATAGCATGATCTCATGAAAGAGACAGCTGATAACCTGATCTCATGAAAGAGACAGATGATAACATGATATCATGAAAGAGACAGCTGATAACATGATCTCATGAAAGAGACAGCTGATAACATGATCCAATGAAAGAGAAAGATGATAACATGATCTCATGAAAGAGACAGCTGATAACATGATCTCATGAAAGAGACAGCTGATAACATGATCTCATGAAAGAGACAGCTGACAACATGATCTCATGAAAGAGACAGCTGATAACATGATCTCATGAAAGAGACAGATGATAACATGATCTCATGAAAGAGACAGCTGATAGCATGATCTCATGAAAGAGACAGCTGATAACCTGATCTCATGAAAGAGACAGATGATAACATGATATCATGAAAGAGACAGCTGATAACATGATCTCATGAAAGAGACAGCTGATAACATGATCCAATGAAAGAGAAAGATGATAACATGATCTCATGAAAGAGACAGCTGATAACATGATATCATGAAAGAGACAGCTGATAACATGATATCATGAAAGAGACAGCTGATAACATAATTTCATGAAAGAGACAGCTGATAACATGATCCAATGAAAGAGAAAGCTGATAGCATGATCTCATGTAAGAGGCAGCTGATAACATGATCCAAAGAAAGAGACAGCTGATAACATGATCCAATGAAAGAGACAGCTGATAACATGATCTCATGAAAGAGACAGCTGATAACATGATCCAATGAAAGAGAAAGCTGATAGCATGATCTCATGTAAGAGGCAGCTGATAACATGATCCAAAGAAAGAGACAGCTGATAACATGATCCAATGAAAGAGACAGCTGATAACATGATCTCATGAAAGAGACAGCTGATAACATGATCTCATGAAAGAGACAGCTGATAACATGATCTCATGAAAGAGACAGCTGACAACATGATCTCATGAAAGAGACAGCTGATAACATGATCTCATGAAAGAGACAGATGATAACATGATCTCATGAAAGAGACAGCTGATAGCATGATCTCATGAAAGAGACAGCTGATAACCTGATCTCATGAAAGAGACAGATGATAACATGATATCATGAAAGAGACAGCTGATAACATGATCTCATGAAAGAGACAGCTGATAACATGATCCAATGAAAGAGAAAGATGATAACATGATCTCATGAAAGAGACAGCTGATAACATGATATCATGAAAGAGACAGCTGATAACATGATATCATGAAAGAGACAGCTGATAACATAATTTCATGAAAGAGACAGCTGATAACATGATGCAATGAAAGAGAAAGCTGATAGCATGATCTCATGTAAGAGGCAGCTGATAACATGATCCAAAGAAAGAGACAGCTGATAACATGATCCAATGAAAGAGACAGCTGATAACATGATCTCATGAAAGAGACAGCTGATAACATGATCCAATGAAAGAGAAAGCTGATAGCATGATCTCATGTAAGAGGCAGCTGATAACATGATCCAAAGAAAGAGACAGCTGATAACATGATCCAATGAAAGAGACAGCTGATAACATGATATCATGAAAGAGACAGCTGATAACATGATATCATGAAAGAGACAGCTGATAACATGATCTCATGAAAGAGACAGCTGATAACATGATCTCATGAAAGAGACAGCTGATAACATGATCTCATGAAAGAGACAGCTGATAACATGATCTCATGAAAGAGACAGCTGATAACATGATCTCATGAAAGAGACAGCTGATAACATGATCTGATGAAAGAGACAGCTGATAACATGATCTCCTGAAAGAAACAGCTGACAACATGATCTCATGAAAGAGACAGCTGATAACATGATCTCATGAAAGAGACAGCTGATAACATGATCTCATGAAAGAGACAGCTGATAACATGATCCAATGAAAGAGACAGCTGATAACATGATATCATGAAAGAGACAGCTGATAACATGATATCATGAAAGAGACAGCTGATAACATGATATCATGAAAGAGACAGCTGATAACATGATCTCATGAAATAGACAGCTGATAACATGATCTCATGAAAGAGACAGCTGATAACATGATCTCATGAAAGAGACAGCTGATAACATTATCTCGTGAAAGAGACAGCTGATAACATGATCGCATGAAAGAAACAGCTGATAACATGATCTCATTAAAGAAACAGCTGATAACATGATCTCATGAAAGAGACAGCTGATAACATGATCGCATGAAAGAAACAGCTGATAACATGATCTCATGAAAGAGACAGCTGATAACATTATCTCATGAAAGAGACAGCTGATAACATGATATCATGAAAGAGACAGCTGATAACATGATCTCATGAAAGAGACAGCTGATAACATGATCTCATGAAAGAGAAAGCTGATAACATGATCTCATGAAAGAGACAGCTGATAACATGATCTCATGAAAGAGACAGATGATAACATGATCTCATGAAAGAGACAGCTGATAGCATGATCTCATGAAAGAGACAGCTGATAACCTGATCTCATGAAAGAGACAGATGATAACATGATATCATGAAAGAGACAGCTGATAACATGATCTCATGAAAGAGACAGCTGATAACATGATCCAATGAAAGAGAAAGATGATAACATGATCTCATGAAAGAGACAGCTGATAACATGATATCATGAAAGAGACAGCTGATAACATGATATCATGAAAGAGACAGCTGATAACATGATCTCAAGAAAGAGACAGCTGATAATATGATCTCATGAAAGAGACACCTGATAACATGATCTCATTAAAGAAACAGCTGATAACATGATCTCATGAAAGAAACAGCTGACAACATGATCTCATGAAATAGACAGCTGATAACATGATCTCAAGAAAGAGACACCTGATAACATGATCTCATTAAAGAAACAGCTGATAACATGATCTCATGAAAGAGACAGCTGATAGCATGATCACATGAAAGAAAGAGCTGATAACATGATCTCATGAAAGAGACAGCTGATAACATGATCTCATGAAAGAGACAGCTGATAACATGATCTCATGAAAGAGACAGCTGATAACATGATCTCATGAAAGAGACAGCTGATAACATGATCTCAGGAAAGAGACAGATGATAACATGATATCATGAAAGAGACAGCGGATAACATGATCTCATGAAAGAAACAGCTGATAACATGATCTCAGGAAAGAGACAGATGATAACATGATATCATGAAAGAGACAGCTGATAACATGATCTCATGAAAGAGACAGCTGATAACATTATCTCATGAAAGAGACAGCTGATAACATTATCTCATGAAAGAGACAGCTGATAACATGATCTCATGAAAGAGACAGATGATAACATGATCTCATGAAAGAGACAGCTGATAACATGATCTCATGAAAGAGACAGCTGATAACATGATCTCATGAAAGAGACAGATGATAACATGATATCATGAAAGAGACAGCTGATAACATGATCTCATGAAAGAGACAGCTGATAACATGATCCAATGAAAGAGAAAGATGATAACATGATCTCATGAAAGAGACAGCTGATAACATGATATCATGAAAGAGACAGCTGATAACATGATATCATGAAAGAGACAGCTGATAACATGATATCATGAAAGAGACAGCTGATAACATGATTTCATGAAAGAGACAGCTGATAACATGATCTCATGAAAGAGACAGCTGATAACATGATCTCATGAAAGAGACAGCTGTTAACATGATCCAATGAAAGAGAAAGCTGATAGCATGATCTCATGTAAGAGGCAGCTGATAACATGATCCAAAGAAAGAGACAGCTGATAACATGATCCAATGAAAGAGACAGCTGATAACATGATATCATGAAAGAGACAGCTGATAACATGATCTCATGAAAGAGACAGCTGATAACATGATCTCATGAAAGAGACAGCTGACAACATGATCTCATGAAAGAGACAGCTGATAACATGATCTCATGAAAGAGACAGATGATAACATGATCTCATGAAAGAGACAGCTGATAGCATGATCTCATGAAAGAGACAGCTGATAACCTGATCTCATGAAAGAGACAGATGATAACATGATATCATGAAAGAGACAGCTGATAACATGATCTCATGAAAGAGACAGCTGATAACATGATCCAATGAAAGAGAAAGATGATAACATGATCTCATGAAAGAGACAGCTGATAACATGATCTCATGAAAGAGACAGCTGATAACATGATCTCATGAAAGAGACAGCTGACAACATGATCTCATGAAAGAGACAGCTGATAACATGATCTCATGAAAGAGACAGATGATAACATGATCTCATGAAAGAGACAGCTGATAGCATGATCTCATGAAAGAGACAGCTGATAACCTGATCTCATGAAAGAGACAGATGATAACATGATATCATGAAAGAGACAGCTGATAACATGATCTCATGAAAGAGACAGCTGATAACATGATCCAATGAAAGAGAAAGATGATAACATGATCTCATGAAAGAGACAGCTGATAACATGATATCATGAAAGAGACAGCTGATAACATGATATCATGAAAGAGACAGCTGATAACATAATTTCATGAAAGAGACAGCTGATAACATGATCCAATGAAAGAGAAAGCTGATAGCATGATCTCATGTAAGAGGCAGCTGATAACATGATCCAAAGAAAGAGACAGCTGATAACATGATCCAATGAAAGAGACAGCTGATAACATGATCTCATGAAAGAGACAGCTGATAACATGATCCAATGAAAGAGAAAGCTGATAGCATGATCTCATGTAAGAGGCAGCTGATAACATGATCCAAAGAAAGAGACAGCTGATAACATGATCCAATGAAAGAGACAGCTGATAACATGATATCATGAAAGAGACAGCTGATAACATGATATCATGAAAGAGACAGCTGATAACATGATCTCATGAAAGAGACAGCTGATAACATGATCTCATGAAAGAGACAGCTGATAACATGATCCAATGAAAGAGAAAGATGATAACATGATCTCATGAAAGAGACAGCTGATAACATGATATCATGAAAGAGACAGCTGATAACATGATATCATGAAAGAGACAGCTGATAACATGATATCATGAAAGAGACGGCTGATAACATGATTTCATGAAAGAGACAGCTGATAACATGATTTCATGAAAAAGACAGCTGATAACATGATCTCATGAAAGAGACAGCT
Source organism: Myxine glutinosa (assembly GCF_964187855.1). Lineage (NCBI taxonomy): Eukaryota > Metazoa > Chordata > Myxini > Myxiniformes > Myxinidae > Myxine > Myxine glutinosa. The sequence goes on along the minus strand of NC_136267.1, from coordinate 7,447,279 downwards.
GATAACATGATCTCATGAAAGAGACAGCTGTTAACATGATCCAATGAAAGAGAAAGCTGATAGCATGATCTCATGTAAGAGGCAGCTGATAACATGATCCAAAGAAAGAGACAGCTGATAACATGATCCAATGAAAGAGACAGCTGATAACATGATATCATGAAAGAGACAGCTGATAACATGATCTCATGAAAGAGACAGCTGATAACATGATCTCATGAAAGAGACAGCTGACAACATGATCTCATGAAAGAGACAGCTGATAACATGATCTCATGAAAGAGACAGATGATAACATGATCTCATGAAAGAGACAGCTGATAGCATGATCTCATGAAAGAGACAGCTGATAACCTGATCTCATGAAAGAGACAGATGATAACATGATATCATGAAAGAGACAGCTGATAACATGATCTCATGAAAGAGACAGCTGATAACATGATCCAATGAAAGAGAAAGATGATAACATGATCTCATGAAAGAGACAGCTGATAACATGATATCATGAAAGAGACAGCTGATAACATGATCTCATGAAAGAGACAGCTGACAACATGATCTCATGAAAGAGACAGCTGATAACATGATCTCATGAAAGAGACAGATGATAACATGATCTCATGAAAGAGACAGCTGATAGCATGATCTCATGAAAGAGACAGCTGATAACCTGATCTCATGAAAGAGACAGATGATAACATGATATCATGAAAGAGACAGCTGATAACATGATCTCATGAAAGAGACAGCTGATAACATGATCCAATGAAAGAGAAAGATGATAACATGATCTCATGAAAGAGACAGCTGATAACATGATATCATGAAAGAGACAGCTGATAACATGATATCATGAAACAGACAGCTGATAACATAATTTCATGAAAGAGACAGCTGATAACATGATCCAAAGAAAGAGACAGCTGATAACATGATCCAATGAAAGAGAAAGCTGATAGCATGATCTCATGTAAGAGGCAGCTGATAACATGATCCAAAGAAAGAGACAGCTGATAACATGATCCAATGAAAGAGACAGCTGATAACATGATCTCATGAAAGAGACAGCTGATAACATGATCCAATGAAAGAGAAAGCTGATAGCATGATCTCATGTAAGAGGCAGCTGATAACATGATCCAAAGAAAGAGACAGCTGATAACATGATCCAATGAAAGAGACAGCTGATAACATGATATCATGAAAGAGACAGCTGATAACATGATATCATGAAAGAGACAGCTGATAACATGATCTCATGAAAGAGACAGCTGATAACATGATCTCATGAAAGAGACAGCTGATAACATGATCTCATGAAAGAGACAGCTGATAACATGATCTCATGAAAGAGACAGCTGATAACATGATCTGATGAAAGAGACAGCTGATAACATGATCTCCTGAAAGAAACAGCTGACAACATGATCTCATGAAAGAGACAGCTGATAACATGATCTCATGAAAGAGACAGCTGATAACATAATCTCATGAAAGAGACAGCTGATAACATGATCCAATGAAAGAGACAGCTGATAACATGATATCATGAAAGAGACAGCTGATAACATGATATCATGAAAGAGACAGCTGATAACATGATATCATGAAAGAGACAGCTGATAACATGATCTCATGAAATAGACAGCTGATAACATGATCTCATGAAAGAGACAGCTGATAACATGATCTCATGAAAGAGACAGCTGATAACATTATCTCGTGAGAGAGACAGCTGATAACATGATCGCATGAAAGAAACAGCTGATAACATGATCTCATTAAAGAAACAGCTGATAACATGATCTCATGAAAGAGACAGCTGATAACATGATCGCATGAAAGAAACAGCTGATAACATGATCTCATGAAAGAGACAGCTGATAACATTATCTCATGAAAGAGACAGCTGATAACATGATATCATGAAAGAGACAGCTGATAACATGATCTCATGAAAGAGACAGCTGATAACATGATCTCATGAAAGAGAAAGCTGATAACATGATCTCATGAAAGAGACAGCTGATAACATGATCTCATGAAAGAGACAGATGATAACATGATCTCATGAAAGAGACAGCTGATAGCATGATCTCATGAAAGAGACAGCTGATAACCTGATCTCATGAAAGAGACAGATGATAACATGATATCATGAAAGAGACAGCTGATAACATGATCTCATGAAAGAGACAGCTGATAACATGATCCAATGAAAGAGAAAGATGATAACATGATCTCATGAAAGAGACAGCTGATAACATGATATCATGAAAGAGACAGCTGATAACATGATATCATGAAAGAGACAGCTGATAACATGATCTCAAGAAAGAGACAGCTGATAACATGATCTCATGAAAGAGACACCTGATAACATGATCTCATTAAAGAAACAGCTGATAACATGATCTCATGAAAGAAACAGCTGACAACATGATCTCATGAAATAGACAGCTGATAACATGATCTCAAGAAAGAGACACCTGATAACATGATCTCATTAAAGAAACAGCTGATAACATGATCTCATGAAAGAGACAGCTGATAGCATGATCACATGAAAGAAAGAGCTGATAACATGATCTCATGAAAGAGACTGCTGATAACATGATCTCATGAAAGAGACAGCTGATAACATGATCTCATGAAAGAGACAGCTGATAACATGATCTCATGAAAGAGACAGCTGATAACATGATCTCAGGAAAGAGACAGATGATAACATGATATCATGAAAGAGACAGCGGATAACATGATCTCATGAAAGAAACAGCTGATAACATGATCTCAGGAAAGAGACAAATGATAACATGATATCATGAAAGAGACAGCTGATAACATGATCTCATGAAAGAGACAGCTGATAACATTATCTCATGAAAGAGACAGCTGATAACATTATCTCATGAAAGAGACAGCTGATAACATGATCTCATGAAAGAGACAGATGATAACATGATCTCATGAAAGAGACAGCTGATAACATGATCTCATGAAAGAGACAGCTGATAACATGATCTCATGAAAGAGACAGATGATAACATGATATCATGAAAGAGACAGCTGATAACATGATCTCATGAAAGAGACAGCTGATAACATGATCCAATGAAAGAGAAAGATGATAACATGATCTCATGAAAGAGACAGCTGATAACATGATATCATGAAAGAGACAGCTGATAACATGATATCATGAAAGAGACAGCTGATAACATGATATCATGAAAGAGACAGCTGATAACATGATTTCATGAAAGAGACAGCTGATAACATGATCTCATGAAAGAGACAGCTGATAACATGATCTCATGAAAGAGACAGCTGTTAACATGATCCAATGAAAGAGAAAGCTGATAGCATGATCTCATGTAAGAGGCAGCTGATAACATGATCCAAAGAAAGAGACAGCTGATAACATGATCCAATGAAAGAGACAGCTGATAACATGATATCATGAAAGAGACAGCTGATAACATGATCTCATGAAAGAGACAGCTGATAACATGATCTCATGAAAGAGACAGCTGACAACATGATCTCATGAAAGAGACAGCTGATAACATGATCTCATGAAAGAGACAGATGATAACATGATCTCATGAAAGAGACAGCTGATAGCATGATCTCATGAAAGAGACAGCTGATAACCTGATCTCATGAAAGAGACAGATGATAACATGATATCATGAAAGAGACAGCTGATAACATGATCTCATGAAAGAGACAGCTGATAACATGATCCAATGAAAGAGAAAGATGATAACATGATCTCATGAAAGAGACAGCTGATAACATGATCTCATGAAAGAGACAGCTGATAACATGATCTCATGAAAGAGACAGCTGACAACATGATCTCATGAAAGAGACAGCTGATAACATGATCTCATGAAAGAGACAGATGATAACATGATCTCATGAAAGAGACAGCTGATAGCATGATCTCATGAAAGAGACAGCTGATAACCTGATCTCATGAAAGAGACAGATGATAACATGATATCATGAAAGAGACAGCTGATAACATGATCTCATGAAAGAGACAGCTGATAACATGATCCAATGAAAGAGAAAGATGATAACATGATCTCATGAAAGAGACAGCTGATAACATGATATCATGAAAGAGACAGCTGATAACATGATATCATGAAAGAGACAGCTGATAACATAATTTCATGAAAGAGACAGCTGATAACATGATCCAATGAAAGAGAAAGCTGATAGCATGATCTCATGTAAGAGGCAGCTGATAACATGATCCAAAGAAAGAGACAGCTGATAACATGATCCAATGAAAGAGACAGCTGATAACATGATCTCATGAAAGAGACAGCTGATAACATGATCCAATGAAAGAGAAAGCTGATAGCATGATCTCATGTAAGAGGCAGCTGATAACATGATCCAAAGAAAGAGACAGCTGATAACATGATCCAATGAAAGAGACAGCTGATAACATGATCTCATGAAAGAGACAGCTGATAACATGATCTCATGAAAGAGACAGCTGATAACATGATCTCATGAAAGAGACAGCTGACAACATGATCTCATGAAAGAGACAGCTGATAACATGATCTCATGAAAGAGACAGATGATAACATGATCTCATGAAAGAGACAGCTGATAGCATGATCTCATGAAAGAGACAGCTGATAACCTGATCTCATGAAAGAGACAGATGATAACATGATATCATGAAAGAGACAGCTGATAACATGATCTCATGAAAGAGACAGCTGATAACATGATCCAATGAAAGAGAAAGATGATAACATGATCTCATGAAAGAGACAGCTGATAACATGATATCATGAAAGAGACAGCTGATAACATGATATCATGAAAGAGACAGCTGATAACATAATTTCATGAAAGAGACAGCTGATAACATGATGCAATGAAAGAGAAAGCTGATAGCATGATCTCATGTAAGAGGCAGCTGATAACATGATCCAAAGAAAGAGACAGCTGATAACATGATCCAATGAAAGAGACAGCTGATAACATGATCTCATGAAAGAGACAGCTGATAACATGATCCAATGAAAGAGAAAGCTGATAGCATGATCTCATGTAAGAGGCAGCTGATAACATGATCCAAAGAAAGAGACAGCTGATAACATGATCCAATGAAAGAGACAGCTGATAACATGATATCATGAAAGAGACAGCTGATAACATGATATCATGAAAGAGACAGCTGATAACATGATCTCATGAAAGAGACAGCTGATAACATGATCTCATGAAAGAGACAGCTGATAACATGATCTCATGAAAGAGACAGCTGATAACATGATCTCATGAAAGAGACAGCTGATAACATGATCTCATGAAAGAGACAGCTGATAACATGATCTGATGAAAGAGACAGCTGATAACATGATCTCCTGAAAGAAACAGCTGACAACATGATCTCATGAAAGAGACAGCTGATAACATGATCTCATGAAAGAGACAGCTGATAACATGATCTCATGAAAGAGACAGCTGATAACATGATCCAATGAAAGAGACAGCTGATAACATGATATCATGAAAGAGACAGCTGATAACATGATATCATGAAAGAGACAGCTGATAACATGATATCATGAAAGAGACAGCTGATAACATGATCTCATGAAATAGACAGCTGATAACATGATCTCATGAAAGAGACAGCTGATAACATGATCTCATGAAAGAGACAGCTGATAACATTATCTCGTGAAAGAGACAGCTGATAACATGATCGCATGAAAGAAACAGCTGATAACATGATCTCATTAAAGAAACAGCTGATAACATGATCTCATGAAAGAGACAGCTGATAACATGATCGCATGAAAGAAACAGCTGATAACATGATCTCATGAAAGAGACAGCTGATAACATTATCTCATGAAAGAGACAGCTGATAACATGATATCATGAAAGAGACAGCTGATAACATGATCTCATGAAAGAGACAGCTGATAACATGATCTCATGAAAGAGAAAGCTGATAACATGATCTCATGAAAGAGACAGCTGATAACATGATCTCATGAAAGAGACAGATGATAACATGATCTCATGAAAGAGACAGCTGATAGCATGATCTCATGAAAGAGACAGCTGATAACCTGATCTCATGAAAGAGACAGATAATAACATGATATCATGAAAGAGACAGCTGATAACATGATCTCATGAAAGAGACAGCTGATAACATGATCCAATGAAAGAGAAAGATGATAACATGATCTCATGAAAGAGACAGCTGATAACATGATATCATGAAAGAGACAGCTGATAACATGATATCATGAAAGAGACAGCTGATAACATGATCTCAAGAAAGAGACAGCTGATAATATGATCTCATGAAAGAGACACCTGATAACATGATCTCATTAAAGAAACAGCTGATAACATGATCTCATGAAAGAAACAGCTGACAACATGATCTCATGAAATAGACAGCTGATAACATGATCTCAAGAAAGAGACACCTGATAACATGATCTCATTAAAGAAACAGCTGATAACATGATCTCATGAAAGAGACAGCTGATAGCATGATCACATGAAAGAAAGAGCTGATAACATGATCTCATGAAAGAGACAGCTGATAACATGATCTCATGAAAGAGACAGCTGATAACATGATCTCATGAAAGAGACAGCTGATAACATGATCTCATGAAAGAGACAGCTGATAACATGATCTCAGGAAAGAGACAGATGATAACATGATATCATGAAAGAGACAGCGGATAACATGATCTCATGAAAGAAACAGCTGATAACATGATCTCAGGAAAGAGACAGATGATAACATGATATCATGAAAGAGACAGCTGATAACATGATCTCATGAAAGAGACAGCTGATAACATTATCTCATGAAAGAGACAGCTGATAACATTATCTCATGAAAGAGACAGCTGATAACATGATCTCATGAAAGAGACAGATGATAACATGATCTCATGAAAGAGACAGCTGATAACATGATCTCATGAAAGAGACAGCTGATAACATGATCTCATGAAAGAGACAGATGATAACATGATATCATGAAAGAGACAGCTGATAACATGATCTCATGAAAGAGACAGCTGATAACATGATCCAATGAAAGAGAAAGATGATAACATGATCTCATGAAAGAGACAGCTGATAACATGATATCATGAAAGAGACAGCTGATAACATGATATCATGAAAGAGACGGCTGATAACATGATATCATGAAAGAGACAGCTGATAACATGATTTCATGAAAGAGACAGCTGATAACATGATCTCATGAAAGAGACAGCTGATAACATGATCTCATGAAAGAGACAGCTGTTAACATGATCCAATGAAAGAGAAAGCTGATAGCATGATCTCATGTAAGAGGCAGCTGATAACATGATCCAAAGAAAGAGACAGCTGATAACATGATCCAATGAAAGAGACAGCTGATAACATGATATCATGAAAGAGACAGCTGATAACATGATCTCATAAAAGAGACAGCTGATAGCATGATCTCATGAAAGAGACAGCTGATAACATGATTTCATGAAAGAGACAGCTGATAACATGATCTCATGAAAGAGACAGATGATAACATGATCTCATGAAAGAGACAGCTGATAGCATGATCTCATGAAAGAGACAGCTGATAACCTGATCTCATGAAAGAGACAGATGATAACATGATATCATGAAAGAGACAGCTGATAACATGATCTCATGAAAGAGACAGCTGATAACATGATCCAATGAAAGAGAAAGATGATAACATGATCTCATGAAAGAGACAGCTGATAACATGATATCATGAAAGAGACAGCTGATAACATGATCTCATGAAAGAGACAGCTGACAACATGATCTCATGAAAGAGACAGCTGATAACATGATCTCATGAAAGAGACAGATGATAACATGATCTCATGAAAGAGACAGCTGATAGCATGATCTCATGAAAGAGACAGCTGATAACCTGATCTCATGAAAGAGACAGATGATAACATGATATCATGAAAGAGACAGCTGATAACATGATCTCATGAAAGAGACAGCTGATAACATGATCCAATGAAAGAGAAAGATGATAACATGATCTCATGAAAGAGACAGCTGATAACATGATATCATGAAAGAGACAGCTGATAACATGATATCATGAAACAGACAGCTGATAACATAATTTCATGAAAGAGACAGCTGATAACATGATCCAAAGAAAGAGACAGCTGATAACATGATCCAATGAAAGAGAAAGCTGATAGCATGATCTCATGTAAGAGGCAGCTGATAACATGATCCAAAGAAAGAGACAGCTGATAACATGATCCAATGAAAGAGACAGCTGATAACATGATCTCATGAAAGAGACAGCTGATAACATGATCCAATGAAAGAGAAAGCTGATAGCATGATCTCATGTAAGAGGCAGCTGATAACATGATCCAAAGAAAGAGACAGCTGATAACATGATCCAATGAAAGAGACAGCTGATAACATGATATCATGAAAGAGACAGCTGATAACATGATATCATGAAAGAGACAGCTGATAACATGATCTCATGAAAGAGACAGCTGATAACATGATCTCATGAAAGAGACAGCTGATAACATGATCTCATGAAAGAGACAGCTGATAACATGATCTCATGAAAGAGACAGCTGATAACATGATCTGATGAAAGAGACAGCTGATAACATGATCTCCTGAAAGAAACAGCTGACAACATGATCTCATGAAAGAGACAGCTGATAACATGATCTCATGAAAGAGACAGCTGATAACATAATCTCATGAAAGAGACAGCTGATAACATGATCCAATGAAAGAGACAGCTGATAACATGATATCATGAAAGAGACAGCTGATAACATGATATCATGAAAGAGACAGCTGATAACATGATATCATGAAAGAGACAGCTGATAACATGATCTCATGAAATAGACAGCTGATAACATGATCTCATGAAAGAGACAGCTGATAACATGATCTCATGAAAGAGACAGCTGATAACATTATCTCGTGAGAGAGACAGCTGATAACATGATCGCATGAAAGAAACAGCTGATAACATGATCTCATTAAAGAAACAGCTGATAACATGATCTCATGAAAGAGACAGCTGATAACATGATCGCATGAAAGAAACAGCTGATAACATGATCTCATGAAAGAGACAGCTGATAACATTATCTCATGAAAGAGACAGCTGATAACATGATATCATGAAAGAGACAGCTGATAACATGATCTCATGAAAGAGACAGCTGATAACATGATCTCATGAAAGAGAAAGCTGATAACATGATCTCATGAAAGAGACAGCTGATAACATGATCTCATGAAAGAGACAGATGATAACATGATCTCATGAAAGAGACAGCTGATAGCATGATCTCATGAAAGAGACAGCTGATAACCTGATCTCATGAAAGAGACAGATGATAACATGATATCATGAAAGAGACAGCTGATAACATGATCTCATGAAAGAGACAGCTGATAACATGATCCAATGAAAGAGAAAGATGATAACATGATCTCATGAAAGAGACAGCTGATAACATGATATCATGAAAGAGACAGCTGATAACATGATATCATGAAAGAGACAGCTGATAACATGATCTCAAGAAAGAGACAGCTGATAACATGATCTCATGAAAGAGACACCTGATAACATGATCTCATTAAAGAAACAGCTGATAACATGATCTCATGAAAGAAACAGCTGACAACATGATCTCATGAAATAGACAGCTGATAACATGATCTCAAGAAAGAGACACCTGATAACATGATCTCATTAAAGAAACAGCTGATAACATGATCTCATGAAAGAGACAGCTGATAGCATGATCACATGAAAGAAAGAGCTGATAACATGATCTCATGAAAGAGACAGCTGATAACATGATCTCATGAAAGAGACAGCTGATAACATGATCTCATGAAAGAGACAGCTGATAACATGATCTCATGAAAGAGACAGCTGATAACATGATCTCAGGAAAGAGACAGATGATAACATGATATCATGAAAGAGACAGCGGATAACATGATCTCATGAAAGAAACAGCTGATAACATGATCTCAGGAAAGAGACAAATGATAACATGATATCATGAAAGAGACAGCTGATAACATGATCTCATGAAAGAGACAGCTGATAACATTATCTCATGAAAGAGACAGCTGATAACATTATCTCATGAAAGAGACAGCTGATAACATGATCTCATGAAAGAGACAGATGATAACATGATCTCATGAAAGAGACAGCTGATAACATGATCTCATGAAAGAGACAGCTGATAACATGATCTCATGAAAGAGACAGATGATAACATGATATCATGAAAGAGACAGCTGATAACATGATCTCATGAAAGAGACAGCTGATAACATGATCCAATGAAAGAGAAAGATGATAACATGATCTCATGAAAGAGACAGCTGATAACATGATATCATGAAAGAGACAGCTGATAACATGATATCATGAAAGAGACAGCTGATAACATGATATCATGAAAGAGACAGCTGATAACATGATTTCATGAAAGAGACAGCTGATAACATGATCTCATGAAAGAGACAGCTGATAACATGATCTCATGAAAGAGACAGCTGTTAACATGATCCAATGAAAGAGAAAGCTGATAGCATGATCTCATGTAAGAGGCAGCTGATAACATGATCCAAAGAAAGAGACAGCTGATAACATGATCCAATGAAAGAGACAGCTGATAACATGATATCATGAAAGAGACAGCTGATAACATGATCTCATGAAAGAGACAGCTGATAACATGATCTCATGAAAGAGACAGCTGACAACATGATCTCATGAAAGAGACAGCTGATAACATGATCTCATGAAAGAGACAGATGATAACATGATCTCATGAAAGAGACAGCTGATAGCATGATCTCATGAAAGAGACAGCTGATAACCTGATCTCATGAAAGAGACAGATGATAACATGATATCATGAAAGAGACAGCTGATAACATGATCTCATGAAAGAGACAGCTGATAACATGATCCAATGAAAGAGAAAGATGATAACATGATCTCATGAAAGAGACAGCTGATAACATGATCTCATGAAAGAGACAGCTGATAACATGATCTCATGAAAGAGACAGCTGACAACATGATCTCATGAAAGAGACAGCTGATAACATGATCTCATGAAAGAGACAGATGATAACATGATCTCATGAAAGAGACAGCTGATAGCATGATCTCATGAAAGAGACAGCTGATAACCTGATCTCATGAAAGAGACAGATGATAACATGATATCATGAAAGAGACAGCTGATAACATGATCTCATGAAAGAGACAGCTGATAACATGATCCAATGAAAGAGAAAGATGATAACATGATCTCATGAAAGAGACAGCTGATAACATGATATCATGAAAGAGACAGCTGATAACATGATATCATGAAAGAGACAGCTGATAACATAATTTCATGAAAGAGACAGCTGATAACATGATCCAATGAAAGAGAAAGCTGATAGCATGATCTCATGTAAGAGGCAGCTGATAACATGATCCAAAGAAAGAGACAGCTGATAACATGATCCAATGAAAGAGACAGCTGATAACATGATCTCATGAAAGAGACAGCTGATAACATGATCCAATGAAAGAGAAAGCTGATAGCATGATCTCATGTAAGAGGCAGCTGATAACATGATCCAAAGAAAGAGACAGCTGATAACATGATCCAATGAAAGAGACAGCTGATAACATGATCTCATGAAAGAGACAGCTGATAACATGATCTCATGAAAGAGACAGCTGATAACATGATCTCATGAAAGAGACAGCTGACAACATGATCTCATGAAAGAGACAGCTGATAACATGATCTCATGAAAGAGACAGATGATAACATGATCTCATGAAAGAGACAGCTGATAGCATGATCTCATGAAAGAGACAGCTGATAACCTGATCTCATGAAAGAGACAGATGATAACATGATATCATGAAAGAGACAGCTGATAACATGATCTCATGAAAGAGACAGCTGATAACATGATCCAATGAAAGAGAAAGATGATAACATGATCTCATGAAAGAGACAGCTGATAACATGATATCATGAAAGAGACAGCTGATAACATGATATCATGAAAGAGACAGCTGATAACATAATTTCATGAAAGAGACAGCTGATAACATGATGCAATGAAAGAGAAAGCTGATAGCATGATCTCATGTAAGAGGCAGCTGATAACATGATCCAAAGAAAGAGACAGCTGATAACATGATCCAATGAAAGAGACAGCTGATAACATGATCTCATGAAAGAGACAGCTGATAACATGATCCAATGAAAGAGAAAGCTGATAGCATGATCTCATGTAAGAGGCAGCTGATAACATGATCCAAAGAAAGAGACAGCTGATAACATGATCCAATGAAAGAGACAGCTGATAACATGATATCATGAAAGAGACAGCTGATAACATGATATCATGAAAGAGACAGCTGATAACATGATCTCATGAAAGAGACAGCTGATAACATGATCTCATGAAAGAGACAGCTGATAACATGATCTCATGAAAGAGACAGCTGATAACATGATCTCATGAAAGAGACAGCTGATAACATGATCTCATGAAAGAGACAGCTGATAACATGATCTGATGAAAGAGACAGCTGATAACATGATCTCCTGAAAGAAACAGCTGACAACATGATCTCATGAAAGAGACAGCTGATAACATGATCTCATGAAAGAGACAGCTGATAACATGATCTCATGAAAGAGACAGCTGATAACATGATCCAATGAAAGAGACAGCTGATAACATGATATCATGAAAGAGACAGCTGATAACATGATATCATGAAAGAGACAGCTGATAACATGATATCATGAAAGAGACAGCTGATAACATGATCTCATGAAATAGACAGCTGATAACATGATCTCATGAAAGAGACAGCTGATAACATGATCTCATGAAAGAGACAGCTGATAACATTATCTCGTGAAAGAGACAGCTGATAACATGATCGCATGAAAGAAACAGCTGATAACATGATCTCATTAAAGAAACAGCTGATAACATGATCTCATGAAAGAGACAGCTGATAACATGATCGCATGAAAGAAACAGCTGATAACATGATCTCATGAAAGAGACAGCTGATAACATTATCTCATGAAAGAGACAGCTGATAACATGATATCATGAAAGAGACAGCTGATAACATGATCTCATGAAAGAGACAGCTGATAACATGATCTCATGAAAGAGAAAGCTGATAACATGATCTCATGAAAGAGACAGCTGATAACATGATCTCATGAAAGAGACAGATGATAACATGATCTCATGAAAGAGACAGCTGATAGCATGATCTCATGAAAGAGACAGCTGATAACCTGATCTCATGAAAGAGACAGATGATAACATGATATCATGAAAGAGACAGCTGATAACATGATCTCATGAAAGAGACAGCTGATAACATGATCCAATGAAAGAGAAAGATGATAACATGATCTCATGAAAGAGACAGCTGATAACATGATATCATGAAAGAGACAGCTGATAACATGATATCATGAAAGAGACAGCTGATAACATGATCTCAAGAAAGAGACAGCTGATAATATGATCTCATGAAAGAGACACCTGATAACATGATCTCATTAAAGAAACAGCTGATAACATGATCTCATGAAAGAAACAGCTGACAACATGATCTCATGAAATAGACAGCTGATAACATGATCTCAAGAAAGAGACACCTGATAACATGATCTCATTAAAGAAACAGCTGATAACATGATCTCATGAAAGAGACAGCTGATAGCATGATCACATGAAAGAAAGAGCTGATAACATGATCTCATGAAAGAGACAGCTGATAACATGATCTCATGAAAGAGACAGCTGATAACATGATCTCATGAAAGAGACAGCTGATAACATGATCTCATGAAAGAGACAGCTGATAACATGATCTCAGGAAAGAGACAGATGATAACATGATATCATGAAAGAGACAGCGGATAACATGATCTCATGAAAGAAACAGCTGATAACATGATCTCAGGAAAGAGACAGATGATAACATGATATCATGAAAGAGACAGCTGATAACATGATCTCATGAAAGAGACAGCTGATAACATTATCTCATGAAAGAGACAGCTGATAACATTATCTCATGAAAGAGACAGCTGATAACATGATCTCATGAAAGAGACAGATGATAACATGATCTCATGAAAGAGACAGCTGATAACATGATCTCATGAAAGAGACAGCTGATAACATGATCTCATGAAAGAGACAGATGATAACATGATATCATGAAAGAGACAGCTGATAACATGATCTCATGAAAGAGACAGCTGATAACATGATCCAATGAAAGAGAAAGATGATAACATGATCTCATGAAAGAGACAGCTGATAACATGATATCATGAAAGAGACAGCTGATAACATGATATCATGAAAGAGACAGCTGATAACATGATATCATGAAAGAGACAGCTGATAACATGATTTCATGAAAGAGACAGCTGATAACATGATCTCATGAAAGAGACAGCTGATAACATGATCTCATGAAAGAGACAGCTGTTAACATGATCCAATGAAAGAGAAAGCTGATAGCATGATCTCATGTAAGAGGCAGCTGATAACATGATCCAAAGAAAGAGACAGCTGATAACATGATCCAATGAAAGAGACAGCTGATAACATGATATCATGAAAGAGACAGCTGATAACATGATCTCATGAAAGAGACAGCTGATAACATGATCTCATGAAAGAGACAGCTGACAACATGATCTCATGAAAGAGACAGCTGATAACATGATCTCATGAAAGAGACAGATGATAACATGATCTCATGAAAGAGACAGCTGATAGCATGATCTCATGAAAGAGACAGCTGATAACCTGATCTCATGAAAGAGACAGATGATAACATGATATCATGAAAGAGACAGCTGATAACATGATCTCATGAAAGAGACAGCTGATAACATGATCCAATGAAAGAGAAAGATGATAACATGATCTCATGAAAGAGACAGCTGATAACATGATCTCATGAAAGAGACAGCTGATAACATGATCTCATGAAAGAGACAGCTGACAACATGATCTCATGAAAGAGACAGCTGATAACATGATCTCATGAAAGAGACAGATGATAACATGATCTCATGAAAGAGACAGCTGATAGCATGATCTCATGAAAGAGACAGCTGATAACCTGATCTCATGAAAGAGACAGATGATAACATGATATCATGAAAGAGACAGCTGATAACATGATCTCATGAAAGAGACAGCTGATAACATGATCCAATGAAAGAGAAAGATGATAACATGATCTCATGAAAGAGACAGCTGATAACATGATATCATGAAAGAGACAGCTGATAACATGATATCATGAAAGAGACAGCTGATAACATAATTTCATGAAAGAGACAGCTGATAACATGATCCAATGAAAGAGAAAGCTGATAGCATGATCTCATGTAAGAGGCAGCTGATAACATGATCCAAAGAAAGAGACAGCTGATAACATGATCCAATGAAAGAGACAGCTGATAACATGATCTCATGAAAGAGACAGCTGATAACATGATCCAATGAAAGAGAAAGCTGATAGCATGATCTCATGTAAGAGGCAGCTGATAACATGATCCAAAGAAAGAGACAGCTGATAACATGATCCAATGAAAGAGACAGCTGATAACATGATATCATGAAAGAGACAGCTGATAACATGATATCATGAAAGAGACAGCTGATAACATGATCTCATGAAAGAGACAGCTGATAACATGATCTCATGAAAGAGACAGCTGATAACATGATCTCATGAAAGAGACAGCTGATAACATGATCTCATGAAAGAGACAGCTGATAACATGATCTCATGAAAGAGACAGCTGATAACATGATCTGATGAAAGAGACAGCTGATAACATGATCTCCTGAAAGAAACAGCTGACAACATGATCTCATGAAAGAGACAGCTGATAACATGATCTCATGAAAGAGACAGCTGATAACATGATCTCATGAAAGAGACAGCTGATAACATGATCCAATGAAAGAGACAGCTGATAACATGATATCATGAAAGAGACAGCTGATAACATGATATCATGAAAGAGACAGCTGATAACATGATATCATGAAAGAGACAGCTGATAACATGATCTCATGAAATAGACAGCTGATAACATGATCTCATGAAAGAGACAGCTGATAACATGATCTCATGAAAGAGACAGCTGATAACATTATCTCGTGAAAGAGACAGCTGATAACATGATCGCATGAAAGAAACAGCTGATAACATGATCTCATTAAAGAAACAGCTGATAACATGATCTCATGAAAGAGACAGCTGATAACATGATCGCATGAAAGAAACAGCTGATAACATGATCTCATGAAAGAGACAGCTGATAACATTATCTCATGAAAGAGACAGCTGATAACATGATATCATGAAAGAGACAGCTGATAACATAATCTCATGAAAGAGACAGCTGATAACATGATCTCATGAAAGAGAAAGCTGATAACATGATCTCATGAAAGAGACAGCTGATAACATGATCTCATGAAAGAGACAGATGATAACATGATCTCATGAAAGAGACAGCTGATAGCATGATCTCATGAAAGAGACAGCTGATAACCTGATCTCATGAAAGAGACAGATGATAACATGATATCATGAAAGAGACAGCTGATAACATGATCTCATGAAAGAGACAGCTGATAACATGATCCAATGAAAGAGAAAGATGATAACATGATCTCATGAAAGAGACAGCTGATAACATGATATCATGAAAGAGACAGCTGATAACATGATATCATGAAAGAGACAGCTGATAACATAATTTCATGAAAGAGACAGCTGATAACATGATCCAATGAAAGAGAAAGCTGATAGCATGATCTCATGTAAGAGGCAGCTGATAACATGATCCAAAGAAAGAGACAGCTGATAACATGATCCAATGAAAGAGACAGCTGATAACATGATCTCATGAAAGAGACAGCTGATAACATGATCCAATGAAAGAGAAAGCTGATAGCATGATCTCATGTAAGAGGCAGCTGATAACATGATCCAAAGAAAGAGACAGCTGATAACATGATCCAATGAAAGAGACAGCTGATAACATGATATCATGAAATAGACAGCTGATAACATGATATCATGAAAGAGACAGCTGATAACATGATCTCATGAAAGAGACAGCTGATAACATGATCTCAGGAAAGAGACAGATGATAACATGATATCATGAAAGAGACAGCTGATAACATGATCTCATGAAAGAGACAGCTGATAACATGATCTCATGAAAGAGACAGCTGATAACATGATCTCATGAAAGAGACAGCTGATAACATGATCTCATGAAAGAGACAGCTGATAACATGATCTCCTGAAAGAAACAGCTGACAACATGATCTCATGAAAGAGACAGCTGATAACATGATCTCATGAAAGAGACAGCTGATAACATGATCTCATGAAAGAGACAGCTGATAACATGATCCAATGAAAGAGACAGCTGATAACATGATATCATGAAAGAGACAGCTGATAACATGATATCATGAAAGAGACAGCTGATAACATGATCTCATGAAAGAGACAGCTGATAACATGATCTCATGAAAGAGACAGCTGATAACATGATCTCATGAAAGAGACAGCTGATAACATGATCTCATGAAAGAGACAGCTGATAACATGATCTCATGAAAGAGACAGCTGATAACATGATCTCCTGAAAGAAACAGCTGACAACATGATCTCATGAAAGAGACAGCTGATAACATGATCTCATGAAAGAGACAGCTGATAACATGATCTCATGAAAGAAACAGCTGATAACATGATCTCATGAAAGAGACAGCTGATAACATGATCTCATGAAAGAGACAGCTGATAACATGATATCATGAAAGAGACAGCTGATAACATGATCTCATGAAAGAGACAGCTGATAACATGATCTCATGAAAGAGACAGCTGATAACATGATCTCATGAAAGAGACAGCTGATAACATGATCTCATGAAAGAAACAGCTGATAACATGATCTCATGAAAGAGACAGCTGATAACATGATATCATGAAAGAGACAGCTGATAACATGATATCATGAAAGAGACAGCTGATAACATGATCTCATGAAATAGACAGCTGATAACATGATCTCATGAAAGAGACAGCTGATAACATGATCTCATGAAAGAGACAGCTGATAACATGATCTCATGAAAGAGACACCTGATAACATGATCTCATTAAAGAAACAGCTGATAACATGATCTCATGAAAGAGACAGCTGATAGCATGATCGCATGAAAGAAACAGCTGATAACATGATCTCATGAAAGAGACAGCTGATAACATGATCTCATGAAAGAGACAGCTGATAACATGATCTCATGAAAGAGACAGCTGATAACATGATCTCATGAAAGAGACAGCTGATAACATGATCTCATGAAAGAGAAAGCTGATAACATGATCTCATGAAAGAGACAGCTGATAACATGATCCAATGAAAGAGAAAGATGATAACATGATCTCATGAAAGAAACAGCTGACAACATGATCTCATGAAAGAGACAGCTGATAACATGATCTCAAGAAAGAGACAGCTGATAACATGATCTCATGAAAGAGACACCTGATAACATGATCTCATTAAAGAAACAGCTGATAACATGATCTCATGAAAGAAACAGCTGACAACATGATCTCATGAAATAGACAGCTGATAACATGATCTCAAGAAAGAGACAGCTGATAACATGATCTCATGAAAGAGACACCTGATAACATGATCTCATTAAAGAAACAGCTGATAACATGATCTCATGAAAGAGACAGCTGATAGCATGATCACATGAAAGAAAGAGCTGATAACATGATCTCATGAAAGAGACAGCTGATAACATGATCTCATGAAAGAGACAGCTGATAACATGATCTCATGAAAGAGACAGCTGATAACATGATCTCATGAAAGAGACAGCTGATAACATGATCTCAGGAAAGAGACAGATGATAACATGATATCATGAAAGAGACAGCTGATAACATGATCTCATGAAAGAGACAGATGATAACATGATCTCATGAAAGAGACAGCTGATAACATGATCTCATGAAAGAGACAGCTGATAACATGATCGCATGAAAGAAACAGCTGATAACATGATCTCATGAAAGAGACAGCTGATAACATGATCTCATGAAAGAGACAGCTGATAACATGATATCATGAAAGAGACAGCTGATAACATGATCTCATGAAAGAGACAGCTGATAACATGATCTCATGAAAGAGACAGATGATAACATGATCTCAAGAAAGAGACAGCTGATAACATGATCTCATGAAAGAGACAGCTGATAACATGATCTCATGAAAGAGACAGATGATAACATGATATCATGAAAGAGACAGTTGATAACATGATCTCATGAAAGAGACAGCTGATAACATGATCCAATGAAAGAGAAAGATGATAACATGATCTCATGAAAGAGACAGCTGATAACATGATATCATGAAAGAGACAGCTGATAACATGATATCATGAAAGAGACAGCTGATAACATGATATCATGAAAGAGACAGCTGATAACATGATTTCATGAAAAAGACAGCTGATAACATGATCTCATGAAAGAGGCAGCTGATAACATGATCTCATGAAAGAGACAGCTGTTAACATGATCCAATGAAAGAGAAAGCTGATAGCATGATTTCATGAAAGAGACAGCTGATAACATGATCCAATGAAAGAGAAAGCTGATAGCATGATTTCATGAAAGAGACAGCTGATAACATGATTTCATGAAAAAGACAGCTGATAACATGATCTCATGAAAGAAACAGCTGATAACATGATCTCATGAAAGAGACAGCTGTTAACATGATCCAATAAAAGAGAAAGCTGACACCATGATCTCATGAAAGAAACAGCTGACAACATGATCTCATGAAAGAGACAGCTGATAACATGATCTCAAGAAAGAGACAGCTGATAACATGATCTCATGAAAGAGACACCTGATAACATGATCTCATTAAAGAAACAGCTGATAACATGATCTCATGAAAGAAACAGCTGACAACATGATCTCATGAAATAGACAGCTGATAACATGATCTCAAGAAAGAGACACCTGATAACATGATCTCATTAAAGAAACAGCTGATAACATGATCTCATGAAAGAGACAGCTGATAGCATGATCACATGAAAGAAAGAGCTGATAACATGATCTCATGAAAGAGACAGCTGATAACATGATCTCATGAAAGAGACAGCTGATAACATGATCTCATGAAAGAGACAGCTGATAACATGATCTCATGAAAGAGACAGCTGATAACATGATCTCAGGAAAGAGACAGATGATAACATGATATCATGAAAGAGACAGCGGATAACATGATCTCATGAAAGAAACAGCTGATAACATGATCTCAGGAAAGAGACAGATGATAACATGATATCATGAAAGAGACAGCTGATAACATGATCTCATGAAAGAGACAGCTGATAACATGATATCATGAAAGAGACAGCTGATAACATTATCTCATGAAAGAGACAGCTGATAACATGATCTCATGAAAGAGACAGATGATAACATGATCTCATGAAAGAGACAGCTGATAACATGATCTCATGAAAGAGACAGCTGTTAACATGATCTCATGAAAGAGACAGATGATAACATGATATCATGAAAGAGACAGCTGATAACATGATCTCATGAAAGAGACAGCTGATAACATGATCCAATGAAAGAGAAAGAAGATAACATGATCTCATGAAAGAGACAGCTGATAACATGATATCATGAAAGAGACAGCTGATAACATGATATCATGAAAGAGACAGCTGATAACATGATATCATGAAAGAGACAGCTGATAACATGATTTCATGAAAGAGACAGCTGATAACATGATTTTATGAAAAAGACAGCTGATAACATGATCTCATGAAAGAGACAGCTGATAACATGATCTCATGAAAGAGACAGCTGTTAACATGATCCAATGAAAGAGAAAGCTGATAGCATGATCTCATGTAAGAGGCAGCTGATAACATGATCCAAAGAAAGAGACAGCTGATAACATGATCCAATGAAAGAGACAGCTGATAACATGATATCATGAAAGAGACAGCTGATAACATGATCTCATGAAAGAGACAGCTGATAACATCATCTCATGAAAGAGACAGCTGACAACATGATCTCATGAAAGAGACAGCTGATAACATGATCTCATGAAAGAGACAGATGATAACATGATCTCATGAAAGAGACAGCTGATAGCATGATCTCATGAAAGAGAAAGCTGATAACCTGATCTCATGAAAGAGACAGATGATAACATGATATCATGAAAGAGACAGCTGATAACATGATCTCATGAAAGAGACAGCTGATAACATGATCCAATGAAAGAGAAAGATGATAACATGATCTCATGAAAGAGACAGCTGATAACATGATCTCATGAAAGAGACAGCTGATAACATGATCTCATGAAAGAGACAGCTGACAACATGATCTCATGAAAGAGACAGCTGATAACATGATCTCATGAAAGAGACAGATGATAACATGATCTCATGAAAGAGACAGCTGATAGCATGATCTCATGAAAGAGACAGCTGATAACCTGATCTCATGAAAGAGACAGATGATAACATGATATCATGAAAGAGACAGCTGATAACATGATCTCATGAAAGAGACAGCTGATAACATGATCCAATGAAAGAGAAAGATGATAACATGATCTCATGAAAGAGACAGCTGATAACATGATATCATGAAAGAGACAGCTGATAACATGATATCATGAAAGAGACAGCTGATAACATAATTTCATGAAAGAGACAGCTGATAACATGATCCAATGAAAGAGAAAGCTGATAGCATGATCTCATGTAAGAGGCAGCTGATAACATGATCCAAAGAAAGAGACAGCTGATAACATGATCCAATGAAAGAGACAGCTGATAACATGATCTCATGAAAGAGACAGCTGATAACATGATCCAATGAAAGAGAAAGCTGATAGCATGATCTCATGTAAGAGGCAGCTGATAACATGATCCAAAGAAAGAGACAGCTGATAACATGATCCAATGAAAGAGACAGCTGATAACATGATATCATGAAAGAGACAGCTGATAACATGATATCATGAAAGAGACAGCTGATAACATGATCTCATGAAAGAGACAGCTGATAACATGATCTCATGAAAGAGACAGCTGATAACATGATCTCATGAAAGAGACAGCTGATAACATGATCTCATGAAAGAGACAGCTGATAACATGATCTCATGAAAGAGACAGCTGATAACATGATCTCATGAAAGAGACAGCTGATAACATGATCTCCTGAAAGAAACAGCTGACAACATGATCTCATGAAAGAGACAGCTGATAACATGATCTCATGAAAGAGACAGCTGATAACATGATCTCATGAAAGAGACAGCTGATAACATGATCCAATGAAAGAGACAGCTGATAACATGATATCATGAAAGAGACAGCTGATAACATGATATCATGAAAGAGACAGCTGATAACATGATCTCATGAAAGAGACAGCTGATAACATGATCTCATGAAAGAGACAGCTGATAACATGATCTCATGAAAGAGACAGCTGATAACATGATCTCATGAAAGAGACGGCTGATAACATGATCTCATGAAAGAGACAGCTGATAACATGATCTCATGAAAGAGACAGCTGATAACATGATCTCCTGAAAGAAACAGCTGACAACATGATCTCATGAAAGAGACAGCTGATAACATGATCTCATGAAAGAGACAGCTGATAACATGATCTCATGAAAGAAACAGCTGATAACATGATCTCATGAAAGAGACAGCTGATAACATGATCTCATGAAAGAGACAGCTGATAACATGATATCATGAAAGAGACAGCTGATAACATGATCTCATGAAAGAGACAGCTGATAACATGATCTCATGAAAGAGACAGCTGATAACATGATCTCATGAAAGAGACAGCTGACAACATGATCTCATGAAAGAGACAGCTGATAACATGATCTCATGAAAGAGACAGATGATAACATGATCTCATGAAAGAGACAGCTGATAGCATGATCTCATGAAAGAGACAGCTGATAACCTGATCTCATGAAAGAGACAGATGATAACATGATATCATGAAAGAGACAGCTGATAACATGATCTCATGAAAGAGACAGCTGATAACATGATCCAATGAAAGAGAAAGATGATAACATGATCTCATGAAAGAGACAGCTGATAACATGATATCATGAAAGAGACAGCTGATAACATGATATCATGAAAGAGACAGCTGATAACATAATTTCATGAAAGAGACAGCTGATAACATGATCCAATGAAAGAGAAAGCTGATAGCATGATCTCATGTAAGAGGCAGCTGATAACATGATCCAAAGAAAGAGACAGCTGATAACATGATCCAATGAAAGAGACAGCTGATAACATGATCTCATGAAAGAGACAGCTGATAACATGATCCAATGAAAGAGAAAGCTGATAGCATGATCTCATGTAAGAGGCAGCTGATAACATGATCCAAAGAAAGAGACAGCTGATAACATGATCCAATGAAAGAGACAGCTGATAACATGATATCATGAAAGAGACAGCTGATAACATGATATCATGAAAGAGACAGCTGATAACATGATCTCATGAAAGAGACAGCTGATAACATGATCTCATGAAAGAGACAGCTGATAACATGATCTCATGAAAGAGACAGCTGATAACATGATCTCATGAAAGAGACAGCTGATAACATGATCTCATGAAAGAGACAGCTGATAACATGATCTCATGAAAGAGACAGCTGATAACATGATCTCCTGAAAGAAACAGCTGACAACATGATCTCATGAAAGAGACAGCTGATAACATGATCTCATGAAAGAGACAGCTGATAACATGATCTCATGAAAGAGACAGCTGATAACATGATCCAATGAAAGAGACAGCTGATAACATGATATCATGAAAGAGACAGCTGATAACATGATATCATGAAAGAGACAGCTGATAACATGATCTCATGAAAGAGACAGCTGATAACATGATCTCATGAAAGAGACAGCTGATAACATGATCTCATGAAAGAGACAGCTGATAACATGATCTCATGAAAGAGACGGCTGATAACATGATCTCATGAAAGAGACAGCTGATAACATGATCTCATGAAAGAGACAGCTGATAACATGATCTCCTGAAAGAAACAGCTGACAACATGATCTCATGAAAGAGACAGCTGATAACATGATCTCATGAAAGAGACAGCTGATAACATGATCTCATGAAAGAAACAGCTGATAACATGATCTCATGAAAGAGACAGCTGATAACATGATCTCATGAAAGAGACAGCTGATAACATGATATCATGAAAGAGACAGCTGATAACATGATCTCATGAAAGAGACAGCTGATAACATGATCTCATGAAAGAGACAGCTGATAACATGATCTCATGAAAGAGACAGCTGATAACATGATCTCATGAAAGAGACAGCTGATAACATGATCTCATGAAAGAGACAGCTGATAACATGATCTCATGAAAGAGACAGCTGATAACATTATATCATGAAAGAGACAGCTGATAACATGATATCATGAAAGAGACAGCTGATAACATGATCCAATGAAAGAGACAGCTGATAACATGATCTCATGAAAGAGACAGCTGATAACATGATCCAATGAAAGAGAAAGCTGATAGCATGATCTCATGTAAGAGGCAGCTGATAACATGATCCAAAGAAAGAGACAGCTGATAACATGATCCAATGAAAGAGACAGCTGATAACATGATATAATGAAAGAGACAGCTGATAACATGATATCATGAAAGAGACAGCTGATAACATGATCTCATGAAAGAGACAGCTGATAACATGATCTCATGAAAGAGACAGCTGATAACATGATCTCATGAAAGAGACAGCTGATAACATGATCTCATGAAAGAGACAGCTGATAACATTATATCATGAAAGAGACAGCTGATAACATGATATCATGAAAGAGACAGCTGATAACATGATCCAATGAAAGAGACAGCTGATAACATGATCTCATGAAAGAGACAGCTGATAACATGATCCAATGAAAGAGAAAGCTGATAGCATGATCTCATGTAAGAGGCAGCTGATAACATGATCCAAAGAAAGAGACAGCTGATAACATGATCCAATGAAAGAGACAGCTGATAACATGATATAATGAAAGAGACAGCTGATAACATGATATCATGAAAGAGACAGCTGATAACATGATCTCATGAAAGAGACAGCTGATAACATGATCTCATGAAAGAGACAGCTGATAACATGATCCAATGAAAGAGACAGCTGATAACATGATATCATGAAAGAGACAGCTGATAACATGATATCATGAAAGAGACAGCTGATAACATGATCTCATGAAAGAGACAGCTGATAACATGATCTCATGAAAGAGACAGCTGATAACATGATCTCATGAAAGAGACAGCTGATAACATGATCTCATGAAAGAGACGGCTGATAACATGATCTCATGAAAGAGACAGCTGATAACATGATCTCATGAAAGAGACAGCTGATAACATGATCTCCTGAAAGAAACAGCTGACAACATGATCTCATGAAAGAGACAGCTGATAACATGATCTCATGAAAGAGACAGCTGATAACATGATCTCATGAAAGAAACAGCTGATAACATGATCTCATGAAAGAGACAGCTGATAACATGATCTCATGAAAGAGACAGCTGATAACATGATATCATGAAAGAGACAGCTGATAACATGATCTCATGAAAGAGACAGCTGATAACATGATCTCATGAAAGAGACAGCTGATAACATGATCTCATGAAAGAGACAGCTGATAACATGATCTCATGAAAGAGACAGCTGATAACATGATCTCATGAAAGAGACAGCTGATAACATGATCTCATGAAAGAGACAGCTGATAACATTATATCATGAAAGAGACAGCTGATAACATGATATCATGAAAGAGACAGCTGATAACATGATCCAATGAAAGAGACAGCTGATAACATGATCTCATGAAAGAGACAGCTGATAACATGATCCAATGAAAGAGAAAGCTGATAGCATGATCTCATGTAAGAGGCAGCTGATAACATGATCCAAAGAAAGAGACAGCTGATAACATGATCCAATGAAAGAGACAGCTGATAACATGATATAATGAAAGAGACAGCTGATAACATGATATCATGAAAGAGACAGCTGATAACATGATCTCATGAAAGAGACAGCTGATAACATGATCTCATGAAAGAGACAGCTGATAACATGATCTCATGAAAGAGACAGCTGATAACATGATCTCATGAAAGAGACAGCTGATAACATGATCTCATGAAAGAGACAGCTGATAACATGATCTGATGAAAGAGACAGCTGATAACATGATCTCCTGAAAGAAACAGCTGACAACATGATCTCATGAAAGAGACAGCTGATAACATGATCTCATGAAAGAGACAGCTGATAACATGATCTCATGAAAGAGACAGCTGATAACATGATCCAATGAAAGAGACAGCTGATAACATGATATCATGAAAGAGACAGCTGATAACATGATATCATGAAAGAGACAGCTGATAACATGATCTCATTAAAGAAACAGCTGATAACATGATCTCATGAAAGAGACAGCTGATAACATGATCTCATGAAAGAGACAGCTGATAACATGATCTCATGAAAGAAACAGCTGATAACATGATCTCATGAAAGAGACAGCTGATAACATGATCTCATGAAAGAGACAGCTGATAACATGATATCATGAAAGAGACAGCTGATAACATGATCTCATGAAAGAGACAGCTGATAACATGATCTCATGAAAGAGACAGCTGATAACATGATCTCATGAAAGAGACAGCTGATAACATGATCTCATGAAAGAGACAGCTGATAACATGATCTCATGAAAGAGACAGCTGATAACATGATCTCATGAAAGAGACAGCTGATAACATTATATCATGAAAGAGACAGCTGATAACATGATATCATGAAAGAGACAGCTGATAACATGATCCAATGAAAGAGACAGCTGATAACATGATCTCATGAAAGAGACAGCTGATAACATGATCCAATGAAAGAGAAAGCTGATAGCATGATCTCATGTAAGAGGCAGCTGATAACATGATCCAAAGAAAGAGACAGCTGATAACATGATCCAATGAAAGAGACAGCTGATAACATGATATAATGAAAGAGACAGCTGATAACATGATATCATGAAAGAGACAGCTGATAACATGATCTCATGAAAGAGACAGCTGATAACATGATCTCATGAAAGAGACAGCTGATAACATGATCTCATGAAAGAGACAGCTGATAACATGATCTCATGAAAGAGACAGCTGATAACATTATATCATGAAAGAGACAGCTGATAACATGATATCATGAAAGAGACAGCTGATAACATGATCCAATGAAAGAGACAGCTGATAACATGATCTCATGAAAGAGACAGCTGATAACATGATCCAATGAAAGAGAAAGCTGATAGCATGATCTCATGTAAGAGGCAGCTGATAACATGATCCAAAGAAAGAGACAGCTGATAACATGATCCAATGAAAGAGACAGCTGATAACATGATATAATGAAAGAGACAGCTGATAACATGATATCATGAAAGAGACAGCTGATAACATGATCTCATGAAAGAGACAGCTGATAACATGATCTCATGAAAGAGACAGCTGATAACATGATCCAATGAAAGAGACAGCTGATAACATGATATCATGAAAGAGACAGCTGATAACATGATATCATGAAAGAGACAGCTGATAACATGATCTCATGAAAGAGACAGCTGATAACATGATCTCATGAAAGAGACAGCTGATAACATGATCTCATGAAAGAGACAGCTGATAACATGATCTCATGAAAGAGACGGCTGATAACATGATCTCATGAAAGAGACAGCTGATAACATGATCTCATGAAAGAGACAGCTGATAACATGATCTCCTGAAAGAAACAGCTGACAACATGATCTCATGAAAGAGACAGCTGATAACATGATCTCATGAAAGAGACAGCTGATAACATGATCTCATGAAAGAAACAGCTGATAACATGATCTCATGAAAGAGACAGCTGATAACATGATCTCATGAAAGAGACAGCTGATAACATGATATCATGAAAGAGACAGCTGATAACATGATCTCATGAAAGAGACAGCTGATAACATGATCTCATGAAAGAGACAGCTGATAACATGATCTCATGAAAGAGACAGCTGATAACATGATCTCATGAAAGAGACAGCTGATAACATGATCTCATGAAAGAGACAGCTGATAACATGATCTCATGAAAGAGACAGCTGATAACATTATATCATGAAAGAGACAGCTGATAACATGATATCATGAAAGAGACAGCTGATAACATGATCCAATGAAAGAGACAGCTGATAACATGATCTCATGAAAGAGACAGCTGATAACATGATCCAATGAAAGAGAAAGCTGATAGCATGATCTCATGTAAGAGGCAGCTGATAACATGATCCAAAGAAAGAGACAGCTGATAACATGATCCAATGAAAGAGACAGCTGATAACATGATATAATGAAAGAGACAGCTGATAACATGATATCATGAAAGAGACAGCTGATAACATGATCTCATGAAAGAGACAGCTGATAACATGATCTCATGAAAGAGACAGCTGATAACATGATCTCATGAAAGAGACAGCTGATAACATGATCTCATGAAAGAGACAGCTGATAACATGATCTCATGAAAGAGACAGCTGATAACATGATCTGATGAAAGAGACAGCTGATAACATGATCTCCTGAAAGAAACAGCTGACAACATGATCTCATGAAAGAGACAGCTGATAACATGATCTCATGAAAGAGACAGCTGATAACATGATCTCATGAAAGAGACAGCTGATAACATGATCCAATGAAAGAGACAGCTGATAACATGATATCATGAAAGAGACAGCTGATAACATGATATCATGAAAGAGACAGCTGATAACATGATATCATGAAAGAGACAGCTGATAACATGATCTCATGAAATAGACAGCTGATAACATGATCTCATGAAAGAGACAGCTGATAACATGATCTCATGAAAGAGACAGCTGATAACATTATCTCGTGAAAGAGACAGCTGATAACATGATCGCATGAAAGAAACAGCTGATAACATGATCTCATTAAAGAAACAGCTGATAACATGATCTCATGAAAGAGACAGCTGATAACATGATCGCATGAAAGAAACAGCTGATAACATGATCTCATGAAAGAGACAGCTGATAACATTATCTCATGAAAGAGACAGCTGATAACATGATATCATGAAAGAGACAGCTGATAACATGATCTCATGAAAGAGACAGCTGATAACATGATCTCATGAAAGAGAAAGCTGATAACATGATCTCATGAAAGAGACAGCTGATAACATGATCTCATGAAAGAGACAGATGATAACATGATCTCATGAAAGAGACAGCTGATAGCATGATCTCATGAAAGAGACAGCTGATAACCTGATCTCATGAAAGAGACAGATGATAACATGATATCATGAAAGAGACAGCTGATAACATGATCTCATGAAAGAGACAGCTGATAACATGATCCAATGAAAGAGAAAGATGATAACATGATCTCATGAAAGAGACAGCTGATAACATGATATCATGAAAGAGACAGCTGATAACATGATATCATGAAAGAGACAGCTGATAACATAATTTCATGAAAGAGACAGCTGATAACATGATCCAATGAAAGAGACAGCTGATAACATGATCTCATGAAAGAGACAGCTGATAACATGATCCAATGAAAGAGAAAGCTGATAGCATGATCTCATGTAAGAGGCAGCTGATAACATGATCCAAAGAAAGAGACAGCTGATAACATGATCCAATGAAAGAGACAGCTGATAACATGATATCATGAAAGAGACAGCTGATAACATGATATCATGAAAGAGACAGCTGATAACATGATCTCATGAAAGAGACAGCTGATAACATGATCTCAGGAAAGAGACAGATGATAACATGATATCATGAAAGAGACAGCTGATAACATGATCTCATGAAAGAGACAGCTGATAACATGATCTCATGAAAGAGACAGCTGATAACATGATCTCATGAAAGAGACAGCTGATACCATGATCTCATGAAAGAGACAGCTGATAACATGATCTCCTGAAAGAAACAGCTGACAACATGATCTCATGAAAGAGACAGCTGATAACATGATCTCATGAAAGAGACAGCTGATAACATGATCTCATGAAAGAGACAGCTGATAACATGATCCAATGAAAGAGACAGCTGATAACATGATATCATGAAAGAGACAGCTGATAACATGATATCATGAAAGAGACAGCTGATAACATGATCTCATGAAAGAGACAGCTGATAACATGATCTCATGAAAGAGACAGCTGATAACATGATCTCATGAAAGAGACAGCTGATAACATGATCTCATGAAAGAGACAGCTGATAACATGATCTCATGAAAGAGACAGCTGATAACATGATCTCCTGAAAGAAACAGCTGACAACATGATCTCATGAAAGAGACAGCTGATAACATGATATCATGAAAGAGACAGCTGATAACATGATCTCATGAAAGAGACAGCTGATAACATGATCTCATGAAAGAGACAGCTGATAACATGATCTCATGAAAGAGACAGCTGATAACATGATCTCATGAAAGAGACAGCTGATAATACAGCTGATAACATGATCTCATGAAAGAGACAGCTGATAATACAGCTGATAACATGATCTCATGAAAGAGACAGCTGATAACATCATCTCATGAAAGAGACAGATGATAACATGATATCATGAAAGAGACAGCTGATAACATGATCTCATGAAAGAGACAGCTGATAACATGATCTCATGAAAGAGACAGCTGATAACATGATCTCATGAAAGAGACAGCTGATAACATGATCTCATGAAAGAGACAGCTGATAACATGATCTCATGAAAGAGACAGCTGATAACATGATCCAATGAAAGAGACAGCTGATAACATGATCTCATGAAAGAGACAGCTGATAACATGATATCATGAAAGAAACAGCTGATAACATGATCCAAAGAAAGAGACAGCTGATAACATGATCTCATGAAAGAGACAGCTGATAACATGATATCATGAAAGAAACAGCTGATAACATGATCCAAAGAAAGAGACAGCTGATAACATGATCCAATGAAAGAGACAGCTGATAACATGATCTCATGAAAGAGACAGCTGATAACATGATCTCATGAAAGAGACAGCTGATAACATGATCTCATGAAAGAGACAGCTGATAACATGATCTCATGAAAGAGACAGCTGATAACATGATCTCATGAAAGAGAAAGCTGATAACATGATCTCATGAAAGAGACAGCTGATAACATGATCTCATGAAAGAGACAGCTGATAACATGATCTCCTGAAAGAAACAGCTGACAACATGATCTCATGAAAGAGACAGCTGATAACATGATCTCATGAAAGAGACAGCTGATAACATGATCTCATGAAAGAGACACCTGATAACATGATCTCATTAAAGAAACAGCTGATAACATGATCTCATGAAAGAGACAGCTGATAGCATGATCACATGAAAGAGACAGCTGATAACATGATATCATGAAAGAGACACCTGATAACATGATCTCATTAAAGAAACAGCTGATAACATGATCTCATGAAAGAAACAGCTGATAACATGATCTCGTGAAAGAGACACCTGATAACATGATCTCATTAAAGAAACAGCTGATAACATGATCTCATGAAAGAAACAGCTGATAACATGATCTCATGAAAGAGACAGCTGATAACATGATCTCATGAAAGAAACAGCTGATAACATGATCTCATGAAAGAGACAGCTGATAACATGATATCATGAAAGAGACAGCTGATAACATGATATCATGAAAGAGACAGCTGATAACATGATCTCATGAAATAGACAGCTGATAACATGATCTCATGAAAGAGACAGCTGATAACATTATCTCGTGAAAGAGACAGCTGATAACATGATCGCATGAAAGAAACAGCTGATAACATGATCTCATGAAAGAGACAGCTGATAACATGATCTCATTAAAGAAACAGCTGATAACATGATCTCATGAAAGAGACAGCTGATAACATGATCGCATGAAAGAAACAGCTGATAACATGATCTCATGAAAGAGACAGCTGATAACATTATCTCATGAAAGAGACAGCTGATAACATGATATCATGAAAGAGACAGCTGATAACTAGATCTCATGAAAGAGACAGCTGATAACATGATCTCATGAAAGAGAAAGCTGATAACATGATCTCATGAAAGAAACAGCTGATAACATGATCTCATGAAAGAGACAGATGATAACATGATCTCATGAAAGAGACAGCTGATAGCATGATCTCATGAAAGAGACAGCTGATAACCTGATCTCATGAAAGAGACAGATGATAACATGATATCATGAAAGAGACAGCTGATAACATGATCTCATGAAAGAGACAGCTGATAACATGATCCAATGAAAGAGAAAGATGATAAAATGATCTCATGAAAGAGACAGCTGATAACATGATATCATGAAAGAGACAGCTGATAACATGATATCATGAAAGAGACAGCTGATAACATAATTTCATGAAAGAGACAGCTGATAACATGATCCAATGAAAGAGAAAGCTGATAGCATGATCTCATGTAAGAGGCAGCTGATAACATGATCCAAAGAAAGAGACAGCTGATAACATGATCCAATGAAAGAGACAGCTGATAACATGATCTCATGAAAGAGACAGCTGATAACATGATCCAATGAAAGAGAAAGCTGATAGCATGATCTCATGTAAGAGGCAGCTGATAACATGATCCAAAGAAAGAGACAGCTGATAACATGATCCAATGAAAGAGACAGCTGATAACATGATATCATGAAAGAGACAGCTGATAACATGATATCATGAAAGAGACAGCTGATAACATGATCTCATGAAAGAGACAGCTGATAACATGATCTCATGAAAGAGACAGCTGATAACATGATCTCATGAAAGAGACAGCTGATAACATGATCTCATGAAAGAGACAGCTGATAACATGATCTCATGAAAGAGACAGCTGATAACATGATCTCATGAAAGAGACAGCTGATAACATGATCTCCTGAAAGAAACAGCTGACAACATGATCTCATGAAAGAGACAGCTGATAACATGATCTCATGAAAGAGACAGCTGATAACATGATCTCATGAAAGAGACAGCTGATAACATGATCCAATGAAAGAGACAGCTGATAACATGATATCATGAAAGAGACAGCTGATAACATGATATCATGAAAGAGACAGCTGATAACATGATCTCATGAAAGAGACAGCTGATAACATGATCTCATGAAAGAGACAGCTGATAACATGATCTCATGAAAGAGACAGCTGATAACATGCTCTCATGAAAGAGACAGCTGATAACATGATCTCATGAAAGAGACAGCTGATAACATTATCTCATGAAAGAGACAGCTGATAACATGATCTCATGAAAGAAACAGCTGACAACATGATCTCATGAAAGAAACAGCTGATAACATGATCTCATGAAAGAGACAGCTGACAACATGATCTCATGAAAGAAACAGCTGATAACATGATCTCATGAAAGAGACAGCTGATAACATGATATCATGAAAGAGACAGCTGATAACATGATCTCATGAAAGAGACAGCTGATAACATGATCTCATGAAAGAGACAGCTGATAACATGATCTCATGAAAGAGACAGCTGATAATACAGCTGATAACATGATCTCATGAAAGAGACAGCTGATAATACAGCTGATAACATGATCTCATGAAAGAGACAGCTGATAACATCATCTCATGAAAGAGACAGATGATAACATGATATCATGAAAGAGACAGCTGATAACATGATCTCATGAAAGAGACAGCTGATAACATGATCTCATGAAAGAGACAGCTGATAACATGATCTCATGAAAGAGACAGCTGATAACATGATCTCATGAAAGAGACAGCTGATAACATGATCTCATGAAAGAGACAGCTGATAACATGATCCAATGAAAGAGACAGCTGATAACATGATCTCATGAAAGAGACAGCTGATAACATGATATCATGAAAGAAACAGCTGATAACATGATCCAAAGAAAGAGACAGCTGATAACATGATCTCATGAAAGAGACAGCTGATAACATGATATCATGAAAGAAACAGCTGATAACATGATCCAAAGAAAGAGACAGCTGATAACATGATCCAATGAAAGAGACAGCTGATAACATGATCTCATGAAAGAGACAGCTGATAACATGATCTCATGAAAGAGACAGCTGATAACATGATCTCATGAAAGAGACAGCTGATAACATGATCTCATGAAAGAGAAAGCTGATAACATGATCTCATGAAAGAGACAGCTGATAACATGATCTCATGAAAGAGACAGCTGATAACATGATCTCCTGAAAGAAACAGCTGACAACATGATCTCATGAAAGAGACAGCTGATAACATGATCTCATGAAAGAGACAGCTGATAACATGATCTCATGAAAGAGACACCTGATAACATGATCTCATTAAAGAAACAGCTGATAACATGATCTCATGAAAGAGACAGCTGATAGCATGATCACATGAAAGAGACAGCTGATAACATGATATCATGAAAGAGACACCTGATAGCATGATCACATTAAAGAAACAGCTGATAACATGATCTCATGAAAGAGACAGCTGATAACATGATCTCGTGAAAGAGACACCTGATAACATGATCTCATTAAAGAAACAGCTGATAACATGATCTCATGAAAGAAACAGCTGATAACATGATCTCATGAAAGAGACAGCTGATAACATGATCTCATGAAAGAAACAGCTGATAACATGATCTCATGAAAGAGACAGCTGATAACATGATATCATGAAAGAGACAGCTGATAACATGATATCATGAAAGAGACAGCTGATAACATGATCTCATGAAATAGACAGCTGATAACATGATCTCATGAAAGAGACAGCTGATAACATTATCTCGTGAAAGAGACAGCTGATAACATGATCGCATGAAAGAAACAGCTGATAACATGATCTCATGAAAGAGACAGCTGATAACATGATCTCATTAAAGAAACAGCTGATAACATGATCTCATGAAAGAGACAGCTGATAACATGATCGCATGAAAGAAACAGCTGATAACATGATCTCATGAAAGAGACAGCTGATAACATTATCTCATGAAAGAGACAGCTGATAACATGATATCATGAAAGAGACAGCTGATAACTAGATCTCATGAAAGAGACAGCTGATAACATGATCTCATGAAAGAGAAAGCTGATAACATGATCTCATGAAAGAAACAGCTGATAACATGATCTCATGAAAGAGACAGATGATAACATGATCTCATGAAAGAGACAGCTGATAGCATGATCTCATGAAAGAGACAGCTGATAACCTGATCTCATGAAAGAGACAGATGATAACATGATATCATGAAAGAGACAGCTGATAACATGATCTCATGAAAGAGACAGCTGATAACATGATCCAATGAAAGAGAAAGATGATAAAATGATCTCATGAAAGAGACAGCTGATAACATGATATCATGAAAGAGACAGCTGATAACATGATATCATGAAAGAGACAGCTGATAACATGATATCATGAAAGAGACAGCTGATAACATAATTTCATGAAAGAGACAGCTGATAACATGATCCAATGAAAGAGAAAGCTGATAGCATGATCTCATGTAAGAGGCAGCTGATAACATGATCCAAAGAAAGAGACAGCTGATAACATGATCCAATGAAAGAGACAGCTGATAACATGATCTCATGAAAGAGACAGCTGATAACATGATCCAATGAAAGAGAAAGCTGATAGCATGATCTCATGTAAGAGGCAGCTGATAACATGATCCAAAGAAAGAGACAGCTGATAACATGATCCAATGAAAGAGACAGCTGATAACATGATATCATGAAAGAGACAGCTGATAACATGATATCATGAAAGAGACAGCTGATAACATGATCTCATGAAAGAGACAGCTGATAACATGATCTCATGAAAGAGACAGCTGATAACATGATCTCATGAAAGAGACAGCTGATAACATGATCTCATGAAAGAGACAGCTGATAACATGATCTCATGAAAGAGACAGCTGATAACATGATCTCATGAAAGAGACAGCTGATAACATGATCTCCTGAAAGAAACAGCTGACAACATGATCTCATGAAAGAGACAGCTGATAACATGATCTCATGAAAGAGACAGCTGATAACATGATCTCATGAAAGAGACAGCTGATAACATGATCCAATGAAAGAGACAGCTGATAACATGATCTCATGAAAGAGACAGCTGATAACATGATATCATGAAAGAGACAGCTGATAACATGATCTCATGAAAGAGACAGCTGATAACATGATCTCATGAAAGAGACAGCTGATAACATGATCTCATGAAAGAGACAGCTGATAACATGATCTCATGAAAGAGACAGCTGATAACATGATCTCATGAAAGAGACAGCTGATAACATGATCTCATGAAAGAGACAGCTGATAACATGATCTCCTGAAAGAAACAGCTGACAACATGATCTCATGAAAGAGACAGCTGATAACATGATCTCATGAAAGAGACAGCTGATAACTTGATCTCATGAAAGAAACAGCTGATAACATGATCTCATGAAAGAGACAGCTGATAACATGATCTCATGAAAGAGACAGCTGATAACATGATATCATGAAAGAGACAGCTGATAACATGATCTCATGAAAGAGACAGCTGATAACATGATCTCATGAAAGAGACAGCTGATAACATGATCTCATGAAAGAGACAGCTGATAACATGATCTCATGAAAGAAACAGCTGATAACATGATCTCATGAAAGAGACAGCTGATAACATGATATCATGAAAGAGACAGCTGATAACATGATATCATGAAAGAGACAGCTGATAACATGATCTCATGAAATAGACAGCTGATAACATGATCTCATGAAAGAGACAGCTGATAACATGATCTCATGAAAGAGACAGCTGATAACATGATCTCATGAAAGAGACACCTGATAACATGATCTCATTAAAGAAACAGCTGATAACATGATCTCATGAAAGAGACACCTGATAACATGATCTCATTAAAGAGACAGCTGATAACATGATCTCATGAAAGAGACAGCTGATAACATGATCTCATGAAAGAGACAGCTGATAACATGATCTCATGAAAGAGACAGCTGATAACATGATCTCATGAAAGAAACAGCTGATAACATGATCTCATGAAAGAGACAGCTGATAACATGATATCATGAAAGAGACAGCTGATAACATGATATCATGAAAGAGACAGCTGATAACATGATCTCATGAAATAGACAGCTGATAACATGATCTCATGAAAGAGACAGCTGATAACATGATCTCATGAAAGAGACAGCTGATAACATGATCTCATGAAAGAGACAGCTGATAACATGATCTCATTAAAGAAACAGCTGATAACATGATCTCATGAAAGAGACAGCTGATAACATGATCTCATGAAAGAAACAGCTGATAACATGATCTCATGAAAGAGACAGCTGATAACATGATCTCATGAAAGAGACAGCTGATAACATGATATCATGAAAGAGACAGCTGATAACATGATCTCATGAAAGAGACAGCTGATAACATGATCTCATGAAAGAGACAGCTGATAACATGATCTCATGAAAGAGACAGCTGATAACATGATCTCATGAAAGAAACAGCTGATAACATGATCTCATGAAAGAGACAGCTGATAACATGATATCATGAAAGAGACAGCTGATAACATGATATCATGAAAGAGACAGCTGATAACATGATCTCATGAAATAGACAGCTGATAACATGATCTCATGAAAGAGACAGCTGATAACATGATCTCATGAAAGAGACAGCTGATAACATGATCTCATGAAAGAGACACCTGATAACATGATCTCATTAAAGAAACAGCTGATAACATGATCTCATGAAAGAGACAGCTGATAACATGATCTCATGAAAGAGACAGCTGATAACATGATCTCATGAAAGAGAAAGCTGATAACATGATCTCATGAAAGAGACAGCTGATAACATGATCCAATGAAAGAGAAAGATGATAACATGATCTCATGAAAGAAACAGCTGACAACATGATCTCATGAAAGAGACAGCTGATAACATGATCTCAAGAAAGAGACAGCTGATAACATGATCTCATGAAAGAGACAGCTGATAACATGATCTCATTAAAGAAACAGCTGATAACATGATCTCATGAAAGAAACAGCTGACAACATGATCTCATGAAATAGACAGCTGATAACATGATCTCATGAAAGAGACAGCTGATGACATGATCTCATGAAAGAGACAGCTGATATCATGATTTCATGAAAGGGACAGCTGATAACATGATCTCATGAAAGAGACAGATGATAACATGATCTCATGAAAGAGACAGCTGATAGCATGATCTCATGAAAGAGACAGCTGATAACCTGATCTCATGAAAGAGACAGATGATAACATGATATCATGAAAGAGACAGCTGATAACATGATCTCATGAAAGAGACAGCTGATAACATGATCCAATGAAAGAGAAAGATGATAACATGATCTCATGAAAGAGACAGCTGATAACTTGTTATCATGAAAGAGACAGCTGATAACATGATATCATGAAAGAGACAGCTGATAACATAATTTCATGAAAGAGACAGCTGATAACATGATCCAATGAAAGAGAAAGCTGATAGCATGATCTCATGTAAGAGGCAGCTGATAACATGATCCAAAGAAAGAGACAGCTGATAACATGATCCAATGAAAGAGACAGCTGATAACATGATCTCATGAAAGAGACAGCTGATAACATGATCCAATGAAAGAGAAAGCTGATAGCATGATCTCGTGTAAGAGGCAGCTGATAACATGATCCAAAGAAAGAGACAGCTGATAACATGATCCAATGAAAGAGACAGCTGATAACATGATATCATGAAAGAGACAGCTGATAACATGATATCATGAAAGAGACAGCTGATAACATGATCTCATGAAAGAGACAGCTGATAACATGATCTCATGAAAGAGACAGCTGATAACATGATCTCATGAAAGAGACAGCTGATAACATGATCTCATGAAAGAGACAGCTGATAACATGATCTCATGAAAGAGACAGCTGATAACATGATCTCATGAAAGAGACAGCTGATAACATGATCTCCTGAAAGAAACAGCTGACAACATGATCTCATGAAAGAGACAGCTGATAACATGATATCATGAAAGAGACAGCTGATAACATGATCTCATGAAAGAGACAGCTGATAACATGATCTCATGAAAGAGAAAGCTGATAACATGATCTCATGAAAGAGACAGCTGATAACATGATCTCATGAAAGAGACAGATGATAACATGATCTCATGAAAGAGACAGCTGATAGCATGATCTCATGAAAGAGACAGCTGATAACCTGATCTCATGAAAGAGACAGATGATAACATGATATCATGAAAGAGACAGCTGATAACATGATCTCATGAAAGAGACAGCTGATAACATGATCCAATGAAAGAGAAAGATGATAACATGATCTCATGAAAGAGACAGCTGATAACATGATATCATGAAAGAGACAGCTGATAACATGATATCATGAAAGAGACAGCTGATAACATAATTTCATGAAAGAGACAGCTGATAACATGATCCAATGAAAGAGAAAGCTGATAGCATGATCTCATGTAAGAGGCAGCTGATAACATGATCCAAAGAAAGAGACAGCTGATAACATGATCCAATGAAAGAGACAGCTGATAACATGATCTCATGAAAGAGACAGCTGATAACATGATCCAATGAAAGAGAAAGCTGATAGCATGATCTCATGTAAGAGGCAGCTGATAACATGATCCAAAGAAAGAGACAGCTGATAACATGATCCAATGAAAGAGACAGCTGATAACATGATATCATGAAAGAGACAGCTGATAACATGATATCATGAAAGAGACAGCTGATAACATGATCTCATGAAAGAGACAGCTGATAACATGATCTCAGGAAAGAGACAGATGATAACATGATATCATGAAAGAGACAGCTGATAACATGATCTCATGAAAGAGACAGCTGATAACATGATCTCATGAAAGAGACAGCTGATAACATGATCTCATGAAAGAGACAGCTGATACCATGATCTCATGAAAGAGACAGCTGATAACATGATCTCCTGAAAGAAACAGCTGACAACATGATCTCATGAAAGAGACAGCTGATAACATGATCTCATGAAAGAGACAGCTGATAACATGATCTCATGAAAGAGACAGCTGATAACATGATCCAATGAAAGAGACAGCTGATAACATGATATCATGAAAGAGACAGCTGATAACATGATATCATGAAAGAGACAGCTGATAACATGATCTCATGAAAGAGACAGCTGATAACATGATCTCATGAAAGAGACAGCTGATAACATGATCTCATGAAAGAGACAGCTGATAACATGATCTCATGAAAGAGACAGCTGATAACATGATCTCATGAAAGAGACAGCTGATAACATGATCTCCTGAAAGAAACAGCTGACAACATGATCTCATGAAAGAGACAGCTGATAACATGATATCATGAAAGAGACAGCTGATAACATGATCTCATGAAAGAGACAGCTGATAACATGATCTCATGAAAGAGACAGCTGATAACATGATCTCATGAAAGAGACAGCTGATAATACAGCTGATAACATGATCTCATGAAAGAGACAGCTGATAATACAGCTGATAACATGATCTCATGAAAGAGACAGCTGATAACATCATCTCATGAAAGAGACAGATGATAACATGATATCATGAAAGAGACAGCTGATAACATGATCTCATGAAAGAGACAGCTGATAACATGATCTCATGAAAGAGACAGCTGATAACATGATCTCATGAAAGAGACAGCTGATAACATGATCTCATGAAAGAGACAGCTGATAACATGATCCAATGAAAGAGACAGCTGATAACATGATCTCATGAAAGAGACAGCTGATAACATGATATCATGAAAGAAACAGCTGATAACATGATCCAAAGAAAGAGACAGCTGATAACATGATCTCATGAAAGAGACAGCTGATAACATGATATCATGAAAGAAACAGCTGATAACATGATCCAAAGAAAGAGACAGCTGATAACATGATCCAATGAAAGAGACAGCTGATAACATGATCTCATGAAAGAGACAGCTGATAACATGATCTCATGAAAGAGACAGCTGATAACATGATCTCATGAAAGAGACAGCTGATAACATGATCTCATGAAAGAGACAGCTGATAACATGATCTCATGAAAGAGAAAGCTGATAACATGATCTCATGAAAGAGACAGCTGATAACATGATCTCATGAAAGAGACAGCTGATAACATGATCTCCTGAAAGAAACAGCTGACAACATGATCTCATGAAAGAGACAGCTGATAACATGATCTCATGAAAGAGACAGCTGATAACATGATCTCATGAAAGAGACACCTGATAACATGATCTCATTAAAGAAACAGCTGATAACATGATCTCATGAAAGAGACAGCTGATAGCATGATCACATGAAAGAGACAGCTGATAACATGATATCATGAAAGAGACACCTGATAACATGATCTCATTAAAGAAACAGCTGATAACATGATCTCATGAAAGAAACAGCTGATAACATGATCTCGTGAAAGAGACACCTGATAACATGATCTCATTAAAGAAACAGCTGATAACATGATCTCATGAAAGAAACAGCTGATAACATGATCTCATGAAAGAGACAGCTGATAACATGATCTCATGAAAGAAACAGCTGATAACATGATCTCATGAAAGAGACAGCTGATAACATGATATCATGAAAGAGAC
The DNA here is from genome assembly GCF_964187855.1 of Myxine glutinosa. Lineage (NCBI taxonomy): Eukaryota > Metazoa > Chordata > Myxini > Myxiniformes > Myxinidae > Myxine > Myxine glutinosa. Next base: position 7,404,929 of record NC_136267.1, on the reverse strand, counting down.
AGCTGATAACATGATATCATGAAAGAGACAGCTGATAACATGATCTCATGAAATAGACAGCTGATAACATGATCTCATGAAAGAGACAGCTGATAACATTATCTCGTGAAAGAGACAGCTGATAACATGATCGCATGAAAGAAACAGCTGATAACATGATCTCATGAAAGAGACAGCTGATAACATGATCTCATTAAAGAAACAGCTGATAACATGATCTCATGAAAGAGACAGCTGATAACATGATCGCATGAAAGAAACAGCTGATAACATGATCTCATGAAAGAGACAGCTGATAACATTATCTCATGAAAGAGACAGCTGATAACATGATATCATGAAAGAGACAGCTGATAACTAGATCTCATGAAAGAGACAGCTGATAACATGATCTCATGAAAGAGAAAGCTGATAACATGATCTCATGAAAGAAACAGCTGATAACATGATCTCATGAAAGAGACAGATGATAACATGATCTCATGAAAGAGACAGCTGATAGCATGATCTCATGAAAGAGACAGCTGATAACCTGATCTCATGAAAGAGACAGATGATAACATGATATCATGAAAGAGACAGCTGATAACATGATCTCATGAAAGAGACAGCTGATAACATGATCCAATGAAAGAGAAAGATGATAAAATGATCTCATGAAAGAGACAGCTGATAACATGATATCATGAAAGAGACAGCTGATAACATGATATCATGAAAGAGACAGCTGATAACATGATCCAATGAAAGAGAAAGCTGATAGCATGATCTCATGTAAGAGGCAGCTGATAACATGATCCAAAGAAAGAGACAGCTGATAACATGATCCAATGAAAGAGACAGCTGATAACATGATCTCATGAAAGAGACAGCTGATAACATGATCCAATGAAAGAGAAAGCTGATAGCATGATCTCATGTAAGAGGCAGCTGATAACATGATCCAAAGAAAGAGACAGCTGATAACATGATCCAATGAAAGAGACAGCTGATAACATGATATCATGAAAGAGACAGCTGATAACATGATATCATGAAAGAGACAGCTGATAACATGATCTCATGAAAGAGACAGCTGATAACATGATCTCATGAAAGAGACAGCTGATAACATGATCTCATGAAAGAGACAGCTGATAACATGATCTCATGAAAGAGACAGCTGATAACATGATCTCATGAAAGAGACAGCTGATAACATGATCTCATGAAAGAGACAGCTGATAACATGATCTCCTGAAAGAAACAGCTGACAACATGATCTCATGAAAGAGACAGCTGATAACATGATCTCATGAAAGAGACAGCTGATAACATGATCTCATGAAAGAGACAGCTGATAACATGATCCAATGAAAGAGACAGCTGATAACATGATATCATGAAAGAGACAGCTGATAACATGATATCATGAAAGAGACAGCTGATAACATGATCTCATGAAAGAGACAGCTGATAACATGATCTCATGAAAGAGACAGCTGATAACATGATCTCATGAAAGAGACAGCTGATAACATGCTCTCATGAAAGAGACAGCTGATAACATGATCTCATGAAAGAGACAGCTGATAACATTATCTCATGAAAGAGACAGCTGATAACATGATCTCATGAAAGAAACAGCTGACAACATGATCTCATGAAAGAAACAGCTGATAACATGATCTCATGAAAGAGACAGCTGACAACATGATCTCATGAAAGAAACAGCTGATAACATGATCTCATGAAAGAGACAGCTGATAACATGATATCATGAAAGAGACAGCTGATAACATGATCTCATGAAAGAGACAGCTGATAACATGATCTCATGAAAGAGACAGCTGATAACATGATCTCATGAAAGAGACAGCTGATAATACAGCTGATAACATGATCTCATGAAAGAGACAGCTGATAATACAGCTGATAACATGATCTCATGAAAGAGACAGCTGATAACATCATCTCATGAAAGAGACAGATGATAACATGATATCATGAAAGAGACAGCTGATAACATGATCTCATGAAAGAGACAGCTGATAACATGATCTCATGAAAGAGACAGCTGATAACATGATCTCATGAAAGAGACAGCTGATAACATGATCTCATGAAAGAGACAGCTGATAACATGATCTCATGAAAGAGACAGCTGATAACATGATCCAATGAAAGAGACAGCTGATAACATGATCTCATGAAAGAGACAGCTGATAACATGATATCATGAAAGAAACAGCTGATAACATGATCCAAAGAAAGAGACAGCTGATAACATGATCTCATGAAAGAGACAGCTGATAACATGATATCATGAAAGAAACAGCTGATAACATGATCCAAAGAAAGAGACAGCTGATAACATGATCCAATGAAAGAGACAGCTGATAACATGATCTCATGAAAGAGACAGCTGATAACATGATCTCATGAAAGAGACAGCTGATAACATGATCTCATGAAAGAGACAGCTGATAACATGATCTCATGAAAGAGAAAGCTGATAACATGATCTCATGAAAGAGACAGCTGATAACATGATCTCATGAAAGAGACAGCTGATAACATGATCTCCTGAAAGAAACAGCTGACAACATGATCTCATGAAAGAGACAGCTGATAACATGATCTCATGAAAGAGACAGCTGATAACATGATCTCATGAAAGAGACACCTGATAACATGATCTCATTAAAGAAACAGCTGATAACATGATCTCATGAAAGAGACAGCTGATAGCATGATCACATGAAAGAGACAGCTGATAACATGATATCATGAAAGAGACACCTGATAGCATGATCACATTAAAGAAACAGCTGATAACATGATCTCATGAAAGAGACAGCTGATAACATGATCTCGTGAAAGAGACACCTGATAACATGATCTCATTAAAGAAACAGCTGATAACATGATCTCATGAAAGAAACAGCTGATAACATGATCTCATGAAAGAGACAGCTGATAACATGATCTCATGAAAGAAACAGCTGATAACATGATCTCATGAAAGAGACAGCTGATAACATGATATCATGAAAGAGACAGCTGATAACATGATATCATGAAAGAGACAGCTGATAACATGATCTCATGAAATAGACAGCTGATAACATGATCTCATGAAAGAGACAGCTGATAACATTATCTCGTGAAAGAGACAGCTGATAACATGATCGCATGAAAGAAACAGCTGATAACATGATCTCATGAAAGAGACAGCTGATAACATGATCTCATTAAAGAAACAGCTGATAACATGATCTCATGAAAGAGACAGCTGATAACATGATCGCATGAAAGAAACAGCTGATAACATGATCTCATGAAAGAGACAGCTGATAACATTATCTCATGAAAGAGACAGCTGATAACATGATATCATGAAAGAGACAGCTGATAACTAGATCTCATGAAAGAGACAGCTGATAACATGATCTCATGAAAGAGAAAGCTGATAACATGATCTCATGAAAGAAACAGCTGATAACATGATCTCATGAAAGAGACAGATGATAACATGATCTCATGAAAGAGACAGCTGATAGCATGATCTCATGAAAGAGACAGCTGATAACCTGATCTCATGAAAGAGACAGATGATAACATGATATCATGAAAGAGACAGCTGATAACATGATCTCATGAAAGAGACAGCTGATAACATGATCCAATGAAAGAGAAAGATGATAAAATGATCTCATGAAAGAGACAGCTGATAACATGATATCATGAAAGAGACAGCTGATAACATGATATCATGAAAGAGACAGCTGATAACATGATATCATGAAAGAGACAGCTGATAACATAATTTCATGAAAGAGACAGCTGATAACATGATCCAATGAAAGAGAAAGCTGATAGCATGATCTCATGTAAGAGGCAGCTGATAACATGATCCAAAGAAAGAGACAGCTGATAACATGATCCAATGAAAGAGACAGCTGATAACATGATCTCATGAAAGAGACAGCTGATAACATGATCCAATGAAAGAGAAAGCTGATAGCATGATCTCATGTAAGAGGCAGCTGATAACATGATCCAAAGAAAGAGACAGCTGATAACATGATCCAATGAAAGAGACAGCTGATAACATGATATCATGAAAGAGACAGCTGATAACATGATATCATGAAAGAGACAGCTGATAACATGATCTCATGAAAGAGACAGCTGATAACATGATCTCATGAAAGAGACAGCTGATAACATGATCTCATGAAAGAGACAGCTGATAACATGATCTCATGAAAGAGACAGCTGATAACATGATCTCATGAAAGAGACAGCTGATAACATGATCTCATGAAAGAGACAGCTGATAACATGATCTCCTGAAAGAAACAGCTGACAACATGATCTCATGAAAGAGACAGCTGATAACATGATCTCATGAAAGAGACAGCTGATAACATGATCTCATGAAAGAGACAGCTGATAACATGATCCAATGAAAGAGACAGCTGATAACATGATCTCATGAAAGAGACAGCTGATAACATGATATCATGAAAGAGACAGCTGATAACATGATCTCATGAAAGAGACAGCTGATAACATGATCTCATGAAAGAGACAGCTGATAACATGATCTCATGAAAGAGACAGCTGATAACATGATCTCATGAAAGAGACAGCTGATAACATGATCTCATGAAAGAGACAGCTGATAACATGATCTCATGAAAGAGACAGCTGATAACATGATCTCCTGAAAGAAACAGCTGACAACATGATCTCATGAAAGAGACAGCTGATAACATGATCTCATGAAAGAGACAGCTGATAACTTGATCTCATGAAAGAAACAGCTGATAACATGATCTCATGAAAGAGACAGCTGATAACATGATCTCATGAAAGAGACAGCTGATAACATGATATCATGAAAGAGACAGCTGATAACATGATCTCATGAAAGAGACAGCTGATAACATGATCTCATGAAAGAGACAGCTGATAACATGATCTCATGAAAGAGACAGCTGATAACATGATCTCATGAAAGAAACAGCTGATAACATGATCTCATGAAAGAGACAGCTGATAACATGATATCATGAAAGAGACAGCTGATAACATGATATCATGAAAGAGACAGCTGATAACATGATCTCATGAAATAGACAGCTGATAACATGATCTCATGAAAGAGACAGCTGATAACATGATCTCATGAAAGAGACAGCTGATAACATGATCTCATGAAAGAGACACCTGATAACATGATCTCATTAAAGAAACAGCTGATAACATGATCTCATGAAAGAGACACCTGATAACATGATCTCATTAAAGAGACAGCTGATAACATGATCTCATGAAAGAGACAGCTGATAACATGATCTCATGAAAGAGACAGCTGATAACATGATCTCATGAAAGAGACAGCTGATAACATGATCTCATGAAAGAAACAGCTGATAACATGATCTCATGAAAGAGACAGCTGATAACATGATATCATGAAAGAGACAGCTGATAACATGATATCATGAAAGAGACAGCTGATAACATGATCTCATGAAATAGACAGCTGATAACATGATCTCATGAAAGAGACAGCTGATAACATGATCTCATGAAAGAGACAGCTGATAACATGATCTCATGAAAGAGACAGCTGATAACATGATCTCATTAAAGAAACAGCTGATAACATGATCTCATGAAAGAGACAGCTGATAACATGATCTCATGAAAGAAACAGCTGATAACATGATCTCATGAAAGAGACAGCTGATAACATGATCTCATGAAAGAGACAGCTGATAACATGATATCATGAAAGAGACAGCTGATAACATGATCTCATGAAAGAGACAGCTGATAACATGATCTCATGAAAGAGACAGCTGATAACATGATCTCATGAAAGAGACAGCTGATAACATGATCTCATGAAAGAAACAGCTGATAACATGATCTCATGAAAGAGACAGCTGATAACATGATATCATGAAAGAGACAGCTGATAACATGATATCATGAAAGAGACAGCTGATAACATGATCTCATGAAATAGACAGCTGATAACATGATCTCATGAAAGAGACAGCTGATAACATGATCTCATGAAAGAGACAGCTGATAACATGATCTCATGAAAGAGACACCTGATAACATGATCTCATTAAAGAAACAGCTGATAACATGATCTCATGAAAGAGACAGCTGATAACATGATCTCATGAAAGAGACAGCTGATAACATGATCTCATGAAAGAGAAAGCTGATAACATGATCTCATGAAAGAGACAGCTGATAACATGATCCAATGAAAGAGAAAGATGATAACATGATCTCATGAAAGAAACAGCTGACAACATGATCTCATGAAAGAGACAGCTGATAACATGATCTCAAGAAAGAGACAGCTGATAACATGATCTCATGAAAGAGACAGCTGATAACATGATCTCATTAAAGAAACAGCTGATAACATGATCTCATGAAAGAAACAGCTGACAACATGATCTCATGAAATAGACAGCTGATAACATGATCTCATGAAAGAGACAGCTGATGACATGATCTCATGAAAGAGACAGCTGATATCATGATTTCATGAAAGGGACAGCTGATAACATGATCTCATGAAAGAGACAGATGATAACATGATCTCATGAAAGAGACAGCTGATAGCATGATCTCATGAAAGAGACAGCTGATAACCTGATCTCATGAAAGAGACAGATGATAACATGATATCATGAAAGAGACAGCTGATAACATGATCTCATGAAAGAGACAGCTGATAACATGATCCAATGAAAGAGAAAGATGATAACATGATCTCATGAAAGAGACAGCTGATAACTTGTTATCATGAAAGAGACAGCTGATAACATGATATCATGAAAGAGACAGCTGATAACATAATTTCATGAAAGAGACAGCTGATAACATGATCCAATGAAAGAGAAAGCTGATAGCATGATCTCATGTAAGAGGCAGCTGATAACATGATCCAAAGAAAGAGACAGCTGATATCATGATCCAATGAAAGAGACAGCTGATAACATGATCTCATGAAAGAGACAGCTGATAACATGATCCAATGAAAGAGAAAGCTGATAGCATGATCTCGTGTAAGAGGCAGCTGATAACATGATCCAAAGAAAGAGACAGCTGATAACATGATCCAATGAAAGAGACAGCTGATAACATGATATCATGAAAGAGACAGCTGATAACATGATATCATGAAAGAGACAGCTGATAACATGATCTCATGAAAGAGACAGCTGATAACATGATCTCATGAAAGAGACAGCTGATAACATGATCTCATGAAAGAGACAGCTGATAACATGATCTCATGAAAGAGACAGCTGATAACATGATCTCATGAAAGAGACAGCTGATAACATGATCTCATGAAAGAGACAGCTGATAACATGATCTCCTGAAAGAAACAGCTGACAACATGATCTCATGAAAGAGACAGCTGATAACATGATCTCATGAAAGAGACAGCTGATAACATGATCTCATGAAAGAGACAGCTGATAACATGATCCAATGAAAGAGACAGCTGATAACATGATATCATGAAAGAGACAGCTGATAACATGATATCATGAAAGAGACAGCTGATAACATGATCTCATGAAAGAGACAGCTGATAACATGATCTCATGAAAGAGACAGCTGATAACATGATCTCATGAAAGAGACAGCTGATAACATGATCTCATGAAAGAGACAGCTGATAACATGATCTCATGAAAGAGACAGCTGATAGCATGATCTCATGAAAGAGACAGCTGATAACATGATCTCCTGAAAGAAACAGCTGACAACATGATCTCATGAAAGAGACAGCTGATAACATGATCTCATGAAAGAGACAGCTGATAACATGATCTCATGAAAGAAACAGCTGATAACATGATCTCATGAAAGAGACAGCTGATAACATGATCTCATGAAAGAGACAGCTGATAACATGATATCATGAAAGAGACAGCTGATAACATGATCTCATGAAAGAGACAGCTGATAACATGATCTCATGAAAGAGACAGCTGATAACATGATCTCATGAAAGAGACAGCTGATAACATGATCTCATGAAAGAAACAGCTGATAACATGATCTCATGAAAGAGACAGCTGATAACATGATATCATGAAAGAGACAGCTGATAACATGATATCATGAAAGAGACAGCTGATAACATGATCTCATGAAATAGACAGCTGATAACATGATCTCATGAAAGAGACAGCTGATAACATGATCTCATGAAAGAGACAGCTGATAACATGATCTCATGAAAGAGACACCTGATAACATGATCTCATTAAAGAAACAGCTGATAACATGATCTCATGAAAGAGACAGCTGATAGCATGATCGCATGAAAGAAACAGCTGATAACATGATCTCATGAAAGAGACAGCTGATAACATGATCTCATGAAAGAGACAGCTGATAACATGATCTCATGAAAGAGACAGCTGATAACATGATCTCATGAAAGAGACAGCTGATAACATGATCTCATGAAAGAGAAAGCTGATAACATGATCTCATGAAAGAGACAGCTGATAACATGATCCAATGAAAGAGAAAGATGATAACATGATCTCATGAAAGAAACAGCTGACAACATGATCTCATGAAAGAGACAGCTGATAACATGATCTCAAGAAAGAGACAGCTGATAACATGATCTCATGAAAGAGACACCTGATAACATGATCTCATTAAAGAAACAGCTGATAACATGATCTCATGAAAGAAACAGCTGACAACATGATCTCATGAAATAGACAGCTGATAACATGATCTCAAGAAAGAGACAGCTGATAACATGATCTCATGAAAGAGACACCTGATAACATGATCTCATTAAAGAAACAGCTGATAACATGATCTCATGAAAGAGACAGCTGATAGCATGATCACATGAAAGAAAGAGCTGATAACATGATCTCATGAAAGAGACAGCTGATAACATGATCTCATGAAAGAGACAGCTGATAACATGATCTCATGAAAGAGACAGCTGATAACATGATCTCATGAAAGAGACAGCTGATAACATGATCTCAGGAAAGAGACAGATGATAACATGATATCATGAAAGAGACAGCTGATAACATGATCTCATGAAAGAGACAGATGATAACATGATCTCATGAAAGAGACAGCTGATAACATGATCTCATGAAAGAGACAGCTGATAACATGATCGCATGAAAGAAACAGCTGATAACATGATCTCATGAAAGAGACAGCTGATAACATGATCTCATGAAAGAGACAGCTGATAACATGATATCATGAAAGAGACAGCTGATAACATGATCTCATGAAAGAGACAGCTGATAACATGATCTCATGAAAGAGAAAGCTGATAACATGATCTCAGGAAAGAGACAGATGATAACATGATATCATGAAAGAGACAGCTGATAACATGATCTCATGAAAGAGACAGATGATAACATGATCTCATGAAAGAGACAGCTGATAACATGATCTCATGAAAGAGACAGCTGATAACATGATCGCATGAAAGAAACAGCTGATAACATGATCTCATGAAAGAGACAGCTGATAACATTATCTCATGAAAGAGACAGCTGATAACATGATATCATGAAAGAGACAGCTGATAACTAGATCTCATGAAAGAGACAGCTGATAACATGATCTCATGAAAGAGAAAGCTGATAACATGATCTCATGAAAGAAACAGCTGATAACATGATCTCATGAAAGAGACAGATGATAACATGATCTCATGAAAGAGACAGCTGATAGCATGATCTCATGAAAGAGACAGCTGATAACCTGATCTCATGAAAGAGACAGATGATAACATGATATCATGAAAGAGACAGCTGATAACATGATCTCATGAAAGAGACAGCTGATAACATGATCCAATGAAAGAGAAAGATGATAAAATGATCTCATGAAAGAGACAGCTGATAACATGATATCATGAAAGAGACAGCTGATAACATGATATCATGAAAGAGACAGCTGATAACATAATTTCATGAAAGAGACAGCTGATAACATGATCCAATGAAAGAGAAAGCTGATAGCATGATCTCATGTAAGAGGCAGCTGATAACATGATCCAAAGAAAGAGACAGCTGATAACATGATCCAATGAAAGAGACAGCTGATAACATGATCTCATGAAAGAGACAGCTGATAACATGATCCAATGAAAGAGAAAGCTGATAGCATGATCTCATGTAAGAGGCAGCTGATAACATGATCCAAAGAAAGAGACAGCTGATAACATGATCCAATGAAAGAGACAGCTGATAACATGATATCATGAAAGAGACAGCTGATAACATGATATCATGAAAGAGACAGCTGATAACATGATCTCATGAAAGAGACAGCTGATAACATGATCTCATGAAAGAGACAGCTGATAACATGATCTCATGAAAGAGACAGCTGATAACATGATCTCATGAAAGAGACAGCTGATAACATGATCTCATGAAAGAGACAGCTGATAACATGATCTCATGAAAGAGACAGCTGATAACATGATCTCCTGAAAGAAACAGCTGACAACATGATCTCATGAAAGAGACAGCTGATAACATGATCTCATGAAAGAGACAGCTGATAACATGATCTCATGAAAGAGACAGCTGATAACATGATCCAATGAAAGAGACAGCTGATAACATGATATCATGAAAGAGACAGCTGATAACATGATATCATGAAAGAGACAGCTGATAACATGATCTCATGAAAGAGACAGCTGATAACATGATCTCATGAAAGAGACAGCTGATAACATGATCTCATGAAAGAGACAGCTGATAACATGATCTCATGAAAGAGACAGCTGATAACATGATCTCATGAAAGAGACAGCTGATAACATGATCTCATGAAAGAGACAGCTGATAACATGATCTCCTGAAAGAAACAGCTGACAACATGATCTCATGAAAGAGACAGCTGATAACATGATCTCATGAAAGAGACAGCTGATAACATGATCTCATGAAAGAAACAGCTGATAACATGATCTCATGAAAGAGACAGCTGATAACATGATCTCATGAAAGAGACAGCTGATAACATGATATCATGAAAGAGACAGCTGATAACATGATCTCATGAAAGAGACAGCTGATAACATGATCTCATGAAAGAGACAGCTGATAACATGATCTCATGAAAGAGACAGCTGATAACATGATCTCATGAAAGAAACAGCTGATAACATGATCTCATGAAAGAGACAGCTGATAACATGATATCATGAAAGAGACAGCTGATAACATGATATCATGAAAGAGACAGCTGATAACATGATCTCATGAAATAGACAGCTGATAACATGATCTCATGAAATAGACAGCTGATAACATGATCTCATGAAAGAGACAGCTGATAACATGATCTCATGAAAGAGACAGCTGATAACATGATCTCATGAAAGAGACACCTGATAACATGATCTCATTAAAGAAACAGCTGATAACATGATCTCATGAAAGAGACAGCTGATAACATGATATCATGAAAGAGACAGCTGATAACATGATCTCATGAAAGAGACAGCTGATAACATGATCTCATGAAAGAGACAGCTGATAACATGATCTCATGAAAGAGACAGCTGATAACATGATCTCATGAAAGAAACAGCTGATAACATGATCTCATGAAAGAGACAGCTGATAACATGATATCATGAAAGAGACAGCTGATAACATGATATCATGAAAGAGACAGCTGATAACATGATCTCATGAAATAGACAGCTGATAACATGATCTCATGAAAGAGACAGCTGATAACATGATCTCATGAAAGAGACAGCTGATAACATGATCTCATGAAAGAGACACCTGATAACATGATCTCATTAAAGAAACAGCTGATAACATGATCTCATGAAAGAGACAGCTGATAACATGATCTCATGAAAGAAACAGCTGATAACATGATCTCATGAAAGAGACAGCTGATAACATGATCTCATGAAAGAGACAGCTGATAACATGATATCATGAAAGAGACAGCTGATAACATGATCTCATGAAAGAGACAGCTGATAACATGATCTCATGAAAGAGACAGCTGATAACATGATCTCATGAAAGAGACAGCTGATAACATGATCTCATGAAAGAAACAGCTGATAACATGATCTCATGAAAGAGACAGCTGATAACATGATATCATGAAAGAGACAGCTGATAACATGATATCATGAAAGAGACAGCTGATAACATGATCTCATGAAATAGACAGCTGATAACATGATCTCATGAAAGAGACAGCTGATAACATGATCTCATGAAAGAGACAGCTGATAACATGATCTCATGAAAGAGACACCTGATAACATGATCTCATTAAAGAAACAGCTGATAACATGATCTCATGAAAGAGACAGCTGATAACATGATCTCATGAAAGAGACAGCTGATAACATGATCTCATGAAAGAGAAAGCTGATAACATGATCTCATGAAAGAGACAGCTGATAACATGATCCAATGAAAGAGAAAGATGATAACATGATCTCATGAAAGAAACAGCTGACAACATGATCTCATGAAAGAGACAGCTGATAACATGATCTCAAGAAAGAGACAGCTGATAACATGATCTCATGAAAGAGACACCTGATAACATGATCTCATTAAAGAAACAGCTGATAACATGATCTCATGAAAGAAACAGCTGACAACATGATCTCATGAAATAGACAGCTGATAACATGATCTCATGAAAGAGACAGCTGATGACATGATCTCATGAAAGAGACAGCTGATATCATGATTTCATGAAAGGGACAGCTGATAACATGATCTCATGAAAGAGAAAGCTGATAGCATGATCTCATGAAAGAGACAGCTGATAACATGATCTCATGAAAGAGACAGCTGATAACATGATCTCATGAAAGAGACAGCTGATAACATGATATCATGAAAGAGACAGCTGATAACTAGATCTCATGAAAGAGACAGCTGATAACATGATCTCATGAAAGAGAAAGCTGATAACATGATCTCATGAAAGAGACAGCTGATAACATGATCTCATGAAAGAGACAGATGATAACATGATCTCATGAAAGAGACAGCTGATAGCATGATCTCATGAAAGAGACAGCTGATAACCTGATCTCATGAAAGAGACAGATGATAACATGATATCATGAAAGAGACAGCTGAAAACATGATCTCATGAAAGAGACAGCTGATAACATGATCCAATGAAAGAGAAAGATGATAACATGATCTCATGAAAGAGACAGCTGATAACATGATATCATGAAAGAGACAGCTGATAACATGATATCATGAAAGAGACAGCTGATAACATAATTTCATGAAAGAGACAGCTGATAACATGATCCAATGAAAGAGAAAGCTGATAGCATGATCTCATGTAAGAGGCAGCTGATAACATGATCCAAAGAAAGAGACAGCTGATAACATGATCCAATGAAAGAGACAGCTGATAACATGATCTCATGAAAGAGACAGCTGATAACATGATCCAATGAAAGAGAAAGCTGATAGCATGATCTCGTGTAAGAGGCAGCTGATAACATGATCCAAAGAAAGAGACAGCTGATAACATGATCCAATGAAAGAGACAGCTGATAACATGATATCATGAAAGAGACAGCTGATAACATGATATCATGAAAGAGACAGCTGATAACATGATCTCATGAAAGAGACAGCTGATAACATGATCTCATGAAAGAGACAGCTGATAACATGATCTCATGAAAGAGACAGCTGATAACATGATCTCATGAAAGAGACAGCTGATAACATGATCTCATGAAAGAGACAGCTGATAACATGATCTCATGAAAGAGACAGCTGATAACATGATCTCCTGAAAGAAACAGCTGACAACATGATCTCATGAAAGAGACAGCTGATAACATGATCTCATGAAAGAGACAGCTGATAACATGATCTCATGAAAGAGACAGCTGATAACATGATCCAATGAAAGAGACAGCTGATAACATGATATCATGAAAGAGACAGCTGATAACATGATATCATGAAAGAGACAGCTGATAACATGATCTCATGAAAGAGACAGCTGATAACATGATCTCATGAAAGAGACAGCTGATAACATGATCTCATGAAAGAGACAGCTGATAACATGATCTCATGAAAGAGACAGCTGATAACATGATCTCATGAAAGAGACAGCTGATAGCATGATCTCATGAAAGAGACAGCTGATAACATGATCTCCTGAAAGAAACAGCTGACAACATGATCTCATGAAAGAGACAGCTGATAACATGATCTCATGAAAGAGACAGCTGATAACATGATCTCATGAAAGAAACAGCTGATAACATGATCTCATGAAAGAGACAGCTGATAACATGATCTCATGAAAGAGACAGCTGATAACATGATATCATGAAAGAGACAGCTGATAACATGATCTCATGAAAGAGACAGCTGATAACATGATCTCATGAAAGAGACAGCTGATAACATGATCTCATGAAAGAGACAGCTGATAACATGATCTCATGAAAGAAACAGCTGATAACATGATCTCATGAAAGAGACAGCTGATAACATGATATCATGAAAGAGACAGCTGATAACATGATATCATGAAAGAGACAGCTGATAACATGATCTCATGAAATAGACAGCTGATAACATGATCTCATGAAAGAGACAGCTGATAACATGATCTCATGAAAGAGACAGCTGATAACATGATCTCATGAAAGAGACACCTGATAACATGATCTCATTAAAGAAACAGCTGATAACATGATCTCATGAAAGAGACAGCTGATAGCATGATCGCATGAAAGAAACAGCTGATAACATGATCTCATGAAAGAGACAGCTGATAACATGATCTCATGAAAGAGACAGCTGATAACATGATCTCATGAAAGAGACAGCTGATAACATGATCTCATGAAAGAGACAGCTGATAACATGATCTCATGAAAGAGAAAGCTGATAACATGATCTCATGAAAGAGACAGCTGATAACATGATCCAATGAAAGAGAAAGATGATAACATGATCTCATGAAAGAAACAGCTGACAACATGATCTCATGAAAGAGACAGCTGATAACATGATCTCAAGAAAGAGACAGCTGATAACATGATCTCATGAAAGAGACACCTGATAACATGATCTCATTAAAGAAACAGCTGATAACATGATCTCATGAAAGAAACAGCTGACAACATGATCTCATGAAATAGACAGCTGATAACATGATCTCAAGAAAGAGACAGCTGATAACATGATCTCATGAAAGAGACACCTGATAACATGATCTCATTAAAGAAACAGCTGATAACATGATCTCATGAAAGAGACAGCTGATAGCATGATCACATGAAAGAAAGAGCTGATAACATGATCTCATGAAAGAGACAGCTGATAACATGATCTCATGAAAGAGACAGCTGATAACATGATCTCATGAAAGAGACAGCTGATAACATGATCTCATGAAAGAGACAGCTGATAACATGATCTCAGGAAAGAGACAGATGATAACATGATATCATGAAAGAGACAGCTGATAACATGATCTCATGAAAGAGACAGATGATAACATGATCTCATGAAAGAGACAGCTGATAACATGATCTCATGAAAGAGACAGCTGATAACATGATCGCATGAAAGAAACAGCTGATAACATGATCTCATGAAAGAGACAGCTGATAACATGATCTCATGAAAGAGACAGCTGATAACATGATATCATGAAAGAGACAGCTGATAACATGATCTCATGAAAGAGACAGCTGATAACATGATCTCATGAAAGAGACAGATGATAACATGATCTCAAGAAAGAGACAGCTGATAACATGATCTCATGAAAGAGACAGCTGATAACATGATCTCATGAAAGAGACAGATGATAACATGATATCATGAAAGAGACAGTTGATAACATGATCTCATGAAAGAGACAGCTGATAACATGATCCAATGAAAGAGAAAGATGATAACATGATCTCATGAAAGAGACAGCTGATAACATGATATCATGAAAGAGACAGCTGATAACATGATATCATGAAAGAGACAGCTGATAACATGATATCATGAAAGAGACAGCTGATAACATGATTTCATGAAAAAGACAGCTGATAACATGATCTCATGAAAGAGACAGCTGATAACATGATCTCATGAAAGAGACAGCTGTTAACATGATCCAATGAAAGAGAAAGCTGATAGCATGATTTCATGAAAGAGACAGCTGATAACATGATCCAATGAAAGAGAAAGCTGATAGCATGATTTCATGAAAGAGACAGCTGATAACATGATTTCATGAAAAAGACAGCTGATAACATGATCTCATGAAAGAAACAGCTGATAACATGATCTCATGAAAGAGACAGCTGTTAACATGATCCAATGAAAGAGAAAGCTGACACCATGATCTCATGAAAGAAACAGCTGACAACATGATCTCATGAAAGAGACAGCTGATAACATGATCTCAAGAAAGAGACAGCTGATAACATGATCTCATGAAAGAGACACCTGATAACATGATCTCATTAAAGAAACAGCTGATAACATGATCTCATGAAAGAAACAGCTGACAACATGATCTCATGAAATAGACAGCTGATAACATGATCTCAAGAAAGAGACACCTGATAACATGATCTCATTAAAGAAACAGCTGATAACATGATCTCATGAAAGAGACAGCTGATAGCATGATCACATGAAAGAAAGAGCTGATAACATGATCTCATGAAAGAGACAGCTGATAACATGATCTCATGAAAGAGACAGCTGATAACATGATCTCATGAAAGAGACAGCTGATAACATGATCTCATGAAAGAGACAGCTGATAACATGATCCAATGAAAGAGAAAGATGATAACATGATCTCATGAAAGAGACAGCTGATAACATGATATCATGAAAGAGACAGCTGATAACATGATATCATGAAAGAGACAGCTGATAACATGATATCATGAAAGAGACAGCTGATAACATGATTTCATGAAAGAGACAGCTGATAACATGATTTCATGAAAAAGACAGCTGATAACATGATCTCATGAAAGAGACAGCTGATAACATGATCTCATGAAAGAGACAGCTGTTAACATGATCCAATGAAAGAGAAAGCTGATAGCATGATCTCATGTAAGAGGCAGCTGATAACATGATCCAAAGAAAGAGACAGCTGATAACATGATCCAATGAAAGAGACAGCTGATAACATGATATCATGAAAGAGACAGCTGATAACATGATCTCATGAAAGAGACAGCTGATAACATGATCTCATGAAAGAGACAGCTGACAACATGATCTCATGAAAGAGACAGCTGATAACATGATCTCATGAAAGAGACAGATGATAACATGATCTCATGAAAGAGACAGCTGATAGCATGATCTCATGAAAGAGACAGCTGATAACCTGATCTCATGAAAGAGACAGATGATAACATGATATCATGAAAGAGACAGCTGATAACATGATCTCATGAAAGAGACAGCTGATAACATGATCCAATGAAAGAGAAAGATGATAACATGATCTCATGAAAGAGACAGCTGATAACATGATATCATGAAAGAGACAGCTGATAACATGATCTCATGAAAGAGACAGCTGACAACATGATCTCATGAAAGAGACAGCTGATAACATGATCTCATGAAAGAGACAGATGATAACATGATCTCATGAAAGAGACAGCTGATAGCATGATCTCATGAAAGAGACAGCTGATAACCTGATCTCATGAAAGAGACAGATGATAACATGATATCATGAAAGAGACAGCTGATAACATGATCTCATGAAAGAGACAGCTGATAACATGATCCAATGAAAGAGAAAGATGATAACATGATCTCATGAAAGAGACAGCTGATAACATGATATCATGAAAGAGACAGCTGATAACATGATATCATGAAAGAGACAGCTGATAACATAATTTCATGAAAGAGACAGCTGATAACATGATCCAAAGAAAGAGACAGCTGATAACATGATCCAATGAAAGAGAAAGCTGATAGCATGATCTCATGTAAGAGGCAGCTGATAACATGATCCAAAGAAAGAGACAGCTGATAACATGATCCAATGAAAGAGACAGCTGATAACATGATCTCATGAAAGAGACAGCTGATAACATGATCCAATGAAAGAGAAAGCTGATAGCATGATCTCATGTAAGAGGCAGCTGATAACATGATCCAAAGAAAGAGACAGCTGATAACATGATCCAATGAAAGAGACAGCTGATAACATGATATCATGAAAGAGACAGCTGATAACATGATATCATGAAAGAGACAGCTGATAACATGATCTCATGAAAGAGACAGCTGATAACATGATCTCATGAAAGAGACAGCTGATAACATGATCTCATGAAAGAGACAGCTGATAACATGATCTCATGAAAGAGACAGCTGATAACATGATCTCATGAAAGAGACAGCTGATAACATGATCTGATGAAAGAGACAGCTGATAACATGATCTCCTGAAAGAAACAGCTGACAACATGATCTCATGAAAGAGACAGCTGATAACATGATCTCATGAAAGAGACAGCTGATAACATAATCTCATGAAAGAGACAGCTGATAACATGATCCAATGAAAGAGACAGCTGATAACATGATATCATGAAAGAGACAGCTGATAACATGATATCATGAAAGAGACAGCTGATAACATGATATCATGAAAGAGACAGCTGATAACATGATCTCATGAAATAGACAGCTGATAACATGATCTCATGAAAGAGACAGCTGATAACATGATCTCATGAAAGAGACAGCTGATAACATTATCTCGTGAAAGAGACAGCTGATAACATGATCGCATGAAAGAAACAGCTGATAACATGATCTCATTAAAGAAACAGCTGATAACATGATCTCATGAAAGAGACAGCTGATAACATGATCGCATGAAAGAAACAGCTGATAACATGATCTCATGAAAGAGACAGCTGATAACATTATCTCATGAAAGAGACAGCTGATAACATGATATCATGAAAGAGACAGCTGATAACATGATCTCATGAAAGAGACAGCTGATAACATGATCTCATGAAAGAGAAAGCTGATAACATGATCTCATGAAAGAGACAGCTGATAACATGATCTCATGAAAGAGACAGATGATAACATGATCTCATGAAAGAGACAGCTGATAGCATGATCTCATGAAAGAGACAGCTGATAACCTGATCTCATGAAAGAGACAGATGATAACATGATATCATGAAAGAGACAGCTGATAACATGATCTCATGAAAGAGACAGCTGATAACATGATCCAATGAAAGAGAAAGATGATAACATGATCTCATGAAAGAGACAGCTGATAACATGATATCATGAAAGAGACAGCTGATAACATGATATCATGAAAGAGACAGCTGATAACATGATCTCAAGAAAGAGACAGCTGATAACATGATCTCATGAAAGAGACACCTGATAACATGATCTCATTAAAGAAACAGCTGATAACATGATCTCATGAAAGAAACAGCTGACAACATGATCTCATGAAATAGACAGCTGATAACATGATCTCAAGAAAGAGACACCTGATAACATGATCTCATTAAAGAAACAGCTGATAACATGATCTCATGAAAGAGACAGCTGATAGCATGATCACATGAAAGAAAGAGCTGATAACATGATCTCATGAAAGAGACAGCTGATAACATGATCTCATGAAAGAGACAGCTGATAACATGATCTCATGAAAGAGACAGCTGATAACATGATCTCATGAAAGAGACAGCTGATAACATGATCTCAGGAAAGAGACAGATGATAACATGATATCATGAAAGAGACAGCGGATAACATGATCTCATGAAAGAAACAGCTGATAACATGATCTCAGGAAAGAGACAGATGATAACATGATATCATGAAAGAGACAGCTGATAACATGATCTCATGAAAGAGACAGCTGATAACATTATCTCATGAAAGAGACAGCTGATAACATTATCTCATGAAAGAGACAGCTGATAACATGATCTCATGAAAGAGACAGATGATAACATGATCTCATGAAAGAGACAGCTGATAACATGATCTCATGAAAGAGACAGCTGATAACATGATCTCATGAAAGAGACAGATGATAACATGATATCATGAAAGAGACAGCTGATAACATGATCTCATGAAAGAGACAGCTGATAACATGATCCAATGAAAGAGAAAGATGATAACATGATCCAAAGAAAGAGACAGCTGATAACATGATCTCATGAAAGAGACAGATGATAACATGATATCATGAAAGAGACAGCTGATAACATGATATCATGAAAGAGACAGCTGAAAACATGATTTCATGAAAGAGACAGCTGATAACATGATCTCATGAAAGAGACAGCTGATAACATGATCTCATGAAAGAGACAGCTGTTAACATGATCCAATGAAAGAGAAAGCTGATAGCATGATCTCATGTAAGAGGCAGCTGATAACATGATCCAAAGAAAGAGACAGCTGATAACATGATCCAATGAAAGAGACAGCTGATAACATGATATCATGAAAGAGACAGCTGATAACATGATCTCATGAAAGAGACAGCTGATAACATGATCTCATGAAAGAGACAGCTGACAACATGATCTCATGAAAGAGACAGCTGATAACATGATCTCATGAAAGAGACAGATGATAACATGATCTCATGAAAGAGACAGCTGATAGCATGATCTCATGAAAGAGACAGCTGATAACCTGATCTCATGAAAGAGACAGATGATAACATGATATCATGAAAGAGACAGCTGATAACATGATCTCATGAAAGAGACAGCTGATAACATGATCCAATGAAAGAGAAAGATGATAACATGATCTCATGAAAGAGACAGCTGATAACATGATCTCATGAAAGAGACAGCTGATAACATGATCTCATGAAAGAGACAGCTGACAACATGATCTCATGAAAGAGACAGCTGATAACATGATCTCATGAAAGAGACAGATGATAACATGATCTCATGAAAGAGACAGCTGATAGCATGATCTCATGAAAGAGACAGCTGATAACCTGATCTCATGAAAGAGACAGATGATAACATGATATCATGAAAGAGACAGCTGATAACATGATCTCATGAAAGAGACAGCTGATAACATGATCCAATGAAAGAGAAAGATGATAACATGATCTCATGAAAGAGACAGCTGATAACATGATATCATGAAAGAGACAGCTGATAACATGATATCATGAAAGAGACAGCTGATAACATAATTTCATGAAAGAGACAGCTGATAACATGATCCAATGAAAGAGAAAGCTGATAGCATGATCTCATGTAAGAGGCAGCTGATAACATGATCCAAAGAAAGAGACAGCTGATAACATGATCCAATGAAAGAGACAGCTGATAACATGATCTCATGAAAGAGACAGCTGATAACATGATCCAATGAAAGAGAAAGCTGATAGCATGATCTCATGTAAGAGGCAGCTGATAACATGATCCAAAGAAAGAGACAGCTGATAACATGATCCAATGAAAGAGACAGCTGATAACATGATCTCATGAAAGAGACAGCTGATAACATGATCTCATGAAAGAGACAGCTGATAACATGATCTCATGAAAGAGACAGCTGACAACATGATCTCATGAAAGAGACAGCTGATAACATGATCTCATGAAAGAGACAGATGATAACATGATCTCATGAAAGAGACAGCTGATAGCATGATCTCATGAAAGAGACAGCTGATAACCTGATCTCATGAAAGAGACAGATGATAACATGATATCATGAAAGAGACAGCTGATAACATGATCTCATGAAAGAGACAGCTGATAACATGATCCAATGAAAGAGAAAGATGATAACATGATCTCATGAAAGAGACAGCTGATAACATGATATCATGAAAGAGACAGCTGATAACATGATATCATGAAAGAGACAGCTGATAACATAATTTCATGAAAGAGACAGCTGATAACATGATCCAATGAAAGAGAAAGCTGATAGCATGATCTCATGTAAGAGGCAGCTGATAACATGATCCAAAGAAAGAGACAGCTGATAACATGATCCAATGAAAGAGACAGCTGATAACATGATCTCATGAAAGAGACAGCTGATAACATGATCCAATGAAAGAGAAAGCTGATAGCATGATCTCATGTAAGAGGCAGCTGATAACATGATCCAAAGAAAGAGACAGCTGATAACATGATCCAATGAAAGAGACAGCTGATAACATGATATCATGAAAGAGACAGCTGATAACATGATATCATGAAAGAGACAGCTGATAACATGATCTCATGAAAGAGACAGCTGATAACATGATCTCATGAAAGAGACAGCTGATAACATGATCTCATGAAAGAGACAGCTGATAACATGATCTCATGAAAGAGACAGCTGATAACATGATCTCATGAAAGAGACAGCTGATAACATGATCTGATGAAAGAGACAGCTGATAACATGATCTCCTGAAAGAAACAGCTGACAACATGATCTCATGAAAGAGACAGCTGATAACATGATCTCATGAAAGAGACAGCTGATAACATGATCTCATGAAAGAGACAGCTGATAACATGATCCAATGAAAGAGACAGCTGATAACATGATATCATGAAAGAGACAGCTGATAACATGATATCATGAAAGAGACAGCTGATAACATGATATCATGAAAGAGACAGCTGATAACATGATCTCATGAAATAGACAGCTGATAACATGATCTCATGAAAGAGACAGCTGATAACATGATCTCATGAAAGAGACAGCTGATAACATTATCTCGTGAAAGAGACAGCTGATAACATGATCGCATGAAAGAAACAGCTGATAACATGATCTCATTAAAGAAACAGCTGATAACATGATCTCATGAAAGAGACAGCTGATAACATGATCGCATGAAAGAAACAGCTGATAACATGATCTCATGAAAGAGACAGCTGATAACATTATCTCATGAAAGAGACAGCTGATAACATGATATCATGAAAGAGACAGCTGATAACATGATCTCATGAAAGAGACAGCTGATAACATGATCTCATGAAAGAGAAAGCTGATAACATGATCTCATGAAAGAGACAGCTGATAACATGATCTCATGAAAGAGACAGATGATAACATGATCTCATGAAAGAGACAGCTGATAGCATGATCTCATGAAAGAGACAGCTGATAACCTGATCTCATGAAAGAGACAGATGATAACATGATATCATGAAAGAGACAGCTGATAACATGATCTCATGAAAGAGACAGCTGATAACATGATCCAATGAAAGAGAAAGATGATAACATGATCTCATGAAAGAGACAGCTGATAACATGATATCATGAAAGAGGCAGCTGATAACATGATATCATGAAAGAGACAGCTGATAACATGATCTCAAGAAAGAGACAGCTGATAACATGATCTCATGAAAGAGACACCTGATAACATGATCTCATTAAAGAAACAGCTGATAACATGATCTCATGAAAGAAACAGCTGACAACATGATCTCATGAAATAGACAGCTGATAACATGATCTCAAGAAAGAGACACCTGATAACATGATCTCATTAAAGAAACAGCTGATAACATGATCTCATGAAAGAGACAGCTGATAGCATGATCACATGAAAGAAAGAGCTGATAACATGATCTCATGAAAGAGACAGCTGATAACATGATCTCATGAAAGAGACAGCTGATAACATGATCTCATGAAAGAGACAGCTGATAACATGATCTCATGAAAGAGACAGCTGATAACATGATCTCAGGAAAGAGACAGATGATAACATGATATCATGAAAGAGACAGCGGATAACATGATCTCATGAAAGAAACAGCTGATAACATGATCTCAGGAAAGAGACAGATGATAACATGATATCATGAAAGAGACAGCTGATAACATGATCTCATGAAAGAGACAGCTGATAACATTATCTCATGAAAGAGACAGCTGATAACATTATCTCATGAAAGAGACAGCTGATAACATGATCTCATGAAAGAGACAGATGATAACATGATCTCATGAAAGAGACAGCTGATAACATGATCTCATGAAAGAGACAGCTGATAACATGATCTCATGAAAGAGACAGATGATAACATGATATCATGAAAGAGACAGCTGATAACATGATCTCATGAAAGAGACAGCTGATAACATGATCCAATGAAAGAGAAAGATGATAACATGATCTCATGAAAGAGACAGCTGATAACATGATATCATGAAAGAGACAGCTGATAACATGATATCATGAAAGAGACAGCTGATAACATATCATGAAAGAGACAGCTGATAACATGATTTCATGAAAGAGACAGCTGATAACATGATCTCATGAAAGAGACAGCTGATAACATGATCTCATGAAAGAGACAGCTGTTAACATGATCCAATGAAAGAGAAAGCTGATAGCATGATCTCATGTAAGAGGCAGCTGATAACATGATCCAAAGAAAGAGACAGCTGATAACATGATCCAATGAAAGAGACAGCTGATAACATGATATCATGAAAGAGGCAGCTGATAACATGATCTCATGAAAGAGACAGCTGATAACATGATCTCATGAAAGAGACAGCTGACAACATGATCTCATGAAAGAGACAGCTGATAACATGATCTCATGAAAGAGACAGATGATAACATGATCTCATGAAAGAGACAGCTGATAGCATGATCTCATGAAAGAGACAGCTGATAACCTGATCTCATGAAAGAGACAGATGATAACATGATATCATGAAAGAGACAGCTGATAACATGATCTCATGAAAGAGACAGCTGATAACATGATCCAATGAAAGAGAAAGATGATAACATGATCTCATGAAAGAGACAGCTGATAACATGATCTCATGAAAGAGACAGCTGATAACATGATCTCATGAAAGAGACAGCTGACAACATGATCTCATGAAAGAGACAGCTGATAACATGATCTCATGAAAGAGACAGATGATAACATGATCTCATGAAAGAGACAGCTGATAGCATGATCTCATGAAAGAGACAGCTGATAACCTGATCTCATGAAAGAGACAGATGATAACATGATATCATGAAAGAGACAGCTGATAACATGATCTCATGAAAGAGACAGCTGATAACATGATCCAATGAAAGAGAAAGATGATAACATGATCTCATGAAAGAGACAGCTGATAACATGATATCATGAAAGAGACAGCTGATAACATGATATCATGAAAGAGACAGCTGATAACATAATTTCATGAAAGAGACAGCTGATAACATGATCCAATGAAAGAGAAAGCTGATAGCATGATCTCATGTAAGAGGCAGCTGATAACATGATCCAAAGAAAGAGACAGCTGATAACATGATCCAATGAAAGAGACAGCTGATAACATGATCTCATGAAAGAGACAGCTGATAACATGATCCAATGAAAGAGAAAGCTGATAGCATGATCTCATGTAAGAGGCAGCTGATAACATGATCCAAAGAAAGAGACAGCTGATAACATGATCCAATGAAAGAGACAGCTGATAACATGATATCATGAAAGAGACAGCTGATAACATGATATCATGAAAGAGACAGCTGATAACATGATCTCATGAAAGAGACAGCTGATAACATGATCTCATGAAAGAGACAGCTGATAACATGATCTCATGAAAGAGACAGCTGATAACATGATCTCATGAAAGAGACAGCTGATAACATGATCTCATGAAAGAGACAGCTGATAACATGATCTCATGAAAGAGACAGCTGATAACATGATCTGATGAAAGAGACAGCTGATAACATGATCTCCTGAAAGAAACAGCTGACAACATGATCTCATGAAAGAGACAGCTGATAACATGATCTCATGAAAGAGACAGCTGATAACATGATCTCATGAAAGAGACAGCTGATAACATGATCCAATGAAAGAGACAGCTGATAACATGATATCATGAAAGAGACAGCTGATAACATGATATCATGAAAGAGACAGCTGATAACATGATATCATGAAAGAGACAGCTGATAACATGATCTCATGAAATAGACAGCTGATAACATGATCTCATGAAAGAGACAGCTGATAACATGATCTCATGAAAGAGACAGCTGATAACATTATCTCGTGAAAGAGACAGCTGATAACATGATCGCATGAAAGAAACAGCTGATAACATGATCTCATTAAAGAAACAGCTGATAACATGATCTCATGAAAGAGACAGCTGATAACATGATCGCATGAAAGAAACAGCTGATAACATGATCTCATGAAAGAGACAGCTGATAACATTATCTCATGAAAGAGACAGCTGATAACATGATATCATGAAAGAGACAGCTGATAACATAATCTCATGAAAGAGACAGCTGATAACATGATCTCATGAAAGAGAAAGCTGATAACATGATCTCATGAAAGAGACAGCTGATAACATGATCTCATGAAAGAGACAGATGATAACATGATCTCATGAAAGAGACAGCTGATAGCATGATCTCATGAAAGAGACAGCTGATAACCTGATCTCATGAAAGAGACAGATGATAACATGATATCATGAAAGAGACAGCTGATAACATGATCTCATGAAAGAGACAGCTGATAACATGATCCAATGAAAGAGAAAGATGATAACATGATCTCATGAAAGAGACAGCTGATAACATGATATCATGAAAGAGACAGCTGATAACATGATATCATGAAAGAGACAGCTGATAACATAATTTCATGAAAGAGACAGCTGATAACATGATCCAATGAAAGAGAAAGCTGATAGCATGATCTCATGTAAGAGGCAGCTGATAACATGATCCAAAGAAAGAGACAGCTGATAACATGATCCAATGAAAGAGACAGCTGATAACATGATCTCATGAAAGAGACAGCTGATAACATGATCCAATGAAAGAGAAAGCTGATAGCATGATCTCATGTAAGAGGCAGCTGATAACATGATCCAAAGAAAGAGACAGCTGATAACATGATCCAATGAAAGAGACAGCTGATAACATGATATCATGAAATAGACAGCTGATAACATGATATCATGAAAGAGACAGCTGATAACATGATCTCATGAAAGAGACAGCTGATAACATGATCTCAGGAAAGAGACAGATGATAACATGATATCATGAAAGAGACAGCTGATAACATGATCTCATGAAAGAGACAGCTGATAACATGATCTCATGAAAGAGACAGCTGATAACATGATCTCATGAAAGAGACAGCTGATAACATGATCTCATGAAAGAGACAGCTGATAACATGATCTCCTGAAAGAAACAGCTGACAACATGATCTCATGAAAGAGACAGCTGATAACATGATCTCATGAAAGAGACAGCTGATAACATGATCTCATGAAAGAGACAGCTGATAACATGATCCAATGAAAGAGACAGCTGATAACATGATATCATGAAAGAGACAGCTGATAACATGATATCATGAAAGAGACAGCTGATAACATGATCTCATGAAAGAGACAGCTGATAACATGATCTCATGAAAGAGACAGCTGATAACATGATCTCATGAAAGAGACAGCTGATAACATGATCTCATGAAAGAGACAGCTGATAACATGATCTCATGAAAGAGACAGCTGATAACATGATCTCCTGAAAGAAACAGCTGACAACATGATCTCATGAAAGAGACAGCTGATAACATGATCTCATGAAAGAGACAGCTGATAACATGATCTCATGAAAGAAACAGCTGATAACATGATCTCATGAAAGAGACAGCTGATAACATGATCTCATGAAAGAGACAGCTGATAACATGATATCATGAAAGAGACAGCTGATAACATGATCTCATGAAAGAGACAGCTGATAACATGATCTCATGAAAGAGACAGCTGATAACATGATCTCATGAAAGAGACAGCTGATAACATGATCTCATGAAAGAAACAGCTGATAACATGATCTCATGAAAGAGACAGCTGATAACATGATATCATGAAAGAGACAGCTGATAACATGATATCATGAAAGAGACAGCTGATAACATGATCTCATGAAATAGACAGCTGATAACATGATCTCATGAAAGAGACAGCTGATAACATGATCTCATGAAAGAGACAGCTGATAACATGATCTCATGAAAGAGACACCTGATAACATGATCTCATTAAAGAAACAGCTGATAACATGATCTCATGAAAGAGACAGCTGATAGCATGATCGCATGAAAGAAACAGCTGATAACATGATCTCATGAAAGAGACAGCTGATAACATGATCTCATGAAAGAGACAGCTGATAACATGATCTCATGAAAGAGACAGCTGATAACATGATCTCATGAAAGAGACAGCTGATAACATGATCTCATGAAAGAGAAAGCTGATAACATGATCTCATGAAAGAGACAGCTGATAACATGATCCAATGAAAGAGAAAGATGATAACATGATCTCATGAAAGAAACAGCTGACAACATGATCTCATGAAAGAGACAGCTGATAACATGATCTCAAGAAAGAGACAGCTGATAACATGATCTCATGAAAGAGACACCTGATAACATGATCTCATTAAAGAAACAGCTGATAACATGATCTCATGAAAGAAACAGCTGACAACATGATCTCATGAAATAGACAGCTGATAACATGATCTCAAGAAAGAGACAGCTGATAACATGATCTCATGAAAGAGACACCTGATAACATGATCTCATTAAAGAAACAGCTGATAACATGATCTCATGAAAGAGACAGCTGATAGCATGATCACATGAAAGAAAGAGCTGATAACATGATCTCATGAAAGAGACAGCTGATAACATGATCTCATGAAAGAGACAGCTGATAACATGATCTCATGAAAGAGACAGCTGATAACATGATCTCATGAAAGAGACAGCTGATAACATGATCTCAGGAAAGAGACAGATGATAACATGATATCATGAAAGAGACAGCTGATAACATGATCTCATGAAAGAGACAGATGATAACATGATCTCATGAAAGAGACAGCTGATAACATGATCTCATGAAAGAGACAGCTGATAACATGATCGCATGAAAGAAACAGCTGATAACATGATCTCATGAAAGAGACAGCTGATAACATGATCTCATGAAAGAGACAGCTGATAACATGATATCATGAAAGAGACAGCTGATAACATGATCTCATGAAAGAGACAGCTGATAACATGATCTCATGAAAGAGACAGATGATAACATGATCTCAAGAAAGAGACAGCTGATAACATGATCTCATGAAAGAGACAGCTGATAACATGATCTCATGAAAGAGACAGATGATAACATGATATCATGAAAGAGACAGTTGATAACATGATCTCATGAAAGAGACAGCTGATAACATGATCCAATGAAAGAGAAAGATGATAACATGATCTCATGAAAGAGACAGCTGATAACATGATATCATGAAAGAGACAGCTGATAACATGATATCATGAAAGAGACAGCTGATAACATGATATCATGAAAGAGACAGCTGATAACATGATTTCATGAAAAAGACAGCTGATAACATGATCTCATGAAAGAGGCAGCTGATAACATGATCTCATGAAAGAGACAGCTGTTAACATGATCCAATGAAAGAGAAAGCTGATAGCATGATTTCATGAAAGAGACAGCTGATAACATGATCCAATGAAAGAGAAAGCTGATAGCATGATTTCATGAAAGAGACAGCTGATAACATGATTTCATGAAAAAGACAGCTGATAACATGATCTCATGAAAGAAACAGCTGATAACATGATCTCATGAAAGAGACAGCTGTTAACATGATCCAATAAAAGAGAAAGCTGACACCATGATCTCATGAAAGAAACAGCTGACAACATGATCTCATGAAAGAGACAGCTGATAACATGATCTCAAGAAAGAGACAGCTGATAACATGATCTCATGAAAGAGACACCTGATAACATGATCTCATTAAAGAAACAGCTGATAACATGATCTCATGAAAGAAACAGCTGACAACATGATCTCATGAAATAGACAGCTGATAACATGATCTCAAGAAAGAGACACCTGATAACATGATCTCATTAAAGAAACAGCTGATAACATGATCTCATGAAAGAGACAGCTGATAGCATGATCACATGAAAGAAAGAGCTGATAACATGATCTCATGAAAGAGACAGCTGATAACATGATCTCATGAAAGAGACAGCTGATAACATGATCTCATGAAAGAGACAGCTGATAACATGATCTCATGAAAGAGACAGCTGATAACATGATCTCAGGAAAGAGACAGATGATAACATGATATCATGAAAGAGACAGCGGATAACATGATCTCATGAAAGAAACAGCTGATAACATGATCTCAGGAAAGAGACAGATGATAACATGATATCATGAAAGAGACAGCTGATAACATGATCTCATGAAAGAGACAGCTGATAACATGATATCATGAAAGAGACAGCTGATAACATTATCTCATGAAAGAGACAGCTGATAACATGATCTCATGAAAGAGACAGATGATAACATGATCTCATGAAAGAGACAGCTGATAACATGATCTCATGAAAGAGACAGCTGATAACATGATCTCATGAAAGAGACAGATGATAACATGATATCATGAAAGAGACAGCTGATAACATGATCTCATGAAAGAGACAGCTGATAACATGATCCAATGAAAGAGAAAGATGATAACATGATCTCATGAAAGAGACAGCTGATAACATGATATCATGAAAGAGACAGCTGATAACATGATATCATGAAAGAGACAGCTGATAACATGATATCATGAAAGAGACAGCTGATAACATGATTTCATGAAAGAGACAGCTGATAACATGATTTCATGAAAAAGACAGCTGATAACATGATCTCATGAAAGAGACAGCTGATAACATGATCTCATGAAAGAGACAGCTGTTAACATGATCCAATGAAAGAGAAAGCTGACAGCATGATCTCATGTAAGAGGCAGCTGATAACATGATCCAAAGAAAGAGACAGCTGATAACATGATCCAATGAAAGAGACAGCTGATAACATGATATCATGAAAGAGACAGATGATAACATGATCTCATGAAAGAGACAGCTGATAACATCATCTCATGAAAGAGACAGCTGACAACATGATCTCATGAAAGAGACAGCTGATAACATGATCTCATGAAAGAGACAGATGATAACATGATCTCATGAAAGAGACAGCTGATAGCATGATCTCATGAAAGAGAAAGCTGATAACCTGATCTCATGAAAGAGACAGATGATAACATGATATCATGAAAGAGACAGCTGATAACATGATCTCATGAAAGAGACAGCTGATAACATGATCCAATGAAAGAGAAAGATGATAACATGATCTCATGAAAGAGACAGCTGATAACATGATCTCATGAAAGAGACAGCTGATAACATGATCTCATGAAAGAGACAGCTGACAACATGATCTCATGAAAGAGACAGCTGATAACATGATCTCATGAAAGAGACAGATGATAACATGATCTCATGAAAGAGACAGCTGATAGCATGATCTCATGAAAGAGATAGCTGATAACCTGATCTCATGAAAGAGACAGATGATAACATGATATCATGAAAGAGACAGCTGATAACATGATCTCATGAAAGAGACAGCTGATAACATGATCCAATGAAAGAGAAAGATGATAACATGATCTCATGAAAGAGACAGCTGATAACATGATATCATGAAAGAGACAGCTGATAACATGATATCATGAAAGAGACAGCTGATAACATAATTTCATGAAAGAGACAGCTGATAACATGATCCAATGAAAGAGAAAGCTGATAGCATGATCTCATGTAAGAGGCAGCTGATAACATGATCCAAAGAAAGAGACAGCTGATAACATGATCCAATGAAAGAGACAGCTGATAACATGATCTCATGAAAGAGACAGCTGATAACATGATCCAATGAAAGAGAAAGCTGATAGCATGATCTCATGTAAGAGGCAGCTGATAACATGATCCAAAGAAAGAGACAGCTGATAACATGATCCAATGAAAGAGACAGCTGATAACATGATATCATGAAAGAGACAGCTGATAACATGATATCATGAAAGAGACAGCTGATAACATGATCTCATGAAAGAGACAGCTGATAACATGATCTCATGAAAGAGACAGCTGATAACATGATCTCATGAAAGAGACAGCTGATAACATGATCTCATGAAAGAGACAGCTGATAACATGATCTCATGAAAGAGACAGCTGATAACATGGTCTCATGAAAGAGACAGCTGATAACATGATCTCCTGAAAGAAACAGCTGACAACATGATCTCATGAAAGAGACAGCTGATAACATGATCTCATGAAAGAGACAGCTGATAACATGATCTCATGAAAGAGACAGCTGATAACATGATCCAATGAAAGAGACAGCTGATAACATGATATCATGAAAGAGACAGCTGATAACATGATATCATGAAAGAGACAGCTGATAACATGATCTCATGAAAGAGACAGCTGATAACATGATCTCATGAAAGAGACAGCTGATAACATGATCTCATGAAAGAGACAGCTGATAACATGATCTCATGAAAGAGACGGCTGATAACATGATCTCATGAAAGAGACAGCTGATAACATGATCTCATGAAAGAGACAGCTGATAACATGATCTCCTGAAAGAAACAGCTGACAACATGATCTCATGAAAGAGACAGCTGATAACATGATCTCATGAAAGAGACAGCTGATAACATGATCTCATGAAAGAAACAGCTGATAACATGATCTCATGAAAGAGACAGCTGATAACATGATCTCATGAAAGAGACAGCTGATAACATGATATCATGAAAGAGACAGCTGATAACATGATCTCATGAAAGAGACAGCTGATAACATGATCTCATGAAAGAGACAGCTGATAACATGATCTCATGAAAGAGACAGCTGACAACATGATCTCATGAAAGAGACAGCTGATAACATGATCTCATGAAAGAGACAGATGATAACATGATCTCATGAAAGAGACAGCTGATAGCATGATCTCATGAAAGAGACAGCTGATAACCTGATCTCATGAAAGAGACAGATGATAACATGATATCATGAAAGAGACAGCTGATAACATGATCTCATGAAAGAGACAGCTGATAACATGATCCAATGAAAGAGAAAGATGATAACATGATCTCATGAAAGAGACAGCTGATAACATGATATCATGAAAGAGACAGCTGATAACATGATATCATGAAAGAGACAGCTGATAACATAATTTCATGAAAGAGACAGCTGATAACATGATCCAATGAAAGAGAAAGCTGATAGCATGATCTCATGTAAGAGGCAGCTGATAACATGATCCAAAGAAAGAGACAGCTGATAACATGATCCAATGAAAGAGACAGCTGATAACATGATCTCATGAAAGAGACAGCTGATAACATGATCCAATGAAAGAGAAAGCTGATAGCATGATCTCATGTAAGAGGCAGCTGATAACATGATCCAAAGAAAGAGACAGCTGATAACATGATCCAATGAAAGAGACAGCTGATAACATGATATCATGAAAGAGACAGCTGATAACATGATATCATGAAAGAGACAGCTGATAACATGATCTCATGAAAGAGACAGCTGATAACATGATCTCATGAAAGAGACAGCTGATAACATGATCTCATGAAAGAGACAGCTGATAACATGATCTCATGAAAGAGACAGCTGATAACATGATCTCATGAAAGAGACAGCTGATAACATGATCTCATGAAAGAGACAGCTGATAACATGATCTCCTGAAAGAAACAGCTGACAACATGATCTCATGAAAGAGACAGCTGATAACATGATCTCATGAAAGAGACAGCTGATAACATGATCTCATGAAAGAGACAGCTGATAACATGATCCAATGAAAGAGACAGCTGATAACATGATATCATGAAAGAGACAGCTGATAACATGATATCATGAAAGAGACAGCTGATAACATGATCTCATGAAAGAGACAGCTGATAACATGATCTCATGAAAGAGACAGCTGATAACATGATCTCATGAAAGAGACAGCTGATAACATGATCTCATGAAAGAGACGGCTGATAACATGATCTCATGAAAGAGACAGCTGATAACATGATCTCATGAAAGAGACAGCTGATAACATGATCTCCTGAAAGAAACAGCTGACAACATGATCTCATGAAAGAGACAGCTGATAACATGATCTCATGAAAGAGACAGCTGATAACATGATCTCATGAAAGAAACAGCTGATAACATGATCTCATGAAAGAGACAGCTGATAACATGATCTCATGAAAGAGACAGCTGATAACATGATATCATGAAAGAGACAGCTGATAACATGATCTCATGAAAGAGACAGCTGATAACATGATCTCATGAAAGAGACAGCTGATAACATGATCTCATGAAAGAGACAGCTGATAACATGATCTCATGAAAGAGACAGCTGATAACATGATCTCATGAAAGAGACAGCTGATAACATGATCTCATGAAAGAGACAGCTGATAACATTATATCATGAAAGAGACAGCTGATAACATGATATCATGAAAGAGACAGCTGATAACATGATCCAATGAAAGAGACAGCTGATAACATGATCTCATGAAAGAGACAGCTGATAACATGATCCAATGAAAGAGAAAGCTGATAGCATGATCTCATGTAAGAGGCAGCTGATAACATGATCCAAAGAAAGAGACAGCTGATAACATGATCCAATGAAAGAGACAGCTGATAACATGATATAATGAAAGAGACAGCTGATAAAATGATATCATGAAAGAGACAGCTGATAACATGATCTCATGAAAGAGACAGCTGATAACATGATCTCATGAAAGAGACAGCTGATAACATGATCTCATGAAAGAGACAGCTGATAACATGATCTCATGAAAGAGACAGCTGATAACATGATCTCATGAAAGAGACAGCTGATAACATGATCTGATGAAAGAGACAGCTGATAACATGATCTCCTGAAAGAAACAGCTGACAACATGATCTCATGAAAGAGACAGCTGATAACATGATCTCATGAAAGAGACAGCTGATAACATGATCTCATGAAAGAGACAGCTGATAACATGATCCAATGAAAGAGACAGCTGATAACATGATATCATGAAAGAGACAGCTGATAACATGATATCATGAAAGAGACAGCTGATAACATGATATCATGAAAGAGACAGCTGATAACATGATCTCATGAAATAGACAGCTGATAACATGATCTCATGAAAGAGACAGCTGATAACATGATCTCATGAAAGAGACAGCTGATAACATTATCTCGTGAAAGAGACAGCTGATAACATGATCGCATGAAAGAAACAGCTGATAACATGATCTCATTAAAGAAACAGCTGATAACATGATCTCATGAAAGAGACAGCTGATAACATGATCGCATGAAAGAAACAGCTGATAACATGATCTCATGAAAGAGACAGCTGATAACATTATCTCATGAAAGAGACAGCTGATAACATGATATCATGAAAGAGACAGCTGATAACATGATCTCATGAAAGAGACAGCTGATAACATGATCTCATGAAAGAGAAAGCTGATAACATGATCTCATGAAAGAGACAGCTGATAACATGATCTCATGAAAGAGACAGATGATAACATGATCTCATGAAAGAGACAGCTGATAGCATGATCTCATGAAAGAGACAGCTGATAACCTGATCTCATGAAAGAGACAGATGATAACATGATATCATGAAAGAGACAGCTGATAACATGATCTCATGAAAGAGACAGCTGATAACATGATCCAATGAAAGAGAAAGATGATAACATGATCTCATGAAAGAGACAGCTGATAACATGATATCATGAAAGAGACAGCTGATAACATGATATCATGAAAGAGACAGCTGATAACATAATTTCATGAAAGAGACAGCTGATAACATGATCCAATGAAAGAGAAAGCTGATAGCATGATCTCATGTAAGAGGCAGCTGATAACATGATCCAAAGAAAGAGACAGCTGATAACATGATCCAATGAAAGAGACAGCTGATAACATGATCTCATGAAAGAGACAGCTGATAACATGATCCAATGAAAGAGAAAGCTGATAGCATGATCTCATGTAAGAGGCAGCTGATAACATGATCCAAAGAAAGAGACAGCTGATAACATGA
Organism: Myxine glutinosa; assembly: GCF_964187855.1. Lineage (NCBI taxonomy): Eukaryota > Metazoa > Chordata > Myxini > Myxiniformes > Myxinidae > Myxine > Myxine glutinosa. The sequence continues at coordinate 7,368,644 of NC_136267.1, read as the reverse complement.
TCCAATGAAAGAGACAGCTGATAACATGATATCATGAAAGAGACAGCTGATAACATGATATCATGAAAGAGACAGCTGATAACATGATCTCATGAAAGAGACAGCTGATAACATGATCTCAGGAAAGAGACAGATGATAACATGATATCATGAAAGAGACAGCTGATAACATGATCTCATGAAAGAGACAGCTGATAACATGATCTCATGAAAGAGACAGCTGATAACATGATCTCATGAAAGAGACAGCTGATACCATGATCTCATGAAAGAGACAGCTGATAACATGATCTCCTGAAAGAAACAGCTGACAACATGATCTCATGAAAGAGACAGCTGATAACATGATCTCATGAAAGAGACAGCTGATAACATGATCCAATGAAAGAGACAGCTGATAACATGATATCATGAAAGAGACAGCTGATAACATGATATCATGAAAGAGACAGCTGATAACATGATCTCATGAAAGAGACAGCTGATAACATGATCTCATGAAAGAGACAGCTGATAACATGATCTCATGAAAGAGACAGCTGATAACATGATCTCATGAAAGAGACAGCTGATAACATGATCTCATGAAAGAGACAGCTGATAACATGATCTCCTGAAAGAAACAGCTGACAACATGATCTCATGAAAGAGACAGCTGATAACATGATCTCATGAAAGAGACAGCTGATAACATGATCTCATGAAAGAAACAGCTGATAACATGATCTCATGAAAGAGACAGCTGATAACATGATCTCATGAAAGAGACAGCTGATAACATGATATCATGAAAGAGACAGCTGATAACATGATCTCATGAAAGAGACAGCTGATAACATGATCTCATGAAAGAGACAGCTGATAACATGATCTCATGAAAGAGACAGCTGATAACATGATCTCATGAAAGAAACAGCTGATAACATGATCTCATGAAAGAGACAGCTGATAACATGATATCATGAAAGAGACAGCTGATAACATGATATCATGAAAGAGACAGCTGATAACATGATCTCATGAAATAGACAGCTGATAACATGATCTCATGAAAGAGACAGCTGATAACATGATCTCATGAAAGAGACAGCTGATAACATGATCTCATGAAAGAGACACCTGATAACATGATCTCATTAAAGAAACAGCTGATAACATGATCTCATGAAAGAGACAGCTGATAGCATGATCGCATGAAAGAAACAGCTGATAACATGATCTCATGAAAGAGACAGCTGATAACATGATCTCATGAAAGAGACAGCTGATAACATGATCTCATGAAAGAGACAGCTGATAACATGATCTCATGAAAGAGACAGCTGATAACATGATCTCATGAAAGAGAAAGCTGATAACATGATCTCATGAAAGAGACAGCTGATAACATGATCCAATGAAAGAGAAAGATGATAACATGATCTCATGAAAGAAACAGCTGACAACATGATCTCATGAAAGAGACAGCTGATAACATGATCTCAAGAAAGAGACAGCTGATAACATGATCTCATGAAAGAGACACCTGATAACATGATCTCATTAAAGAAACAGCTGATAACATGATCTCATGAAAGAAACAGCTGACAACATGATCTCATGAAATAGACAGCTGATAACATGATCTCAAGAAAGAGACAGCTGATAACATGATCTCATGAAAGAGACACCTGATAACATGATCTCATTAAAGAAACAGCTGATAACATGATCTCATGAAAGAGACAGCTGATAGCATGATCACATGAAAGAAAGAGGTGATAACATGATCTCATGAAAGAGACAGCTGATAACATGATCTCATGAAAGAGACAGCTGATAACATGATCTCATGAAAGAGACAGCTGATAACATGATCTCATGAAAGAGACAGCTGATAACATGATCTCAGGAAAGAGACAGATGATAACATGATATCATGAAAGAGACAGCTGATAACATGATCTCATGAAAGAGACAGATGATAACATGATCTCATGAAAGAGACAGCTGATAACATGATCTCATGAAAGAGACAGCTGATAACATGATCGCATGAAAGAAACAGCTGATAACATGATCTCATGAAAGAGACAGCTGATAACATGATCTCATGAAAGAGACAGCTGATAACATGATATCATGAAAGAGACAGCTGATAACATGATCTCATGAAAGAGACAGCTGATAACATGATCTCATGAAAGAGACAGATGATAACATGATCTCAAGAAAGAGACAGCTGATAACATGATCTCATGAAAGAGACAGCTGATAACATGATCTCATGAAAGAGACAGATGATAACATGATATCATGAAAGAGACAGTTGATAACATGATCTCATGAAAGAGACAGCTGATAACATGATCCAATGAAAGAGAAAGATGATAACATGATCTCATGAAAGAGACAGCTGATAACATGATATCATGAAAGAGACAGCTGATAACATGATATCATGAAAGAGACAGCTGATAACATGATATCATGAAAGAGACAGCTGATAACATGATTTCATGAAAAAGACAGCTGATAACATGATCTCATGAAAGAGGCAGCTGATAACATGATCTCATGAAAGAGACAGCTGTTAACATGATCCAATGAAAGAGAAAGCTGATAGCATGATTTCATGAAAGAGACAGCTGATAACATGATCCAATGAAAGAGAAAGCTGATAGCATGATTTCATGAAAGAGACAGCTGATAACATGATTTCATGAAAAAGACAGCTGATAACATGATCTCATGAAAGAAACAGCTGATAACATGATCTCATGAAAGAGACAGCTGTTAACATGATCCAATAAAAGAGAAAGCTGACACCATGATCTCATGAAAGAAACAGCTGACAACATGATCTCATGAAAGAGACAGCTGATAACATGATCTCAAGAAAGAGACAGCTGATAACATGATCTCATGAAAGAGACACCTGATAACATGATCTCATTAAAGAAACAGCTGATAACATGATCTCATGAAAGAAACAGCTGACAACATGATCTCATGAAATAGACAGCTGATAACATGATCTCAAGAAAGAGACACCTGATAACATGATCTCATTAAAGAAACAGCTGATAACATGATCTCATGAAAGAGACAGCTGATAGCATGATCACATGAAAGAAAGAGCTGATAACATGATCTCATGAAAGAGACAGCTGATAACATGATCTCATGAAAGAGACAGCTGATAACATGATCTCATGAAAGAGACAGCTGATAACATGATCTCATGAAAGAGACAGCTGATAACATGATCTCAGGAAAGAGAGAGATGATAACATGATATCATGAAAGAGACAGCGGATAACATGATCTCATGAAAGAAACAGCTGATAACATGATCTCAGGAAAGAGACAGATGATAACATGATATCATGAAAGAGACAGCTGATAACATGATCTCATGAAAGAGACAGCTGATAACATGATATCATGAAAGAGACAGCTGATAACATTATCTCATGAAAGAGACAGCTGATAACATGATCTCATGAAAGAGACAGATGATAACATGATATCATGAAAGAGACAGCTGATAACATGATCTCATGAAAGAGACAGCTGATAACATGATCCAATGAAAGAGAAAGATGATAACATGATCTCATGAAAGAGACAGCTGATAACATGATATCATGAAAGAGACAGCTGATAACATGATATCATGAAAGAGACAGCTGATAACATGATATCATGAAAGAGACAGCTGATAACATGATTTCATGAAAGAGACAGCTGATAACATGATTTCATGAAAAAGACAGCTGATAGCATGATCTCATGAAAGAGACAGCTGATAACATGATCTCATGAAAGAGACAGCTGTTAACATGATCCAATGAAAGAGAAAGCTGATAGCATGATCTCATGTAAGAGGCAGCTGATAACATGATCCAAAGAAAGAGACAGCTGATAACATGATCCAATGAAAGAGACAGCTGATAACATGATATCATGAAAGAGACAGCTGATAACATGATCTCATGAAAGAGACAGCTGATAACATGATCTCATGAAAGAGACAGCTGACAACATGATCTCATGAAAGAGACAGCTGATAACATGATCTCATGAAAGAGACAGATGATAACATGATCTCATGAAAGAGACAGCTGATAGCATGATCTCATGAAAGAGAAAGCTGATAACCTGATCTCATGAAAGAGACAGATGATAACATGATATCATGAAAGAGACAGCTGATAACATGATCTCATGAAAGAGACAGCTGATAACATGATCCAATGAAAGAGAAAGATGATAACATGATCTCATGAAAGAGACAGCTGATAACATGATCTCATGAAAGAGACAGCTGATAACATGATCTCATGAAAGAGACAGCTGACAACATGATCTCATGAAAGAGACAGCTGATAACATGATCTCATGAAAGAGACAGATGATAACATGATCTCATGAAAGAGACAGCTGATAGCATGATCTCATGAAAGAGACAGCTGATAACCTGATCTCATGAAAGAGACAGATGATAACATGATATCATGAAAGAGACAGCTGATAACATCATCTCATGAAAGAGACAGCTGATAACATGATCCAATGAAAGAGAAAGATGATAACATGATCTCATGAAAGAGACAGCTGATAACATGATATCATGAAAGACACAGCTGATAACATGATATCATGAAAGAGACAGCTGATAACATAATTTCATGAAAGAGACAGCTGATAACATGATCCAATGAAAGAGAAAGCTGATAGCATGATCTCATGTAAGAGGCAGCTGATAACATGATCCAAAGAAAGAGACAGCTGATAACATGATCCAATGAAAGAGACAGCTGATAACATGATCTCATGAAAGAGACAGCTGATAACATGATCCAATGAAAGAGAAAGCTGATAGCATGATCTCATGTAAGAGGCAGCTGATAACATGATCCAAAGAAAGAGACAGCTGATAACATGATCCAATGAAAGAGACAGCTGATAACATGATATCATGAAAGAGACAGCTGATAACATGATATCATGAAAGAGACAGCTGATAACATGATCTCATGAAAGAGACAGCTGATAACATGATCTCATGAAAGAGACAGCTGATAACATGATCTCATGAAAGAGACAGCTGATAACATGATCTCATGAAAGAGACAGCTGATAACATGATCTCATGAAAGAGACAGCTGATAACATGATCTCATGAAAGAGACAGCTGATAACATGATCTCCTGAAAGAAACAGCTGACAACATGATCTCATGAAAGAGACAGCTGATAACATGATCTCATGAAAGAGACAGCTGATAACATGATCTCATGAAAGAGACAGCTGATAACATGATCCAATGAAAGAGACAGCTGATAACATGATATCATGAAAGAGACAGCTGATAACATGATATCATGAAAGAGACAGCTGATAACATGATCTCATGAAAGAGACAGCTGATAACATGATCTCATGAAAGAGACAGCTGATAACATGATCTCATGAAAGAGACAGCTGATAACATGATCTCATGAAAGAGACGGCTGATAACATGATCTCATGAAAGAGACAGCTGATAACATGATCTCATGAAAGAGACAGCTGATAACATGATCTCCTGAAAGAAACAGCTGACAACATGATCTCATGAAAGAGACAGCTGATAACATGATCTCATGAAAGAGACAGCTGATAACATGATCTCATGAAAGAAACAGCTGATAACATGATCTCATGAAAGAGACAGCTGATAACATGATCTCATGAAAGAGACAGCTGATAACATGATATCATGAAAGAGACAGCTGATAACATGATCTCATGAAAGAGACAGCTGATAACATGATCTCATGAAAGAGACAGCTGATAACATGATCTCATGAAAGAGACAGCTGATAACATGATCTCATGAAAGAAACAGCTGATAACATGATCTCATGAAAGAGACAGCTGATAACATGATATCATGAAAGAGACAGCTGATAACATGATATCATGAAAGAGACAGCTGATAACATGATCTCATGAAATAGACAGCTGATAACATGATCTCATGAAAGAGACAGCTGATAACATGATCTCATGAAAGAGACAGCTGATAACATGATCTCATGAAAGAGACACCTGATAACATGATCTCATTAAAGAAACAGCTGATAACATGATCTCATGAAAGAGACAGCTGATAGCATGATCGCATGAAAGAAACAGCTGATAACATGATCTCATGAAAGAGACAGCTGATAACATGATCTCATGAAAGAGACAGCTGATAACATGATCTCATGAAAGAGACAGCTGATAGCATGATCGCATGAAAGAAACAGCTGATAACATGATCTCATGAAAGAGACAGCTGATAACATGATCTCATGAAAGAGACAGCTGATAACATGATCTCATGAAAGAGACAGCTGATAACATGATCTCATGAAAGAGACAGCTGATAACATGATCTCATGAAAGAGAAAGCTGATAACATGATATCATGAAAGAGACAGCTGATAACATGATTTCATGAAAAAGACAGCTGATAACATGATCTCATGAAAGAGGCAGCTGATAACATGATCTCATGAAAGAGACAGCTGTTAACATGATCCAATGAAAGAGAAAGCTGATAGCATGATTTCATGAAAGAGACAGCTGATAACATGATCCAATGAAAGAGAAAGCTGATAGCATGATTTCATGAAAAAGACAGCTGATAACATGATCTCATGAAAGAAACAGCTGATAACATGATCTCATGAAAGAGACAGCTGTTAACATGATCCAATAAAAGAGAAAGCTGACACCATGATCTCATGAAAGAAACAGCTGACAACATGATCTCATGAAAGAGACAGCTGATAACATGATCTCAAGAAAGAGACAGCTGATAACATGATCTCATGAAAGAGACACCTGATAACATGATCTCATTAAAGAAACAGCTGATAACATGATCTCATGAAAGAAACAGCTGACAACATGATCTCATGAAATAGACAGCTGATAACATGATCTCAAGAAAGAGACACCTGATAACATGATCTCATTAAAGAAACAGCTGATAACATGATCTCATGAAAGAGACAGCTGATAGCATGATCACATGAAAGAAAGAGCTGATAACATGATCTCATGAAAGAGACAGCTGATAACATGATCTCATGAAAGAGACAGCTGATAACATGATCTCATGAAAGAGACAGCTGATAACATGATCTCATGAAAGAGACAGCTGATAACATGATCTCAGGAAAGAGACAGATGATAACATGATATCATGAAAGAGACAGCGGATAACATGATCTCATGAAAGAAACAGCTGATAACATGATCTCAGGAAAGAGACAGATGATAACATGATATCATGAAAGAGACAGCTGATAACATGATCTCATGAAAGAGACAGCTGATAACATGATATCATGAAAGAGACAGCTGATAACATTATCTCATGAAAGAGACAGCTGATAACATGATCTCATGAAAGAGACAGATGATAACATGATCTCATGAAAGAGACAGCTGATAACATGATCTCATGAAAGAGACAGCTGATAACATGATCTCATGAAAGAGACAGATGATAACATGATATCATGAAAGAGACAGCTGATAACATGATCTCATGAAAGAGACAGCTGATAACATGATCCAATGAAAGAGAAAGATGATAACATGATCTCATGAAAGAGACAGCTGATAACATGATATCATGAAAGAGACAGCTGATAACATGATATCATGAAAGAGACAGCTGATAACATGATATCATGAAAGAGACAGCTGATAACATGATTTCATGAAAGAGACAGCTGATAACATGATTTCATGAAAAAGACAGCTGATAACATGATCTCATGAAAGAGACAGCTGATAACATGATCTCATGAAAGAGACAGCTGTTAACATGATCCAATGAAAGAGAAAGCTGATAGCATGATCTCATGTAAGAGGCAGCTGATAACATGATCCAAAGAAAGAGACAGCTGATAACATGATCCAATGAAAGAGACAGCTGATAACATGATATCATGAAAGAGACAGCTGATAACATGATCTCATGAAAGAGACAGCTGATAACATGATCTCATGAAAGAGACAGCTGACAACATGATCTCATGAAAGAGACAGCTGATAACATGATCTCATGAAATAGACAGATGATAACATGATCTCATGAAAGAGACAGCTGATAGCATGATCTCATGAAAGAGAAAGCTGATAACCTGATCTCATGAAAGAGACAGATGATAACATGATATCATGAAAGAGACAGCTGATAACATGATCTCATGAAAGAGACAGCTGATAACATGATCTCATGAAAGAGACAGCTGATAGCATGATCTCATGAAAGAGACAGCTGATAACATGATCTCATGAAAGAGACAGCTGATAACATGATATCCTGAAAGAGACAGCTGATAACATGATCTCATGAAAGAGACAGCTGATAACATGATATCATGAAAGAGACAGCTGATAACATGATTTCATGAAAGAGACAGCTGATAACATGATTTCATGAAAAAGACAGCTGATAACATGATCTCATGAAAGAGACAGCTGATAACATGATCTCATGAAAGAGACAGCTGTTAACATGATCCAATGAAAGAGAAAGCTGATAGCATGATCTCATGTAAGAGGCAGCTGATAACATGATCCAAAGAAAGAGACAGCTGATAACATGATCCAATGAAAGAGACAGCTGATAACATGATATCATGAAAGAGACAGCTGATAACATGATCTCATGAAAGAGACAGCTGATAACATCATCTCATGAAAGAGACAGCTGACAACATGATCTCATGAAAGAGACAGCTGATAACATGATCTCATGAAAGAGACAGATGATAACATGATCTCATGAAAGAGACAGCTGATAGCATGATCTCATGAAAGAGAAAGCTGATAACCTGATCTCATGAAAGAGACAGATGATAACATGATATCATGAAAGAGACAGCTGATAACATGATCTCATGAAAGAGACAGCTGATAACATGATCCAATGAAAGAGAAAGATGATAACATGATCTCATGAAAGAGACAGCTGATAACATGATCTCATGAAAGAGACAGCTGATAACATGATCTCATGAAAGAGACAGCTGACAACATGATCTCATGAAAGAGACAGCTGATAACATGATCTCATGAAAGAGACAGATGATAACATGATCTCATGAAAGAGACAGCTGATAGCATGATCTCATGAAAGAGACAGCTGATAACCTGATCTCATGAAAGAGACAGATGATAACATGATATCATGAAAGAGACAGCTGATAACATGATCTCATGAAAGAGACAGCTGATAACATGATCCAATGAAAGAGAAAGATGATAACATGATCTCATGAAAGAGACAGCTGATAACATGATATCATGAAAGAGACAGCTGATAACATGATATCATGAAAGAGACAGCTGATAACATAATTTCATGAAAGAGACAGCTGATAACATGATCCAATGAAAGAGAAAGCTGATAGCATGATCTCATGTAAGAGGCAGCTGATAACATGATCCAAAGAAAGAGACAGCTGATAACATGATCCAATGAAAGAGACAGCTGATAACATGATCTCATGAAAGAGACAGCTGATAACATGATCCAATGAAAGAGAAAGCTGATAGCATGATCTCATGTAAGAGGCAGCTGATAACATGATCCAAAGAAAGAGACAGCTGATAACATGATCCAATGAAAGAGACAGCTGATAACATGATATCATGAAAGAGACAGCTGATAACATGATATCATGAAAGAGACAGCTGATAACATGATCTCATGAAAGAGACAGCTGATAACATGATCTCATGAAAGAGACAGCTGATAACATGATCTCATGAAAGAGACAGCTGATAACATGATCTCATGAAAGAGACAGCTGATAACATGATCTCATGAAAGAGACAGCTGATAACATGATCTCATGAAAGAGACAGCTGATAACATGATCTCCTGAAAGAAACAGCTGACAACATGATCTCATGAAAGAGACAGCTGATAACATGATCTCATGAAAGAGACAGCTGATAACATGATCTCATGAAAGAGACAGCTGATAACATGATCCAATGAAAGAGACAGCTGATAACATGATATCATGAAAGAGACAGCTGATAACATGATATCATGAAAGAGACAGCTGATAACATGATCTCATGAAAGAGACAGCTGATAACATGATCTCATGAAAGAGACAGCTGATAACATGATCTCATGAAAGAGACAGCTGATAACATGATCTCATGAAAGAGACGGCTGATAACATGATCTCATGAAAGAGACAGCTGATAACATGATCTCATGAAAGAGACAGCTGATAACATGATCTCCTGAAAGAAACAGCTGACAACATGATCTCATGAAAGAGACAGCTGATAACATGATCTCATGAAAGAGACAGCTGATAACATGATCTCATGAAAGAAACAGCTGATAACATGATCTCATGAAAGAGACAGCTGATAACATGATCTCATGAAAGAGACAGCTGATAACATGATATCATGAAAGAGACAGCTGATAACATGATCTCATGAAAGAGACAGCTGATAACATGATCTCATGAAAGAGACAGCTGATAACATGATCTCATGAAAGAGACAGCTGACAACATGATCTCATGAAAGAGACAGCTGATAACATGATCTCATGAAAGAGACAGATGATAACATGATCTCATGAAAGAGACAGCTGATAGCATGATCTCATGAAAGAGACAGCTGATAACCTGATCTCATGAAAGAGACAGATGATAACATGATATCATGAAAGAGACAGCTGATAACATGATCTCATGAAAGAGACAGCTGATAACATGATCCAATGAAAGAGAAAGATGATAACATGATCTCATGAAAGAGACAGCTGATAACATGATATCATGAAAGAGACAGCTGATAACATGATATCATGAAAGAGACAGCTGATAACATAATTTCATGAAAGAGACAGCTGATAACATGATCCAATGAAAGAGAAAGCTGATAGCATGATCTCATGTAAGAGGCAGCTGATAACATGATCCAAAGAAAGAGACAGCTGATAACATGATCCAATGAAAGAGACAGCTGATAACATGATCTCATGAAAGAGACAGCTGATAACATGATCCAATGAAAGAGAAAGCTGATAGCATGATCTCATGTAAGAGGCAGCTGATAACATGATCCAAAGAAAGAGACAGCTGATAACATGATCCAATGAAAGAGACAGCTGATAACATGATATCATGAAAGAGACAGCTGATAACATGATATCATGAAAGAGACAGCTGATAACATGATCTCATGAAAGAGACAGCTGATAACATGATCTCATGAAAGAGACAGCTGATAACATGATCTCATGAAAGAGACAGCTGATAACATGATCTCATGAAAGAGACAGCTGATAACATGATCTCATGAAAGAGACAGCTGATAACATGATCTCATGAAAGAGACAGCTGATAACATGATCTCCTGAAAGAAACAGCTGACAACATGATCTCATGAAAGAGACAGCTGATAACATGATCTCATGAAAGAGACAGCTGATAACATGATCTCATGAAAGAGACAGCTGATAACATGATCCAATGAAAGAGACAGCTGATAACATGATATCATGAAAGAGACAGCTGATAACATGATATCATGAAAGAGACAGCTGATAACATGATCTCATGAAAGAGACAGCTGATAACATGATCTCATGAAAGAGACAGCTGATAACATGATCTCATGAAAGAGACAGCTGATAACATGATCTCATGAAAGAGACGGCTGATAACATGATCTCATGAAAGAGACAGCTGATAACATGATCTCATGAAAGAGACAGCTGATAACATGATCTCCTGAAAGAAACAGCTGACAACATGATCTCATGAAAGAGACAGCTGATAACATGATCTCATGAAAGAGACAGCTGATAACATGATCTCATGAAAGAAACAGCTGATAACATGATCTCATGAAAGAGACAGCTGATAACATGATCTCATGAAAGAGACAGCTGATAACATGATATCATGAAAGAGACAGCTGATAACATGATCTCATGAAAGAGACAGCTGATAACATGATCTCATGAAAGAGACAGCTGATAACATGATCTCCTGAAAGAAACAGCTGACAACATGATCTCATGAAAGAGACAGCTGATAACATGATCTCATGAAAGAGACAGCTGATAACATGATCTCATGAAAGAAACAGCTGATAACATGATCTCATGAAAGAGACAGCTGATAACATGATCTCATGAAAGAGACAGCTGATAACATGATATCATGAAAGAGACAGCTGATAACATGATCTCATGAAAGAGACAGCTGATAACATGATCTCATGAAAGAGACAGCTGATAACATGATCTCATGAAAGAGACAGCTGACAACATGATCTCATGAAAGAGACAGCTGATAACATGATCTCATGAAAGAGACAGATGATAACATGATCTCATGAAAGAGACAGCTGATAGCATGATCTCATGAAAGAGACAGCTGATAACCTGATCTCATGAAAGAGACAGATGATAACATGATATCATGAAAGAGACAGCTGATAACATGATCTCATGAAAGAGACAGCTGATAACATGATCCAATGAAAGAGAAAGATGATAACATGATCTCATGAAAGAGACAGCTGATAACATGATATCATGAAAGAGACAGCTGATAACATGATATCATGAAAGAGACAGCTGATAACATAATTTCATGAAAGAGACAGCTGATAACATGATCCAATGAAAGAGAAAGCTGATAGCATGATCTCATGTAAGAGGCAGCTGATAACATGATCCAAAGAAAGAGACAGCTGATAACATGATCCAATGAAAGAGACAGCTGATAACATGATCTCATGAAAGAGACAGCTGATAACATGATCCAATGAAAGAGAAAGCTGATAGCATGATCTCATGTAAGAGGCAGCTGATAACATGATCCAAAGAAAGAGACAGCTGATAACATGATCCAATGAAAGAGACAGCTGATAACATGATATCATGAAAGAGACAGCTGATAACATGATATCATGAAAGAGACAGCTGATAACATGATCTCATGAAAGAGACAGCTGATAACATGATCTCATGAAAGAGACAGCTGATAACATGATCTCATGAAAGAGACAGCTGATAACATGATCTCATGAAAGAGACAGCTGATAACATGATCTCATGAAAGAGACAGCTGATAACATGATCTCATGAAAGAGACAGCTGATAACATGATCTCCTGAAAGAAACAGCTGACAACATGATCTCATGAAAGAGACAGCTGATAACATGATCTCATGAAAGAGACAGCTGATAACATGATCTCATGAAAGAGACAGCTGATAACATGATCCAATGAAAGAGACAGCTGATAACATGATATCATGAAAGAGACAGCTGATAACATGATATCATGAAAGAGACAGCTGATAACATGATCTCATGAAAGAGACAGCTGATAACATGATCTCATGAAAGAGACAGCTGATAACATGATCTCATGAAAGAGACAGCTGATAACATGATCTCATGAAAGAGACGGCTGATAACATGATCTCATGAAAGAGACAGCTGATAACATGATCTCATGAAAGAGACAGCTGATAACATGATCTCCTGAAAGAAACAGCTGACAACATGATCTCATGAAAGAGACAGCTGATAACATGATCTCATGAAAGAGACAGCTGATAACATGATCTCATGAAAGAAACAGCTGATAACATGATCTCATGAAAGAGACAGCTGATAACATGATCTCATGAAAGAGACAGCTGATAACATGATATCATGAAAGAGACAGCTGATAACATGATCTCATGAAAGAGACAGCTGATAACATGATCTCATGAAAGAGACAGCTGATAACATGATCTCATGAAAGAGACAGCTGATAACATGATCTCATGAAAGAGACAGCTGATAACATGATCTCATGAAAGAGACAGCTGATAACATGATCTCATGAAAGAGACAGCTGATAACATTATATCATGAAAGAGACAGCTGATAACATGATATCATGAAAGAGACAGCTGATAACATGATCCAATGAAAGAGACAGCTGATAACATGATCTCATGAAAGAGACAGCTGATAACATGATCCAATGAAAGAGAAAGCTGATAGCATGATCTCATGTAAGAGGCAGCTGATAACATGATCCAAAGAAAGAGACAGCTGATAACATGATCCAATGAAAGAGACAGCTGATAACATGATATAATGAAAGAGACAGCTGATAACATGATATCATGAAAGAGACAGCTGATAACATGATCTCATGAAAGAGACAGCTGATAACATGATCTCATGAAAGAGACAGCTGATAACATGATCTCATGAAAGAGACAGCTGATAACATGATCTCATGAAAGAGACAGCTGATAACATGATCTCATGAAAGAGACAGCTGATAACATGATCTGATGAAAGAGACAGCTGATAACATGATCTCCTGAAAGAAACAGCTGACAACATGATCTCATGAAAGAGACAGCTGATAACATGATCTCATGAAAGAGACAGCTGATAACATGATCTCATGAAAGAGACAGCTGATAACATGATCCAATGAAAGAGACAGCTGATAACATGATATCATGAAAGAGACAGCTGATAACATGATATCATGAAAGAGACAGCTGATAACATGATATCATGAAAGAGACAGCTGATAACATGATCTCATGAAATAGACAGCTGATAACATGATCTCATGAAAGAGACAGCTGATAACATGATCTCATGAAAGAGACAGCTGATAACATTATCTCGTGAAAGAGACAGCTGATAACATGATCGCATGAAAGAAACAGCTGATAACATGATCTCATTAAAGAAACAGCTGATAACATGATCTCATGAAAGAGACAGCTGATAACATGATCGCATGAAAGAAACAGCTGATAACATGATCTCATGAAAGAGACAGCTGATAACATTATCTCATGAAAGAGACAGCTGATAACATGATATCATGAAAGAGACAGCTGATAACATGATCTCATGAAAGAGACAGCTGATAACATGATCTCATGAAAGAGAAAGCTGATAACATGATCTCATGAAAGAGACAGCTGATAACATGATCTCATGAAAGAGACAGATGATAACATGATCTCATGAAAGAGACAGCTGATAGCATGATCTCATGAAAGAGACAGCTGATAACCTGATCTCATGAAAGAGACAGATGATAACATGATATCATGAAAGAGACAGCTGATAACATGATCTCATGAAAGAGACAGCTGATAACATGATCCAATGAAAGAGAAAGATGATAACATGATCTCATGAAAGAGACAGCTGATAACATGATATCATGAAAGAGACAGCTGATAACATGATATCATGAAAGAGACAGCTGATAACATAATTTCATGAAAGAGACAGCTGATAACATGATCCAATGAAAGAGAAAGCTGATAGCATGATCTCATGTAAGAGGCAGCTGATAACATGATCCAAAGAAAGAGACAGCTGATAACATGATCCAATGAAAGAGACAGCTGATAACATGATCTCATGAAAGAGACAGCTGATAACATGATCCAATGAAAGAGAAAGCTGATAGCATGATCTCATGTAAGAGGCAGCTGATAACATGATCCAAAGAAAGAGACAGCTGATAACATGATCCAATGAAAGAGACAGCTGATAACATGATATCATGAAAGAGACAGCTGATAACATGATATCATGAAAGAGACAGCTGATAACATGATCTCATGAAAGAGACAGCTGATAACATGATCTCAGGAAAGAGACAGATGATAACATGATATCATGAAAGAGACAGCTGATAACATGATCTCATGAAAGAGACAGCTGATAACATGATCTCATGAAAGAGACAGCTGATAACATGATCTCATGAAAGAGACAGCTGATACCATGATCTCATGAAAGAGACAGCTGATAACATGATCTCCTGAAAGAAACAGCTGACAACATGATCTCATGAAAGAGACAGCTGATAACATGATCTCATGAAAGAGACAGCTGATAACATGATCTCATGAAAGAGACAGCTGATAACATGATCCAATGAAAGAGACAGCTGATAACATGATATCATGAAAGAGACAGCTGATAACATGATATCATGAAAGAGACAGCTGATAACATGATCTCATGAAAGAGACAGCTGATAACATGATCTCATGAAAGAGACAGCTGATAACATGATCTCATGAAAGAGACAGCTGATAACATGATCTCATGAAAGAGACAGCTGATAACATGATCTCATGAAAGAGACAGCTGATAACATGATCTCCTGAAAGAAACAGCTGACAACATGATCTCATGAAAGAGACAGCTGATAACATGATCTCATGAAAGAGACAGCTGATAACATGATCTCATGAAAGAAACAGCTGATAACATGATCTCATGAAAGAGACAGCTGATAACATGATCTCATGAAAGAGACAGCTGATAACATGATATCATGAAAGAGACAGCTGATAACATGATCTCATGAAAGAGACAGCTGATAACATGATCTCATGAAAGAGACAGCTGATAACATGATCTCATGAAAGAGACAGCTGATAACATGATCTCATGAAAGAAACAGCTGATAACATGATCTCATGAAAGAGACAGCTGATAACATGATATCATGAAAGAGACAGCTGATAACATGATATCATGAAAGAGACAGCTGATAACATGATCTCATGAAATAGACAGCTGATAACATGATCTCATGGAAGAGACAGCTGATAACATGATCTCATGAAAGAGACAGCTGATAACATGATCTCATGAAAGAGACACCTGATAACATGATCTCATTAAAGAAACAGCTGATAACATGATCTCATGAAAGAGACAGCTGATAGCATGATCGCATGAAAGAAACAGCTGATAACATGATCTCATGAAAGAGACAGCTGATAACATGATCTCATGAAAGAGACAGCTGATAACATGATCTCATGAAAGAGACAGCTGATAACATGATCTCATGAAAGAGACAGCTGATAACATGATCTCATGAAAGAGAAAGCTGATAACATGATCTCATGAAAGAGACAGCTGATAACATGATCCAATGAAAGAGAAAGATGATAACATGATCTCATGAAAGAAACAGCTGACAACATGATCTCATGAAAGAGACAGCTGATAACATGATCTCAAGAAAGAGACAGCTGATAACATGATCTCATGAAAGAGACACCTGATAACATAATCTCATTAAAGAAACAGCTGATAACATGATCTCATGAAAGAAACAGCTGACAACATGATCTCATGAAATAGACAGCTGATAACATGATCTCAAGAAAGAGACAGCTGATAACATGATCTCATGAAAGAGACACCTGATAACATGATCTCATTAAAGAAACAGCTGATAACATGATCTCATGAAAGAGACAGCTGATAGCATGATCACATGAAAGAAAGAGGTGATAACATGATCTCATGAAAGAGACAGCTGATAACATGATCTCATGAAAGAGACAGCTGATAACATGATCTCATGAAAGAGACAGCTGATAACATGATCTCATGAAAGAGACAGCTGATAACATGATCTCAGGAAAGAGACAGATGATAACATGATATCATGAAAGAGACAGCTGATAACATGATCTCATGAAAGAGACAGATGATAACATGATCTCATGAAAGAGACAGCTGATAACATGATCTCATGAAAGAGACAGCTGATAACATGATCGCATGAAAGAAACAGCTGATAACATGATCTCATGAAAGAGACAGCTGATAACATGATCTCATGAAAGAGACAGCTGATAACATGATATCATGAAAGAGACAGCTGATAACATGATCTCATGAAAGAGACAGCTGATAACATGATCTCATGAAAGAGACAGATGATAACATGATCTCAAGAAAGAGACAGCTGATAACATGATCTCATGAAAGAGACAGCTGATAACATGATCTCATGAAAGAGACAGATGATAACATGATATCATGAAAGAGACAGTTGATAACATGATCTCATGAAAGAGACAGCTGATAACATGATCCAATGAAAGAGAAAGATGATAACATGATCTCATGAAAGAGACAGCTGATAACATGATATCATGAAAGAGACAGCTGATAACATGATATCATGAAAGAGACAGCTGATAACATGATATCATGAAAGAGACAGCTGATAACATGATTTCATGAAAAAGACAGCTGATAACATGATCTCATGAAAGAGGCAGCTGATAACATGATCTCATGAAAGAGACAGCTGTTAACATGATCCAATGAAAGAGAAAGCTGATAGCATGATTTCATGAAAGAGACAGCTGATAACATGATCCAATGAAAGAGAAAGCTGATAGCATGATTTCATGAAAGAGACAGCTGATAACATGATTTCATGAAAAAGACAGCTGATAACATGATCTCATGAAAGAAACAGCTGATAACATGATCTCATGAAAGAGACAGCTGTTAACATGATCCAATAAAAGAGAAAGCTGACACCATGATCTCATGAAAGAAACAGCTGACAACATGATCTCATGAAAGAGACAGCTGATAACATGATCTCAAGAAAGAGACAGCTGATAACATGATCTCATGAAAGAGACACCTGATAACATGATCTCATTAAAGAAACAGCTGATAACATGATCTCATGAAAGAAACAGCTGACAACATGATCTCATGAAATAGACAGCTGATAACATGATCTCAAGAAAGAGACACCTGATAACATGATCTCATTAAAGAAACAGCTGATAACATGATCTCATGAAAGAGACAGCTGATAGCATGATCACATGAAAGAAAGAGCTGATAACATGATCTCATGAAAGAGACAGCTGATAACATGATCTCATGAAAGAGACAGCTGATAACATGATCTCATGAAAGAGACAGCTGATAACATGATCTCATGAAAGAGACAGCTGATAACATGATCTCAGGAAAGAGACAGATGATAACATGATATCATGAAAGAGACAGCGGATAACATGATCTCATGAAAGAAACAGCTGATAACATGATCTCAGGAAAGAGACAGATGATAACATGATATCATGAAAGAGACAGCTGATAACATGATCTCATGAAAGAGACAGCTGATAACATGATATCATGAAAGAGACAGCTGATAACATTATCTCATGAAAGAGACAGCTGATAACATGATCTCATGAAAGAGACAGATGATAACATGATCTCATGAAAGAGACAGCTGATAACATGATCTCATGAAAGAGACAGCTGATAACATGATCTCATGAAAGAGACAGATGATAACATGATATCATGAAAGAGACAGCTGATAACATGATCTCATGAAAGAGACAGCTGATAACATGATCCAATGAAAGAGAAAGATGATAACATGATCTCATGAAAGAGACAGCTGATAACATGATATCATGAAAGAGACAGCTGATAACATGATATCATGAAAGAGACAGCTGATAACATGATATCATGAAAGAGACAGCTGATAACATGATTTCATGAAAGAGACAGCTGATAACATGATTTCATGAAAAAGACAGCTGATAGCATGATCTCATGAAAGAGACAGCTGATAACATGATCTCATGAAAGAGACAGCTGTTAACATGATCCAATGAAAGAGAAAGCTGATAGCATGATCTCATGTAAGAGGCAGCTGATAACATGATCCAAAGAAAGAGACAGCTGATAACATGATCCAATGAAAGAGACAGCTGATAACATGATATCATGAAAGAGACAGCTGATAACATGATCTCATGAAAGAGACAGCTGATAACATGATCTCATGAAAGAGACAGCTGACAACATGATCTCATGAAAGAGACAGCTGATAACATGATCTCATGAAAGAGACAGATGATAACATGATCTCATGAAAGAGACAGCTGATAGCATGATCTCATGAAAGAGAAAGCTGATAACCTGATCTCATGAAAGAGACAGATGATAACATGATATCATGAAAGAGACAGCTGATAACATGATCTCATGAAAGAGACAGCTGATAACATGATCCAATGAAAGAGAAAGATGATAACATGATCTCATGAAAGAGACAGCTGATAACATGATCTCATGAAAGAGACAGCTGATAACATGATCTCATGAAAGAGACAGCTGACAACATGATCTCATGAAAGAGACAGCTGATAACATGATCTCATGAAAGAGACAGATGATAACATGATCTCATAAAAGAGACAGCTGATAGCATGATCTCATGAAAGAGACAGCTGATAACCTGATCTCATGAAAGAGACAGATGATAACATGATATCATGAAAGAGACAGCTGATAACATGATCTCATGAAAGAGACAGCTGATAACATGATCCAATGAAAGAGAAAGATGATAACATGATCTCATGAAAGAGACAGCTGATAACATGATATCATGAAAGACACAGCTGATAACATGATATCATGAAAGAGACAGCTGATAACATAATTTCATGAAAGAGACAGCTGATAACATGATCCAATGAAAGAGAAAGCTGATAGCATGATCTCATGTAAGAGGCAGCTGATAACATGATCCAAAGAAAGAGACAGCTGATAACATGATCCAATGAAAGAGACAGCTGATAACATGATCTCATGAAAGAGACAGCTGATAACATGATCCAATGAAAGAGAAAGCTGATAGCATGATCTCATGTAAGAGGCAGCTGATAACATGATCCAAAGAAAGAGACAGCTGATAACATGATCCAATGAAAGAGACAGCTGATAACATGATATCATGAAAGAGACAGCTGATAACATGATATCATGAAAGAGACAGCTGATAACATGATCTCATGAAAGAGACAGCTGATAACATGATCTCATGAAAGAGACAGCTGATAACATGATCTCATGAAAGAGACAGCTGATAACATGATCTCATGAAAGAGACAGCTGATAACATGATCTCATGAAAGAGACAGCTGATAACATGATCTCATGAAAGAGACAGCTGATAACATGATCTCCTGAAAGAAACAGCTGACAACATGATCTCATGAAAGAGACAGCTGATAACATGATCTCATGAAAGAGACAGCTGATAACATGATCTCATGAAAGAGACAGCTGATAACATGATCCAATGAAAGAGACAGCTGATAACATGATATCATGAAAGAGACAGCTGATAACATGATATCATGAAAGAGACAGCTGATAACATGATCTCATGAAAGAGACAGCTGATAACATGATCTCATGAAAGAGACAGCTGATAACATGATCTCATGAAAGAGACAGCTGATAACATGATCTCATGAAAGAGACGGCTGATAACATGATCTCATGAAAGAGACAGCTGATAACATGATCTCATGAAAGAGACAGCTGATAACATGATCTCCTGAAAGAAACAGCTGACAACATGATCTCATGAAAGAGACAGCTGATAACATGATCTCATGAAAGAGACAGCTGATAACATGATCTCATGAAAGAAACAGCTGATAACATGATCTCATGAAAGAGACAGCTGATAACATGATCTCATGAAAGAGACAGCTGATAACATGATATCATGAAAGAGACAGCTGATAACATGATCTCATGAAAGAGACAGCTGATAACATGATCTCATGAAAGAGACAGCTGATAACATGATCTCATGAAAGAGACAGCTGATAACATGATCTCATGAAAGAAACAGCTGATAACATGATCTCATGAAAGAGACAGCTGATAACATGATATCATGAAAGAGACAGCTGATAACATGATATCATGAAAGAGACAGCTGATAACATGATCTCATGAAATAGACAGCTGATAACATGATCTCATGAAAGAGACAGCTGATAACATGATCTCATGAAAGAGACAGCTGATAACATGATCTCATGAAAGAGACACCTGATAACATGATCTCATTAAAGAAACAGCTGATAACATGATCTCATGAAAGAGACAGCTGATAGCATGATCGCATGAAAGAAACAGCTGATAACATGATCTCATGAAAGAGACAGCTGATAACATGATCTCATGAAAGAGACAGCTGATAACATGATCTCATGAAAGAGACAGCTGATAGCATGATCGCATGAAAGAAACAGCTGATAACATGATCTCATGAAAGAGACAGCTGATAACATGATCTCATGAAAGAGACAGCTGATAACATGATCTCATGAAAGAGACAGCTGATAACATGATCTCATGAAAGAGACAGCTGATAACATGATCTCATGAAAGAGAAAGCTGATAACATGATATCATGAAAGAGACAGCTGATAACATGATTTCATGAAAAAGACAGCTGATAACATGATCTCATGAAAGAGGCAGCTGATAACATGATCTCATGAAAGAGACAGCTGTTAACATGATCCAATGAAAGAGAAAGCTGATAGCATGATTTCATGAAAGAGACAGCTGATAACATGATCCAATGAAAGAGAAAGCTGATAGCATGATTTCATGAAAAAGACAGCTGATAACATGATCTCATGAAAGAAACAGCTGATAACATGATCTCATGAAAGAGACAGCTGTTAACATGATCCAATAAAAGAGAAAGCTGACACCATGATCTCATGAAAGAAACAGCTGACAACATGATCTCATGAAAGAGACAGCTGATAACATGATCTCAAGAAAGAGACAGCTGATAACATGATCTCATGAAAGAGACACCTGATAACATGATCTCATTAAAGAAACAGCTGATAACATGATCTCATGAAAGAAACAGCTGACAACATGATCTCATGAAATAGACAGCTGATAACATGATCTCAAGAAAGAGACACCTGATAACATGATCTCATTAAAGAAACAGCTGATAACATGATCTCATGAAAGAGACAGCTGATAGCATGATCACATGAAAGAAAGAGCTGATAACATGATCTCATGAAAGAGACAGCTGATAACATGATCTCATGAAAGAGACAGCTGATAACATGATCTCATGAAAGAGACAGCTGATAACATGATCTCATGAAAGAGACAGCTGATAACATGATCTCAGGAAAGAGACAGATGATAACATGATATCATGAAAGAGACAGCGGATAACATGATCTCATGAAAGAAACAGCTGATAACATGATCTCAGGAAAGAGACAGATGATAACATGATATCATGAAAGAGACAGCTGATAACATGATCTCATGAAAGAGACAGCTGATAACATGATATCATGAAAGAGACAGCTGATAACATTATCTCATGAAAGAGACAGCTGATAACATGATCTCATGAAAGAGACAGATGATAACATGATCTCATGAAAGAGACAGCTGATAACATGATCTCATGAAAGAGACAGCTGATAACATGATCTCATGAAAGAGACAGATGATAACATGATATCATGAAAGAGACAGCTGATAACATGATCTCATGAAAGAGACAGCTGATAACATGATCCAATGAAAGAGAAAGATGATAACATGATCTCATGAAAGAGACAGCTGATAACATGATATCATGAAAGAGACAGCTGATAACATGATATCATGAAAGAGACAGCTGATAACATGATATCATGAAAGAGACAGCTGATAACATGATTTCATGAAAGAGACAGCTGATAACATGATTTCATGAAAAAGACAGCTGATAACATGATCTCATGAAAGAGACAGCTGATAACATGATCTCATGAAAGAGACAGCTGTTAACATGATCCAATGAAAGAGAAAGCTGATAGCATGATCTCATGTAAGAGGCAGCTGATAACATGATCCAAAGAAAGAGACAGCTGATAACATGATCCAATGAAAGAGACAGCTGATAACATGATATCATGAAAGAGACAGCTGATAACATGATCTCATGAAAGAGACAGCTGATAACATGATCTCATGAAAGAGACAGCTGACAACATGATCTCATGAAAGAGACAGCTGATAACATGATCTCATGAAAGAGACAGATGATAACATGATCTCATGAAAGAGACAGCTGATAGCATGATCTCATGAAAGAGAAAGCTGATAACCTGATCTCATGAAAGAGACAGATGATAACATGATATCATGAAAGAGACAGCTGATAACATGATCTCATGAAAGAGACAGCTGATAACATGATCTCATGAAAGAGACAGCTGATAGCATGATCTCATGAAAGAGACAGCTGATAACATGATCTCATGAAAGAGACAGCTGATAACATGATATCCTGAAAGAGACAGCTGATAACATGATCTCATGAAAGAGACAGCTGATAACATGATCCAATGAAAGAGAAAGATGATAACATGATCTCATGAAAGAGACAGCTGATAACATGATATCATGAAAGAGACAGCTGATAACATGATATCATGAAAGAGACAGCTGATAACATAATTTCATGAAAGAGACAGCTGATAACATGATCCAATGAAAGAGAAAGCTGATAGCATGATCTCATGTAAGAGGCAGCTGATAACATGATCCAAAGAAAGAGACAGCTGATAACATGATCCAATGAAAGAGACAGCTGATAACATGATCTCATGAAAGAGACAGCTGATAACATGATCCAATGAAAGAGAAAGCTGATAGCATGATCTCATGTAAGAGGCAGCTGATAACATGATCCAAAGAAAGAGACAGCTGATAACATGATCCAATGAAAGAGACAGCTGATAACATGATATCATGAAAGAGACAGCTGATAACATGATATCATGAAAGAGACAGCTGATAACATGATCTCATGAAAGAGACAGCTGATAACATGATCTCATGAAAGAGACAGCTGATAACATGATCTCATGAAAGAGACAGCTGATAACATGATCTCATGAAAGAGACAGCTGATAACATGATCTCATGAAAGAGACAGCTGATAACATGATCTCATGAAAGAGACAGCTGATAACATGATCTCCTGAAAGAAACAGCTGACAACATGATCTCATGAAAGAGACAGCTGATAACATGATCTCATGAAAGAGACAGCTGATAACATGATCTCATGAAAGAGACAGCTGATAACATGATCCAATGAAAGAGACAGCTGATAACATGATATCATGAAAGAGACAGCTGATAACATGATATCATGAAAGAGACAGCTGATAACATGATCTCA
The DNA here is from genome assembly GCF_964187855.1 of Myxine glutinosa. NCBI lineage: Eukaryota > Metazoa > Chordata > Myxini > Myxiniformes > Myxinidae > Myxine > Myxine glutinosa. The sequence continues at coordinate 7,343,670 of NC_136267.1, read as the reverse complement.
TGAAAGAGACAGCTGATAACATGATCTCATGAAAGAGACAGCTGATAACATGATCTCATGAAAGAGACAGCTGATAACATGATCTCATGAAAGAGACGGCTGATAACATGATCTCATGAAAGAGACAGCTGATAACATGATCTCATGAAAGAGACAGCTGATAGCATGATCTCCTGAAAGAAACAGCTGACAACATGATCTCATGAAAGACAGCTGATAACATGATCTCATGAAAGAGACAGCTGATAACATGATCTCATGAAAGAAACAGCTGATAACATGATCTCATGAAAGAGACAGCTGATAACATGATCTCATGAAAGAGACAGCTGATAACATGATATCATGAAAGAGACAGCTGATAACATGATCTCATGAAAGAGACAGCTGATAACATGATCTCATGAAAGAGACAGCTGATAACATGATCTCATGAAAGAGACAGCTGATAACATGATCTCATGAAAGAGACAGCTGATAACATGATCTCATGAAAGAGACAGCTGATAACATGATCTCATGAAAGAGACAGCTGATAACATGATATCATGAAAGAGACAGCTGATAACATGATATCATGAAAGAGACAGCTGATAACATGATCCAATGAAAGAGACAGCTGATAACATGATCTCATGAAAGAGACAGCTGATAACATGATCCAATGAAAGAGAAAGCTGATAGCATGATCTCATGTAAGAGGCAGCTGATAACATGATCCAAAGAAAGAGACAGCTGATAACATGATCCAATGAAAGAGACAGCTGATAACATGATATCATGAAAGAGACAGCTGATAACATGATATCATGAAAGAGACAGCTGATAACATGATCTCATGAAAGAGACAGCTGATAACATGATCTCATGAAAGAGACAGCTGATAACATGATCTCATGAAAGAGACAGCTGATAACATGATCTCATGAAAGAGACAGCTGATAACATGATCTCATGAAAGAGACAGCTGATAACATGATCTGATGAAAGAGACAGCTGATAACATGATCTCCTGAAAGAAACAGCTGACAACATGATCTCATGAAAGAGACAGCTGATAACATGATCTCATGAAAGAGACAGCTGATAACATGATCTCATGAAAGAGACAGCTGATAACATGATCCAATGAAAGAGACAGCTGATAACATGATATCATGAAAGATACAGCTGATAACATGATATCATGAAAGAGACAGCTGATAACATGATATCATGAAAGAGACAGCTGATAACATGATCTCATGAAATAGACAGCTGATAACATGATCTCATGAAAGAGACAGCTGATAACATGATCTCATGAAAGAGACAGCTGATAACATTATCTCATGAAAGAGACAGCTGATAACATGATCGCATGAAAGAAACAGCTGATAACATGATCTCATTAAAGAAACAGCTGATAACATGATCTCATGAAAGAGACAGCTGATAACATGATCGCATGAAAGAAACAGCTGATAACATGATCTCATGAAAGAGACAGCTGATAACATTATCTCATGAAAGAGACAGCTGATAACATGATATCATGAAAGAGACAGCTGATAACATGATCTCATGAAAGAGACAGCTGATAACATGATCTCATGAAAGAGAAAGCGGATAACATGATCTCATGAAAGAGACAGCTGATAACATGATCTCATGAAAGAGACAGATGATAACATGATCTCATGAAAGAGACAGCTGATAGCATGATCTCATGAAAGAGACAGCTGATAACCTGATCTCATGAAAGAGACAGATGATAACATGATATCATGAGACAGCTGATAACATGATCTCATGAAAGAAACAGCTGATAACATGATCCAATGAAAGAGAAAGATGATAACATGATCTCATGAAAGAGACAGCTGATAACATGATATCATGAAAGAGACAGCTGATAACATGATATCATGAAAGAGACAGCTGATAACATAATTTCATGAAAGAGACAGCTGATAACATGATCCAATGAAAGAGAAAGCTGATAGCATGATCTCATGTAAGAGGCAGCTGATAACATGATCCAAAGAAAGAGACAGCTGATAACATGATCCAATGAAAGAGACAGCTGATAACATGATCTCATGAAAGAGACAGCTGATAACATGATCCAATGAAAGAGAAAGCTGATAGCATGATCTCATGTAAGAGGCAGCTGATAACATGATCCAAAGAAAGAGACAGCTGATAACATGATCCAATGAAAGAGATAGCTGATAACATGATATCATGAAAGAGACAGCTGATAACATGATATCATGAAAGAGACAGCTGATAACATGATCTCATGAAAGAGACAGCTGATAACATGATCTCAGGAAAGAGACAGATGATAACATGATATCATGAAAGAGACAGCTGATAACATGATCTCATGAAAGAGACAGCTGATAACATGATCTCATGAAAGAGACAGCTGATAACATGATCTCATGAAAGAGACAGCTGATACCATGATCTCATGAAAGAGACAGCTGATAACATGATCTCCTGAAAGAAACAGCTGACAACATGATCTCATGAAAGAGACAGCTGATAACATGATCTCATGAAAGAGACAGCTGATAACATGATCTCATGAAAGAGACAGCTGATAACATGATCCAATGAAAGAGACAGCTGATAACATGATATCATGAAAGAGACAGCTGATAACATGATATCATGAAAGAGACAGCTGATAACATGATCTCATGAAAGAGACAGCTGATAACATGATCTCATGAAAGAGACAGCTGATAACATGATCTCATGAAAGAGACAGCTGATAACATGATCTCATGAAAGAGACAGCTGATAACATGATCTCATGAAAGAGACAGCTGATAACATGATCTCCTGAAAGAAACAGCTGACAACATGATCTCATGAAAGAGACAGCTGATAACATGATCTCATGAAAGAGACAGCTGATAACATGATCTCATGAAAGAAACAGCTGATAACATGATCTCATGAAAGAGACAGCTGATAACATGATCTCATGAAAGAGACAGCTGATAACATGATATCATGAAAGAGACAGCTGATAACATGATCTCATGAAAGAGACAGCTGATAACATGATCTCATGAAAGAGACAGCTGATAACATGATCTCATGAAAGAGACAGCTGATAACATGATCTCATGAAAGAAACAGCTGATAACATGATCTCATGAAAGAGACAGCTGATAACATGATATCATGAAAGAGACAGCTGATAACATGATATCATGAAAGAGACAGCTGATAACATGATCTCATGAAATAGACAGCTGATAACATGATCTCATGAAAGAGACAGCTGATAACATGATCTCATGAAAGAGACAGCTGATAACATGATCTCATGAAAGAGACACCTGATAACATGATCTCATTAAAGAAACAGCTGATAACATGATCTCATGAAAGAGACAGCTGATAGCATGATCGCATGAAAGAAACAGCTGATAACATGATCTCATGAAAGAGACAGCTGATAACATGATCTCATGAAAGAGACAGCTGATAACATGATCTCATGAAAGAGACAGCTGATAACATGATCTCATGAAAGAGACAGCTGATAACATGATCTCATGAAAGAGAAAGCTGATAACATGATCTCATGAAAGAGACAGCTGATAACATGATCCAATGAAAGAGAAAGATGATAACATGATCTCATGAAAGAAACAGCTGACAACATGATCTCATGAAAGAGACAGCTGATAACATGATCTCAAGAAAGAGACAGCTGATAACATGATCTCATGAAAGAGACACCTGATAACATGATCTCATTAAAGAAACAGCTGATAACATGATCTCATGAAAGAAACAGCTGACAACATGATCTCATGAAATAGACAGCTGATAACATGATCTCAAGAAAGAGACAGCTGATAACATGATCTCATGAAAGAGACACCTGATAACATGATCTCATTAAAGAAACAGCTGATAACATGATCTCATGAAAGAGACAGCTGATAGCATGATCACATGAAAGAAAGAGCTGATAACATGATCTCATGAAAGAGACAGCTGATAACATGATCTCATGAAAGAGACAGCTGATAACATGATCTCATGAAAGACACAGCTGATAACATGATCTCATGAAAGAGACAGCTGATAACATGATCTCAGGAAAGAGACAGATGATAACATGATATCATGAAAGAGACAGCTGATAACATGATCTCATGAAAGAGACAGATGATAACATGATCTCATGAAAGAGACAGCTGATAACATGATCTCATGAAAGAGACAGCTGATAACATGATCGCATGAAAGAGACAGCTGATAACATGATCTCATGAAAGAGACAGCTGATAACATGATCTCATGAAAGAGACAGCTGATAACATGATATCATGAAAGAGACAGCTGATAACATGATCTCATGAAAGAGACAGCTGATAACATGATCTCATGAAAGAGACAGATGATAACATGATCTCAAGAAAGAGACAGCTGATAACATGATCTCATGAAAGAGACAGCTGATAACATGATCTCATGAAAGAGACAGATGATAACATGATATCATGAAAGAGACAGTTGATAACATGATCTCATAAAAGAGACAGCTGATAACATGATCCAATGAAAGAGAAAGATGATAACATGATCACATGAAAGAGACAGCTGATAACATGATATCATGAAAGAGACAGCTGATAACATGATATCATGAAAGAGACAGCTGATAACATGATATCATGAAAGAGACAGCTGATAACATGATTTCATGAAAAAGACAGCTGATAACATGATCTCATGAAAGAGGCAGCTGATAACATGATCTCATGAAAGAGACAGCTGTTAACATGATCCAATGAAAGAGAAAGCTGATAGCATGATTTCATGAAAGAGACAGCTGATAACATGATCCAATGAAAGAGAAAGCTGATAGCATGATTTCATGAAAGAGACAGCTGATAACATGATTTCATGAAAAAGACAGCTGATAACATGATCTCATGAAAGAAACAGCTGATAACATGATCTCATGAAAGAGACAGCTGTTAACATGATCCAATAAAAGAGAAAGCTGACACCATGATCTCATGAAAGAAACAGCTGACAACATGATCTCATGAAAGAGACAGCTGATAACATGATCTCAAGAAAGAGACAGCTGATAACATGATCTCATGAAAGAGACACCTGATAACATGATCTCATTAAAGAAACAGCTGATAACATGATCTCATGAAAGAAACAGCTGACAACATGATCTCATGAAATAGACAGCTGATAACATGATCTCAAGAAAGAGACACCTGATAACATGATCTCATTAAAGAAACAGCTGATAACATGATCTCATGAAAGAGACAGCTGATAGCATGATCACATGAAAGAAAGAGCTGATAACATGATCTCATGAAAGAGACAGCTGATAACATGATCTCATGAAAGAGACAGCTGATAACATGATCTCATGAAAGAGACAGCTGATAACATGATCTCATGAAAGAGACAGCTGATAACATGATCTCAGGAAAGAGACAGATGATAACATGATATCATGAAAGAGACAGCGGATAACATGATCTCATGAAAGAAACAGCTGATAACATGATCTCAGGAAAGAGACAGATGATAACATGATATCATGAAAGAGACAGCTGATAACATGATCTCATGAAAGAGACAGCTGATAACATGATATCATGAAAGAGACAGCTGATAACATTATCTCATGAAAGAGACAGCTGATAACATGATCTCATGAAAGAGACAGATGATAACATGATCTCATGAAAGAGACAGCTGATAACATGATCTCATGAAAGAGACAGCTGATAACATGATCTCATGAAAGAGACAGATGATAACATGATATCATGAAAGAGACAGCTGATAACATGATCTCATGAAAGAGACAGCTGATAACATGATCCAATGAAAGAGAAAGATGATAACATGATCTCATGAAAGAGACAGCTGATAACATGATATCATGAAAGAGACAGCTGATAACATGATATCATGAAAGAGACAGCTGATAACATGATATCATGAAAGAGACAGCTGATAACATGATTTCATGAAAGAGACAGCTGATAACATGATTTCATGAAAAAGACAGCTGATAGCATGATCTCATGAAAGAGACAGCTGATAACATGATCTCATGAAAGAGACAGCTGTTAACATGATCCAATGAAAGAGAAAGCTGATAGCATGATCTCATGTAAGAGGCAGCTGATAACATGATCCAAAGAAAGAGACAGCTGATAACATGATCCAATGAAAGAGACAGCTGATAACATGATATCATGAAAGAGACAGCTGATAACATGATCTCATGAAAGAGACAGCTGATAACATGATCTCATGAAAGAGACAGCTGACAACATGATCTCATGAAAGAGACAGCTGATAACATGATCTCATGAAAGAGACAGATGATAACATGATCTCATGAAAGAGACAGCTGATAGCATGATCTCATGAAAGAGAAAGCTGATAACCTGATCTCATGAAAGAGACAGATGATAACATGATATCATGAAAGAGACAGCTGATAACATGATCTCATGAAAGAGACAGCTGATAACATGATCCAATGAAAGAGAAAGATGATAACATGATCTCATGAAAGAGACAGCTGATAACATGATCTCATGAAAGAGACAGCTGATAACATGATCTCATGAAAGAGACAGCTGACAACATGATCTCATGAAAGAGACAGCTGATAACATGATCTCATGAAAGAGACAGATGATAACATGATCTCATGAAAGAGACAGCTGATAGCATGATCTCATGAAAGAGACAGCTGATAACCTGATCTCATGAAAGAGACAGATGATAACATGATATCATGAAAGAGACAGCTGATAACATGATCTCATGAAAGAGACAGCTGATAACATGATCCAATGAAAGAGAAAGATGATAACATGATCTCATGAAAGAGACAGCTGATAACATGATATCATGAAAGAGACAGCTGATAACATGATATCATGAAAGAGACAGCTGATAACATAATTTCATGAAAGAGACAGCTGATAACATGATCCAATGAAAGAGAAAGCTGATAGCATGATCTCATGTAAGAGGCAGCTGATAACATGATCCAAAGAAAGAGACAGCTGATAACATGATCCAATGAAAGAGACAGCTGATAACATGATCTCATGAAAGAGACAGCTGATAACATGATCCAATGAAAGAGAAAGCTGATAGCATGATCTCATGTAAGAGGCAGCTGATAACATGATCCAAAGAAAGAGACAGCTGATAACATGATCCAATGAAAGAGACAGCTGATAACATGATATCATGAAAGAGACAGCTGATAACATGATATCATGAAAGAGACAGCTGATAACATGATCTCATGAAAGAGACAGCTGATAACATGATCTCATGAAAGAGACAGCTGATAACATGATCTCATGAAAGAGACAGCTGATAACATGATCTCATGAAAGAGACAGCTGATAACATGATCTCATGAAAGAGACAGCTGATAACATGATCTCATGAAAGAGACAGCTGATAACATGATCTCCTGAAAGAAACAGCTGACAACATGATCTCATGAAAGAGACAGCTGATAACATGATCTCATGAAAGAGACAGCTGATAACATGATCTCATGAAAGAGACAGCTGATAACATGATCCAATGAAAGAGACAGCTGATAACATGATATCATGAAAGAGACAGCTGATAACATGATATCATGAAAGAGACAGCTGATAACATGATCTCATGAAAGAGACAGCTGATAACATGATCTCATGAAAGAGACAGCTGATAACATGATCTCATGAAAGAGACAGCTGATAACATGATCTCATGAAAGAGATGGCTGATAACATGATCTCATGAAAGAGACAGCTGATAACATGATCTCATGAAAGAGACAGCTGATAACATGATCTCCTGAAAGAAACAGCTGACAACATGATCTCATGAAAGAGACAGCTGATAACATGATCTCATGAAAGAGACAGCTGATAACATGATCTCATGAAAGAAACAGCTGATAACATGATCTCATGAAAGAGACAGCTGATAACATGATCTCATGAAAGAGACAGCTGATAACATGATATCATGAAAGAGACAGCTGATAACATGATCTCATGAAAGAGACAGCTGATAACATGATCTCATGAAAGAGACAGCTGATAACATGATCTCATGAAAGAGACAGCTGATAACATGATCTCATGAAAGAAACAGCTGATAACATGATCTCATGAAAGAGACAGCTGATAACATGATATCATGAAAGAGACAGCTGATAACATGATATCATGAAAGAGACAGCTGATAACATGATCTCATGAAATAGACAGCTGATAACATGATCTCATGAAAGAGACAGCTGATAACATGATCTCATGAAAGAGACAGCTGATAACATGATCTCATGAAAGAGACACCTGATAACATGATCTCATTAAAGAAACAGCTGATAACATGATCTCATGAAAGAGACAGCTGATAGCATGATCGCATGAAAGAAACAGCTGATAACATGATCTCATGAAAGAGACAGCTGATAACATGATCTCATGAAAGAGACAGCTGATAACATGATCTCATGAAAGAGACAGCTGATAACATGATCTCATGAAAGAGACAGCTGATAACATGATCTCATGAAAGAGAAAGCTGATAACATGATCTCATGAAAGAGACAGCTGATAACATGATCTCATGAAAGAGACAGCTGATAACATGATCTCATGAAAGAGACAGCTGATAACATGATCTCATGAAAGAGAAAGCTGATAACATGATCTCATGAAAGAGAAAGATGATAACATGATCTCATGAAAGAAACAGCTGACAACATGATCTCATGAAAGAGACAGCTGATAACATGATCTCAAGAAAGAGACAGCTGATAACATGATCTCATGAAAGAGACACCTGATAACATGATCTCATTAAAGAAACAGCTGATAACATGATCTCATGAAATAGACAGCTGATAACATGATCTCAAGAAAGAGACAGCTGATAACATGATCTCATGAAAGAGACACCTGATAACATGATCTCATTAAAGAAACAGCTGATAACATGATCTCATGAAAGAGACAGCTGATAGCATGATCACATGAAAGAAAGAGCTGATAACATGATCTCATGAAAGAGACAGCTGATAACATGATCTCATGAAAGAGACAGCTGATAACATGATCTCATGAAAGAGACAGCTGATGACATGATCTCATGAAAGAGACAGATGATAACATGATATCATGAAAGAGACAGCTGATAACATGATCTCATGAAAGAGACAGCTGATAACATGATATCATGAAAGAGACAGCTGATAACATTATCTCATGAAAGAGACAGCTGATAGCATGATCTCATGAAAGAGAAAGCTGATAACATGATCTCATGAAAGAGACAGCTGATAACATGATCTCATGAAAGAGACAGATGATAACATGATCTCAAGAAAGAGACAGCTGATAACATGATCTCATGAAAGAGACAGCTGATAACATGATCTCATGAAAGAGACAGATGATAACATGATATCATGAAAGAGACAGTTGATAACATGATCTCATGAAAGAGACAGCTGATAACATGATCCAATGAAAGAGAAAGATGATAACATGATCTCAAGAAAGAGACAGCTGATAACATGATCTCATGAAAGAGACAGATGATAACATGATCTCAAGAAAGAGACAGCTGATAACATGATCTCATGAAAGAGACAGCTGATAACATGATCTCATGAAAGAGACAGATGATAACATGATATCATGAAAGAGACAGTTGATAACATGATCTCATGAAAGAGACAGCTGATAACATGATATCATGAAAGAGACAGCTGATAACATGATATCATGAAAGAGACAGCTGATAACATAATTTCATGAAAGAGACAGCTGATAACATGATCCAATGAAAGAGAAAGCTGATAGCATGATCTCATGTAAGAGGCAGCTGATAACATGATCCAAAGAAAGAGACAGCTGATAACATGATCCAATGAAAGAGACAGCTGATAACATGATCTCATGAAAGAGACAGCTGATAACATGATCCAATGAAAGAGAAAGCTGATAGCATGATCTCATGTAAGAGGCAGCTGATAACATGATCCAAATAAAGAGACAGCTGATAACATGATCCAATGAAAGAGACAGCTGATAACATGATATCATGAAAGAGACAGCTGATAACATGATATCATGAAAGAGACAGCTGATAACATGATCTCATGAAAGAGACAGCTGATAACATGATCTCATGAAAGAGACAGCTGATAACATGATCTCATGGAAGAGACAGCTGATAACATGATCTCATGAAAGAGACAGCTGATAACATGATCTCATGAAAGAGACAGCTGATAACATGATCTCATGAAAGAGACAGCTGATAACATGATCTCCTGAAAGAAACAGCTGACAACATGATCTCATGAAAGAGACAGCTGATAACATGATCTCATGAAAGAGACAGCTGATAACATGATCTCATGAAAGAGACAGCTGATAACATGATCCAATGAAAGAGACAGCTGATAACATGATATCATGAAAGAGACAGCTGATAACATGATATCATGAAAGAGACAGCTGATAACATGATCTCATGAAAGAGACAGCTGATAACATGATCTCATGAAAGAGACAGCTGATAACATGATCTCATGAAAGAGACAGCTGATAACATGATCTCATGAAAGAGATGGCTGATAACATGATCTCATGAAAGAGACAGCTGATAACATGATCTCATGAAAGAGACAGCTGATAACATGATCTCCTGAAAGAAACAGCTGACAACATGATCTCATGAAAGAGACAGCTGATAACATGATCTCATGAAAGAGACAGCTGATAACATGATCTCATGAAAGAAACAGCTGATAACATGATCTCATGAAAGAGACAGCTGATAACATGATCTCATGAAAGAGACAGCTGATAACATGATATCATGAAAGAGACAGCTGATAACATGATCTCATGAAAGAGACAGCTGATAACATGATCTCATGAAAGAGACAGCTGATAACATGATCTCATGAAAGAGACAGCTGATAACATGATCTCATGAAAGAAACAGCTGATAACATGATCTCATGAAAGAGACAGCTGATAACATGATATCATGAAAGAGACAGCTGATAACATGATATCATGAAAGAGACAGCTGATAACATGATCTCATGAAATAGACAGCTGATAACATGATCTCATGAAAGAGACAGCTGATAACATGATCTCATGAAAGAGACAGCTGATAACATGATCTCATGAAAGAGACACCTGATAACATGATCTCATTAAAGAAACAGCTGATAACATGATCTCATGAAAGAGACAGCTGATAGCATGATCGCATGAAAGAAACAGCTGATAACATGATCTCATGAAAGAGACAGCTGATAACATGATCTCATGAAAGAGACAGCTGATAACATGATCTCATGAAAGAGACAGCTGATAACATGATCTCATGAAAGAGACAGCTGATAACATGATCTCATGAAAGAGAAAGCTGATAACATGATCTCATGAAAGAGACAGCTGATAACATGATCTCATGAAAGAGACAGCTGATAACATGATCTCATGAAAGAGACAGCTGATAACATGATCTCATGAAAGAGAAAGCTGATAACATGATCTCATGAAAGAGAAAGATGATAACATGATCTCATGAAAGAAACAGCTGACAACATGATCTCATGAAAGAGACAGCTGATAACATGATCTCAAGAAAGAGACAGCTGATAACATGATCTCATGAAAGAGACACCTGATAACATGATCTCATTAAAGAAACAGCTGATAACATGATCTCATGAAATAGACAGCTGATAACATGATCTCAAGAAAGAGACAGCTGATAACATGATCTCATGAAAGAGACACCTGATAACATGATCTCATTAAAGAAACAGCTGATAACATGATCTCATGAAAGAGACAGCTGATAGCATGATCACATGAAAGAAAGAGCTGATAACATGATCTCATGAAAGAGACAGCTGATAACATGATCTCATGAAAGAGACAGCTGATAACATGATCTCATGAAAGAGACAGCTGATAACATGATCTCATGAAAGAGACAGATGATAACATGATATCATGAAAGAGACAGCTGATAACATGATCTCATGAAAGAGACAGCTGATAACATGATATCATGAAAGAGACAGCTGATAACATTATCTCATGAAAGAGACAGCTGATAGCATGATCTCATGAAAGAGAAAGCTGATAACATGATCTCATGAAAGAGACAGCTGATAACATGATCTCATGAAAGAGACAGATGATAACATGATCTCAAGAAAGAGACAGCTGATAACATGATCTCATGAAAGAGACAGCTGATAACATGATCTCATGAACGAGACAGATGATAACATGATATCATGAAAGAGACAGTTGATAACATGATCTCATGAAAGAGACAGCTGATAACATGATCCAATGAAAGAGAAAGATGATAACATGATCTCATGAAAGAGACAGCTGATAACATGATATCATGAAAGAGACAGCTGATAACATGATATCATGAAAGAGACAGCTGATAACATGATATCATGAAAGAGACAGCTGATAACATGATTTCATGAAAAAGACAGCTGATAACATGATCTCATGAAAGAGACAGCTGATAACATGATCTCATGAAAGAGACAGCTGTTAACATGATCCAATGAAAGAGAAAGCTGATAGCATGATTTCATGAAAGAGACAGCTGATAACATGATCCAATGAAAGAGAAAGCTGATAGCATGATTTCATGAAAGAGACAGCTGATAACATGATTTCATGAAAAAGACAGCTGATAACATGATCTCATGAAAGAAACAGCTGATAACATAATCTCATGAAAGAGACAGCTGTTAACATGATCCAATGAAAGAGAAAGCTGACACCATGATCTCATGAAAGAAACAGCTGACAACATGATCTCATGAAATAGACAGCTGATAACATGATCTCAAGAAAGAGACAGCTGATAACATTATCTCATGAAAGAGACAGCTGATAACATGATCTCATGAAAGAGACAGATGATAACATGATCTCATGAAAGAGACAGCTGATAACATGATCTCATGAAAGAGACAGCTGATAACATGATCTCATGAAAGAGACAGATGATAACATGATATCATGAAAGAGACAGCTGATAACATGATCTCATGAAAGAGACAGCTGATAACATGATCCAATGAAAGAGAAAGATGATAACATGATCTCATGAAAGAGACAGCTGATAACATGATATCATGAAAGAGACAGCTGATAACATGATATCATGAAAGAGACAGCTGATAACATGATATCATGAAAGAGACAGCTGATAACATGATTTCATGAAAGAGACAGCTGATAACATGATTTCATGAAAAAGACAGCTGATAACATTATCTCATGAAAGAGACAGCTGATAACATGATCTCATGAAAGAGACAGCTGATAACATGATCTCATGAAAGAGAAAGCTGATAACATGATCTCATGAAAGAGACAGCTGATAACATGATCCAATGAAAGAGAAAGCTGATAGCATGATTTCATGAAAGAGACAGCTGATAACATGATTTCATGAAAAAGACAGCTGATAACATGATCTCATGAAAGAAACAGCTGATAACATAATCTCATGAAAGAGACAGCTGTTAACATGATCCAATGAAAGAGAAAGCTGACACCATGATCTCATGAAAGAAACAGCTGACAACATGATCTCATGAAAGAGACAGCTGATAACATGATCTCAAGAAAGAGACAGCTGATAACATGATCTCATGAAAGAGACACCTGATAACATGATCTCATTAAAGAAACAGCTGATAACATGATCTCATGAAAGAGACAGCTGATAACATGATATCATGAAAGAGACAGCTGATAACATTATCTCATGAAAGAGACAGCTGATAACATGATCTCATGAAAGAGACAGATGATAACATGATCTCATGAAAGAGACAGCTGATAACATGATCTCATGAAAGAGACAGCTGATAACATGATCTCATGAAAGAGACAGATGATAACATGATATCATGAAAGAGACAGCTGATAACATGATCTCATGAAAGAGACAGCTGATAACATGATCCAATGAAAGAGAAAGATGATAACATGATCTCATGAAAGAGACAGCTGATAACATGATATCATGAAAGAGACAGCTGATAACATGATATCATGAAAGAGACAGCTGATAACATGATATCATGAAAGAGACAGCTGATAACATGATTTCATGAAAGAGACAGCTGATAACATGATTTCATGAAAAAGACAGCTGATAACATGATCTCATGAAAGAGACAGCTGATAACATGATCTCATGAAAGAGACAGCTGATAACATGATCTCATGAAAGAGAAAGCTGATAACATGATCTCATGAAAGAGACAGCTGATAACATGATATCATGAAAGAGACAGCTGATAGCATGATCACATGAAAGAAACAGCTGACAACATGATCTCATGAAAGAGACAGCTGATAACATGATCTCCTGAAAGAGACACCTGATAACATGATCTCATGAAAGAAACAGCTGATAACATGATCTCATGAAAGAGACAGCTGATAACATGACCTCATGACAGAGACATCTGATAACATGATCCAATGAAAGAGAAAGCTGATAGCATGATCTCATGAAAGAGACAGCTGATAACATGATCTCATGAAAGAGACAGCTGATGACATGATCTCATGAAAGAGACAGATGATAACATGATATCATGAAAGAGACAGCTGATAACATGATCTCATGAAAGAGACAGCTGATAACATGATCCAATGAAAGAGAAAGCTGATAGCATGATCTCATGAAAGAGACAGCTGATAGCATGATCTCATGAAAGAGAAAGCTGATAACCTGATCTCATGAAAGAGACAGATGATAACATGATATCATGAAAGAGACAGCTGATAACATGATCTCATGAAAGAGACAGCTGATAACATGATCCAATGAAAGAGAAAGATGATAACATGATCTCATGAAAGAGACAGCTGATAACATGATCTCATGAAAGAGACAGCTGATAACATGATCTCATGAAAGAGACAGCTGACAACATGATCTCATGAAAGAGACAGCTGATAACATGATCTCATGAAAGAGACAGCTGATAACATGATCTCATGAAAGAGACAGATGATAACATGATATCATGAAAGAGACAGCTGATAACATGATCTCATGAAAGAGACAGCTGATAACATGATCCAATGAAAGAGAAAGATGATAACATGATCTCATGAAAGAGACAGCTGATAACATGATATCATGAAAGAGACAGCTGATAACATGATATCATGAAAGAGACAGCTGATAACATGATATCATGAAAGAGACAGCTGATAACATGATTTCATGAAAGAGACAGCTGATAACATGATTTCATGAAAAAGACAGCTGATAACATTATCTCATGAAAGAGACAGCTGATAACATGATCTCATGAAAGAGACAGCTGATAACATGATCTCATGAAAGAGAAAGCTGATAACATGATCTCATGAAAGAGACAGCTGATAACATGATCCAATGAAAGAGAAAGCTGATAGCATGATTTCATGAAAGAGACAGCTGATAACATGATTTCATGAAAAAGACAGCTGATAACATGATCTCATGAAAGAAACAGCTGATAACATAATCTCATGAAAGAGACAGCTGTTAACATGATCCAATGAAAGAGAAAGCTGACACCATGATCTCATGAAAGAAACAGCTGACAACATGATCTCATGAAAGAGACAGCTGATAACATGATCTCAAGAAAGAGACAGCTGATAACATGATCTCATGAAAGAGACACCTGATAACATGATCTCATTAAAGAAACAGCTGATAACATGATCTCATGAAAGAGACAGCTGATAACATGATATCATGAAAGAGACAGCTGATAACATTATCTCATGAAAGAGACAGCTGATAACATGATCTCATGAAAGAGACAGATGATAACATGATCTCATGAAAGAGACAGCTGATAACATGATCTCATGAAAGAGACAGCTGATAACATGATCTCATGAAAGAGACAGATGATAACATGATATCATGAAAGAGACAGCTGATAACATGATCTCATGAAAGAGACAGCTGATAACATGATCCAATGAAAGAGAAAGATGATAACATGATCTCATGAAAGAGACAGCTGATAACATGATATCATGAAAGAGACAGCTGATAACATGATATCATGAAAGAGACAGCTGATAACATGATATCATGAAAGAGACAGCTGATAACATGATTTCATGAAAGAGACAGCTGATAACATGATTTCATGAAAAAGACAGCTGATAACATGATCTCATGAAAGAGACAGCTGATAACATGATCTCATGAAAGAGACAGCTGATAACATGATCTCATGAAAGAGAAAGCTGATAACATGATCTCATGAAAGAGACAGCTGATAACATGATATCATGAAAGAGACAGCTGATAGCATGATCACATGAAAGAAACAGCTGACAACATGATCTCATGAAAGAGACAGCTGATAACATGATCTCCTGAAAGAGACACCTGATAACATGATCTCATGAAAGAAACAGCTGATAACATGATCTCATGAAAGAGACAGCTGATAACATGACCTCATGACAGAGACATCTGATAACATGATCCAATGAAAGAGAAAGCTGATAGCATGATCTCATGAAAGAGACAGCTGATAACATGATCTCATGAAAGAGACAGCTGATGACATGATCTCATGAAAGAGACAGATGATAACATGATATCATGAAAGAGACAGCTGATAACATGATCTCATGAAAGAGACAGCTGATAACATGATCCAATGAAAGAGAAAGCTGATAGCATGATCTCATGAAAGAGACAGCTGATAGCATGATCTCATGAAAGAGAAAGCTGATAACCTGATCTCATGAAAGAGACAGATGATAACATGATATCATGAAAGAGACAGCTGATAACATGATCTCATGAAAGAGACAGCTGATAACATGATCCAATGAAAGAGAAAGATGATAACATGATCTCATGAAAGAGACAGCTGATAACATGATCTCATGAAAGAGACAGCTGATAACATGATCTCATGAAAGAGACAGCTGACAACATGATCTCATGAAAGAGACAGATGATAACATGATATCATGAAAGAGACAGCTGATAACATGATCTCATGAAAGAGACAGCTGATAACATGATCCAATGAAAGAGAAAGATGATAACATGATCTCATGAAAGAGACAGCTGATAACATGATATCATGAAAGAGACAGCTGATAACATGATATCATGAAAGAGACAGCTGATAACATAATTTCATGAAAGAGACAGCTGATAACATGATCCAATGAAAGAGAAAGCTGATAGCATGATCTCATGTAAGAGGCAGCTGATAACATGATCCAAAGAAAGAGACAGCTGATAACATGATCCAATGAAAGAGACAGCTGATAACATGATCTCATGAAAGAGACAGCTGATAACATGATCCAATGAAAGAGAAAGCTGATAGCATGATCTCATGTAAGAGGCAGCTGATAACATGATCCAAAGAAAGAGACAGCTGATAACATGATCCAATGAAAGAGACAGCTGATAACATGATATCATGAAAGAGACAGCTGATAACATGATATCATGAAAGAGACAGCTGATAACATGATCTCATGAAAGAGACAGCTGATAACATGATCTCATGAAAGAGACAGCTGATAACATGATCTCATGAAAGAGACAGCTGATAACATGATCTCATGAAAGAGACAGCTGATAACATGATCTCATGAAAGAGACAGCTGATAACATGATCTCATGAAAGAGACAGCTGATAACATGATCTCATGAAAGAGACAGCTGATAACATGATCTCCTGAAAGAAACAGCTGACAACATGATCTCATGAAAGAGACAGCTGATAACATGATCTCATGAAAGAGACAGCTGATAACATGATCTCATGAAAGAGACAGCTGATAACATGATCCAATGAAAGAGACAGCTGATAACATGATATCATGAAAGAGACAGCTGATAACATGATATCATGAAAGAGACAGCTGATAACATGATCTCATGAAAGAGACAGCTGATAACATGATCTCATGAAAGAGACAGCTGATAACATGATCTCATGAAAGAGACAGCTGATAACATGATCTCATGAAAGAGATGGCTGATAACATGATCTCATGAAAGAGACAGCTGATAACATGATCTCATGAAAGAGACAGCTGATAACATGATCTCCTGAAAGAAACAGCTGACAACATGATCTCATGAAAGAGACAGCTGATAACATGATCTCATGAAAGAGACAGCTGATAACATGATCTCATGAAAGAAACAGCTGATAACATGATCTCATGAAAGAGACAGCTGATAACATGATCTCATGAAAGAGACAGCTGATAACATGATATCATGAAAGAGACAGCTGATAACATGATCTCATGAAAGAGACAGCTGATAACATGATCTCATGAAAGAGACAGCTGATAACATGATCTCATGAAAGAGACAGCTGATAACATGATCTCATGAAAGAAACAGCTGATAACATGATCTCATGAAAGAGACAGCTGATAACATGATATCATGAAAGAGACAGCTGATAACATGATATCATGAAAGAGACAGCTGATAACATGATCTCATGAAATAGACAGCTGATAACATGATCTCATGAAAGAGACAGCTGATAACATGATCTCATGAAAGAGACAGCTGATAACATGATCTCATGAAAGAGACACCTGATAACATGATCTCATTAAAGAAACAGCTGATAACATGATCTCATGAAAGAGACAGCTGATAGCATGATCGCATGAAAGAAACAGCTGATAACATGATCTCATGAAAGAGACAGCTGATAACATGATCTCATGAAAGAGACAGCTGATAACATGATCTCATGAAAGAGACAGCTGATAACATGATCTCATGAAAGAGACAGCTGATAACATGATCTCATGAAAGAGAAAGCTGATAACATGATCTCATGAAAGAGACAGCTGATAACATGATCTCATGAAAGAGACAGCTGATAACATGATCTCATGAAAGAGACAGCTGATAACATGATCTCATGAAAGAGAAAGCTGATAACATGATCTCATGAAAGAGAAAGATGATAACATGATCTCATGAAAGAAACAGCTGACAACATGATCTCATGAAAGAGACAGCTGATAACATGATCTCAAGAAAGAGACAGCTGATAACATGATCTCATGAAAGAGACACCTGATAACATGATCTCATTAAAGAAACAGCTGATAACATGATCTCATGAAATAGACAGCTGATAACATGATCTCAAGAAAGAGACAGCTGATAACATGATCTCATGAAAGAGACACCTGATAACATGATCTCATTAAAGAAACAGCTGATAACATGATCTCATGAAAGAGACAGCTGATAGCATGATCACATGAAAGAAAGAGCTGATAACATGATCTCATGAAAGAGACAGCTGATAACATGATCTCATGAAAGAGACAGCTGATAACATGATCTCATGAAAGAGACAGCTGATGACATGATCTCATGAAAGAGACAGATGATAACATGATATCATGAAAGAGAGAGCTGATAACATGATCTCATGAAAGAGACAGCTGATAACATGATATCATGAAAGAGACAGCTGATAACATTATCTCATGAAAGAGACAGCTGATAGCATGATCTCATGAAAGAGAAAGCTGATAACATGATCTCATGAAAGAGACAGCTGATAACATGATCTCATGAAAGAGACAGATGATAACATGATCTCAAGAAAGAGACAGCTGATAACATGATCTCATGAAAGAGACAGCTGATAACATGATCTCATGAAAGAGACAGATGATAACATGATATCATGAAAGAGACAGTTGATAACATGATCTCATGAAAGAGACAGCTGATAACATGATCCAATGAAAGAGAAAGATGATAACATGATCTCAAGAAAGAGACAGCTGATAACATGATCTCATGAAAGAGACAGATGATAACATGATCTCAAGAAAGAGACAGCTGATAACATGATCTCATGAAAGAGACAGCTGATAACATGATCTCATGAAAGAGACAGATGATAACATGATATCATGAAAGAGACAGTTGATAACATGATCTCATGAAAGAGACAGCTGATAACATGATATCATGAAAGAGACAGCTGATAACATGATATCATGAAAGAGACAGCTGATAACATAATTTCATGAAAGAGACAGCTGATAACATGATCCAATGAAAGAGAAAGCTGATAGCATGATCTCATGTAAGAGGCAGCTGATAACATGATCCAAAGAAAGAGACAGCTGATAACATGATCCAATGAAAGAGACAGCTGATAACATGATCTCATGAAAGAGACAGCTGATAACATGATCCAATGAAAGAGAAAGCTGATAGCATGATCTCATGTAAGAGGCAGCTGATAACATGATCCAAATAAAGAGACAGCTGATAACATGATCCAATGAAAGAGACAGCTGATAACATGATATCATGAAAGAGACAGCTGATAACATGATATCATGAAAGAGACAGCTGATAACATGATCTCATGAAAGAGACAGCTGATAACATGATCTCATGAAAGAGACAGCTGTTAACATGATCCAATGAAAGAGAAAGCTGACACCATGATCTCATGAAAGAAACAGCTGACAACATGATCTCATGAAAGAGACAGCTGATAACATGATCTCAAGAAAGAGACAGCTGATAACATGATCTCATGAAAGAGACACCTGATAACATGATCTCATTAAAGAAACAGCTGATAACATGATCTCATGAAAGAGACAGCTGATAACATGATATCATGAAAGAGACAGCTGATAACATTATCTCATGAAAGAGACAGCTGATAACATGATCTCATGAAAGAGACAGATGATAACATGATCTCATGAAAGAGACAGCTGATAACATGATCTCATGAAAGAGACAGCTGATAACATGATCTCATGAAAGAGACAGATGATAACATGATATCATGAAAGAGACAGCTGATAACATGATCTCATGAAAGAGACAGCTGATAACATGATCCAATGAAAGAGAAAGATGATAACATGATCTCATGAAAGAGACAGCTGATAACATGATATCATGAAAGAGACAGCTGATAACATGATATCATGAAAGAGACAGCTGATAACATGATATCATGAAAGAGACAGCTGATAACATGATTTCATGAAAGAGACAGCTGATAACATGATTTCATGAAAAAGACAGCTGATAACATGATCTCATGAAAGAGACAGCTGATAACATGATCTCATGAAAGAGACAGCTGATAACATGATCTCATGAAAGAGAAAGCTGATAACATGATCTCATGAAAGAGACAGCTGATAACATGATATCATGAAAGAGACAGCTGATAGCATGATCACATGAAAGAAACAGCTGACAACATGATCTCATGAAAGAGACAGCTGATAACATGATCTCCTGAAAGAGACACCTGATAACATGATCTCATGAAAGAAACAGCTGATAACATGATCTCATGAAAGAGACAGCTGATAACATGACCTCATGACAGAGACATCTGATAACATGATCCAATGAAAGAGAAAGCTGATAGCATGATCTCATGAAAGAGACAGCTGATAACATGATCTCATGAAAGAGACAGCTGATGACATGATCTCATGAAAGAGACAGATGATAACATGATATCATGAAAGAGACAGCTGATAACATGATCTCATGAAAGAGACAGCTGATAACATGATCCAATGAAAGAGAAAGCTGATAGCATGATCTCATGAAAGAGACAGCTGATAGCATGATCTCATGAAAGAGAAAGCTGATAACCTGATCTCATGAAAGAGACAGATGATAACATGATATCATGAAAGAGACAGCTGATAACATGATCTCATGAAAGAGACAGCTGATAACATGATCCAATGAAAGAGAAAGATGATAACATGATCTCATGAAAGAGACAGCTGATAACATGATCTCATGAAAGAGACAGCTGATAACATGATCTCATGAAAGAGACAGCTGACAACATGATCTCATGAAAGAGACAGATGATAACATGATATCATGAAAGAGACAGCTGATAACATGATCTCATGAAAGAGACAGCTGATAACATGATCCAATGAAAGAGAAAGATGATAACATGATCTCATGAAAGAGACAGCTGATAACATGATATCATGAAAGAGACAGCTGATAACATGATATCATGAAAGAGACAGCTGATAACATAATTTCATGAAAGAGACAGCTGATAACATGATCCAATGAAAGAGAAAGCTGATAGCATGATCTCATGTAAGAGGCAGCTGATAACATGATCCAAAGAAAGAGACAGCTGATAACATGATCCAATGAAAGAGACAGCTGATAACATGATCTCATGAAAGAGACAGCTGATAACATGATCCAATGAAAGAGAAAGCTGATAGCATGATCTCATGTAAGAGGCAGCTGATAACATGATCCAAAGAAAGAGACAGCTGATAACATGATCCAATGAAAGAGACAGCTGATAACATGATATCATGAAAGAGACAGCTGATAACATGATATCATGAAAGAGACAGCTGATAACATGATCTCATGAAAGAGACAGCTGATAACATGATCTCATGAAAGAGACAGCTGATAACATGATCTCATGAAAGAGACAGCTGATAACATGATCTCATGAAAGAGACAGCTGATAACATGATCTCATGAAAGAGACAGCTGATAACATGATCTCATGAAAGAGACAGCTGATAACATGATCTCATGAAAGAGACAGCTGATAACATGATCTCCTGAAAGAAACAGCTGACAACATGATCTCATGAAAGAGACAGCTGATAACATGATCTCATGAAAGAGACAGCTGATAACATGATCTCATGAAAGAGACAGCTGATAACATGATCCAATGAAAGAGACAGCTGATAACATGATATCATGAAAGAGACAGCTGATAACATGATATCATGAAAGAGACAGCTGATAACATGATCTCATGAAAGAGACAGCTGATAACATGATCTCATGAAAGAGACAGCTGATAACATGATCTCATGAAAGAGACAGCTGATAACATGATCTCATGAAAGAGATGGCTGATAACATGATCTCATGAAAGAGACAGCTGATAACATGATCTCATGAAAGAGACAGCTGATAACATGATCTCCTGAAAGAAACAGCTGACAACATGATCTCATGAAAGAGACAGCTGATAACATGATCTCATGAAAGAGACAGCTGATAACATGATCTCATGAAAGAAACAGCTGATAACATGATCTCATGAAAGAGACAGCTGATAACATGATCTCATGAAAGAGACAGCTGATAACATGATATCATGAAAGAGACAGCTGATAACATGATCTCATGAAAGAGACAGCTGATAACATGATCTCATGAAAGAGACAGCTGATAACATGATCTCATGAAAGAGACAGCTGATAACATGATCTCATGAAAGAAACAGCTGATAACATGATCTCATGAAAGAGACAGCTGATAACATGATATCATGAAAGAGACAGCTGATAACATGATATCATGAAAGAGACAGCTGATAACATGATCTCATGAAATAGACAGCTGATAACATGATCTCATGAAAGAGACAGCTGATAACATGATCTCATGAAAGAGACAGCTGATAACATGATCTCATGAAAGAGACACCTGATAACATGATCTCATTAAAGAAACAGCTGATAACATGATCTCATGAAAGAGACAGCTGATAGCATGATCGCATGAAAGAAACAGCTGATAACATGATCTCATGAAAGAGACAGCTGATAACATGATCTCATGAAAGAGACAGCTGATAACATGATCTCATGAAAGAGACAGCTGATAACATGATCTCATGAAAGAGACAGCTGATAACATGATCTCATGAAAGAGAAAGCTGATAACATGATCTCATGAAAGAGACAGCTGATAACATGATCTCATGAAAGAGACAGCTGATAACATGATCTCATGAAAGAGACAGCTGATAACATGATCTCATGAAAGAGAAAGCTGATAACATGATCTCATGAAAGAGAAAGATGATAACATGATCTCATGAAAGAAACAGCTGACAACATGATCTCATGAAAGAGACAGCTGATAACATGATCTCAAGAAAGAGACAGCTGATAACATGATCTCATGAAAGAGACACCTGATAACATGATCTCATTAAAGAAACAGCTGATAACATGATCTCATGAAATAGACAGCTGATAACATGATCTCAAGAAAGAGACAGCTGATAACATGATCTCATGAAAGAGACACCTGATAACATGATCTCATTAAAGAAACAGCTGATAACATGATCTCATGAAAGAGACAGCTGATAGCATGATCACATGAAAGAAAGAGCTGATAACATGATCTCATGAAAGAGACAGCTGATAACATGATCTCATGAAAGAGACAGCTGATAACATGATCTCATGAAAGAGACAGCTGATGACATGATCTCATGAAAGAGACAGATGATAACATGATATCATGAAAGAGAGAGCTGATAACATGATCTCATGAAAGAGACAGCTGATAACATGATATCATGAAAGAGACAGCTGATAACATTATCTCATGAAAGAGACAGCTGATAGCATGATCTCATGAAAGAGAAAGCTGATAACATGATCTCATGAAAGAGACAGCTGATAACATGATCTCATGAAAGAGACAGATGATAACATGATCTCAAGAAAGAGACAGCTGATAACATGATCTCATGAAAGAGACAGCTGATAACATGATCTCATGAAAGAGACAGATGATAACATGATATCATGAAAGAGACAGTTGATAACATGATCTCATGAAAGAGACAGCTGATAACATGATCCAATGAAAGAGAAAGATGATAACATGATCTCAAGAAAGAGACAGCTGATAACATGATCTCATGAAAGAGACAGATGATAACATGATCTCAAGAAAGAGACAGCTGATAACATGATCTCATGAAAGAGACAGCTGATAACATGATCTCATGAAAGAGACAGATGATAACATGATATCATGAAAGAGACAGTTGATAACATGATCTCATGAAAGAGACAGCTGATAACATGATATCATGAAAGAGACAGCTGATAACATGATATCATGAAAGAGACAGCTGATAACATAATTTCATGAAAGAGACAGCTGATAACATGATCCAATGAAAGAGAAAGCTGATAGCATGATCTCATGTAAGAGGCAGCTGATAACATGATCCAAAGAAAGAGACAGCTGATAACATGATCCAATGAAAGAGACAGCTGATAACATGATCTCATGAAAGAGACAGCTGATAACATGATCCAATGAAAGAGAAAGCTGATAGCATGATCTCATGTAAGAGGCAGCTGATAACATGATCCAAATAAAGAGACAGCTGATAACATGATCCAATGAAAGAGACAGCTGATAACATGATATCATGAAAGAGACAGCTGATAACATGATATCATGAAAGAGACAGCTGATAACATGATCTCATGAAAGAGACAGCTGATAACATGATCTCATGAAAGAGACAGCTGATAACATGATCTCATGGAAGAGACAGCTGATAACATGATCTCATGAAAGAGACAGCTGATAACATGATCTCATGAAAGAGACAGCTGATAACATGATCTCATGAAAGAGACAGCTGATAACATGATCTCCTGAAAGAAACAGCTGACAACATGATCTCATGAAAGAGACAGCTGATAACATGATCTCATGAAAGAGACAGCTGATAACATGATCTCATGAAAGAGACAGCTGATAACATGATCCAATGAAAGAGACAGCTGATAACATGATATCATGAAAGAGACAGCTGATAACATGATATCATGAAAGAGACAGCTGATAACATGATCTCATGAAAGAGACAGCTGATAACATGATCTCATGAAAGAGACAGCTGATAACATGATCTCATGAAAGAGACAGCTGATAACATGATCTCATGAAAGAGATGGCTGATAACATGATCTCATGAAAGAGACAGCTGATAACATGATCTCATGAAAGAGACAGCTGATAACATGATCTCCTGAAAGAAACAGCTGACAACATGATCTCATGAAAGAGACAGCTGATAACATGATCTCATGAAAGAGACAGCTGATAACATGATCTCATGAAAGAAACAGCTGATAACATGATCTCATGAAAGAGACAGCTGATAACATGATCTCATGAAAGAGACAGCTGATAACATGATATCATGAAAGAGACAGCTGATAACATGATCTCATGAAAGAGACAGCTGATAACATGATCTCATGAAAGAGACAGCTGATAACATGATCTCATGAAAGAGACAGCTGATAACATGATCTCATGAAAGAAACAGCTGATAACATGATCTCATGAAAGAGACAGCTGATAACATGATATCATGAAAGAGACAGCTGATAACATGATATCATGAAAGAGACAGCTGATAACATGATCTCATGAAATAGACAGCTGATAACATGATCTCATGAAAGAGACAGCTGATAACATGATCTCATGAAAGAGACAGCTGATAACATGATCTCATGAAAGAGACACCTGATAACATGATCTCATTAAAGAAACAGCTGATAACATGATCTCATGAAAGAGACAGCTGATAGCATGATCGCATGAAAGAAACAGCTGATAACATGATCTCATGAAAGAGACAGCTGATAACATGATCTCATGAAAG
Organism: Myxine glutinosa; assembly: GCF_964187855.1. Taxonomy (NCBI): domain Eukaryota; kingdom Metazoa; phylum Chordata; class Myxini; order Myxiniformes; family Myxinidae; genus Myxine; species Myxine glutinosa. The sequence goes on along the minus strand of NC_136267.1, from coordinate 7,316,990 downwards.
AGACAGCTGATAACATGATCTCATGAAAGAGACAGCTGATAACATGATCTCATGAAAGAGACAGCTGATAACATGATCTCATGAAAGAGAAAGCTGATAACATGATCTCATGAAAGAGACAGCTGATAACATGATCTCATGAAAGAGACAGCTGATAACATGATCTCATAAAAGAGACAGCTGATAACATGATCTCATGAAAGAGAAAGCTGATAACATGATCTCATGAAAGAGAAAGATGATAACATGATCTCATGAAAGAAACAGCTGACAACATGATCTCATGAAAGAGACAGCTGATAACATGATCTCAAGAAAGAGACAGCTGATAACATGATCTCATGAAAGAGACACCTGATAACATGATCTCATTAAAGAAACAGCTGATAACATGATCTCATGAAATAGACAGCTGATAACATGATCTCAAGAAAGAGACAGCTGATAACATGATCTCATGAAAGAGACACCTGATAACATGATCTCATTAAAGAAACAGCTGATAACATGATCTCATGAAAGAGACAGCTGATAGCATGATCACATGAAAGAAAGAGCTGATAACATGATCTCATGAAAGAGACAGCTGATAACATGATCTCATGAAAGAGACAGCTGATAACATGATCTCATGAAAGAGACAGCTGATAACATGATCTCATGAAAGAGACAGATGATAACATGATATCATGAAAGAGACAGCTGATAACATGATCTCATGAAAGAGACAGCTGATAACATGATATCATGAAAGAGACAGCTGATAACATTATCTCATGAAAGAGACAGCTGATAGCATGATCTCATGAAAGAGAAAGCTGATAACATGATCTCATGAAAGAGACAGCTGATAACATGATCTCATGAAAGAGACAGATGATAACATGATCTCAAGAAAGAGACAGCTGATAACATGATCTCATGAAAGAGACAGCTGATAACATGATCTCATGAAAGAGACAGATGATAACATGATATCATGAAAGAGACAGTTGATAACATGATCTCATGAAAGAGACAGCTGATAACATGATCCAATGAAAGAGAAAGATGATAACATGATCTCATGAAAGAGACAGCTGATAACATGATATCATGAAAGAGACAGCTGATAACATGATATCATGAAAGAGACAGCTGATAACATGATATCATGAAAGAGACAGCTGATAACATGATTTCATGAAAAAGACAGCTGATAACATGATCTCATGAAAGAGACAGCTGATAACATGATCTCATGAAAGAGACAGCTGTTAACATGATCCAATGAAAGAGAAAGCTGATAGCATGATTTCATGAAAGAGACAGCTGATAACATGATCCAATGAAAGAGAAAGCTGATAGCATGATTTCATGAAAGAGACAGCTGATAACATGATTTCATGAAAAAGACAGCTGATAACATGATCTCATGAAAGAAACAGCTGATAACATAATCTCATGAAAGAGACAGCTGTTAACATGATCCAATGAAAGAGAAAGCTGACACCATGATCTCATGAAAGAAACAGCTGACAACATGATCTCATGAAAGAGACAGCTGATAACATGATCTCAAGAAAGAGACAGCTGATAACATGATCTCATGAAAGAGACACCTGATAACATGATCTCATTAAAGAAACAGCTGATAACATGATCTCATGAAAGAAACAGCTGACAACATGATCTCATGAAATAGACAGCTGATAACATGATCTCAAGAAAGAGACAGCTGATAACATTATCTCATGAAAGAGACAGCTGATAACATGATCTCATGAAAGAGACAGATGATAACATGATCTCATGAAAGAGACAGCTGATAACATGATCTCATGAAAGAGACAGCTGATAACATGATCTCATGAAAGAGACAGATGATAACATGATATCATGAAAGAGACAGCTGATAACATGATCTCATGAAAGAGACAGCTGATAACATGATCCAATGAAAGAGAAAGATGATAACATGATCTCATGAAAGAGACAGCTGATAACATGATATCATGAAAGAGACAGCTGATAACATGATATCATGAAAGAGACAGCTGATAACATGATATCATGAAAGAGACAGCTGATAACATGATTTCATGAAAGAGACAGCTGATAACATGATTTCATGAAAAAGACAGCTGATAACATTATCTCATGAAAGAGACAGCTGATAACATGATCTCATGAAAGAGACAGCTGATAACATGATCTCATGAAAGAGAAAGCTGATAACATGATCTCATGAAAGAGACAGCTGATAACATGATCCAATGAAAGAGAAAGCTGATAGCATGATTTCATGAAAGAGACAGCTGATAACATGATTTCATGAAAAAGACAGCTGATAACATGATCTCATGAAAGAAACAGCTGATAACATAATCTCATGAAAGAGACAGCTGTTAACATGATCCAATGAAAGAGAAAGCTGACACCATGATCTCATGAAAGAAACAGCTGACAACATGATCTCATGAAAGAGACAGCTGATAACATGATCTCAAGAAAGAGACAGCTGATAACATGATCTCATGAAAGAGACACCTGATAACATGATCTCATTAAAGAAACAGCTGATAACATGATCTCATGAAAGAGACAGCTGATAACATGATATCATGAAAGAGACAGCTGATAACATTATCTCATGAAAGAGACAGCTGATAACATGATCTCATGAAAGAGACAGATGATAACATGATCTCATGAAAGAGACAGCTGATAACATGATCTCATGAAAGAGACAGCTGATAACATGATCTCATGAAAGAGACAGATGATAACATGATATCATGAAAGAGACAGCTGATAACATGATCTCATGAAAGAGACAGCTGATAACATGATCCAATGAAAGAGAAAGATGATAACATGATCTCATGAAAGAGACAGCTGATAACATGATATCATGAAAGAGACAGCTGATAACATGATATCATGAAAGAGACAGCTGATAACATGATATCATGAAAGAGACAGCTGATAACATGATTTCATGAAAGAGACAGCTGATAACATGATTTCATGAAAAAGACAGCTGATAACATGATCTCATGAAAGAGACAGCTGATAACATGATCTCATGAAAGAGACAGCTGATAACATGATCTCATGAAAGAGAAAGCTGATAACATGATCTCATGAAAGAGACAGCTGATAACATGATATCATGAAAGAGACAGCTGATAGCATGATCACATGAAAGAAACAGCTGACAACATGATCTCATGAAAGAGACAGCTGATAACATGATCTCCTGAAAGAGACACCTGATAACATGATCTCATGAAAGAAACAGCTGATAACATGATCTCATGAAAGAGACAGCTGATAACATGACCTCATGACAGAGACATCTGATAACATGATCCAATGAAAGAGAAAGCTGATAGCATGATCTCATGAAAGAGACAGCTGATAACATGATCTCATGAAAGAGACAGCTGATGACATGATCTCATGAAAGAGACAGCTGATAACATGATCCAATGAAAGAGAAAGATGATAACATGATCTCATGAAAGAGACAGCTGATAACATGATATCATGAAAGAGACAGCTGATAACATGATATCATGAAAGAGACAGCTGATAACATAATTTCATGAAAGAGACAGCTGATAACATGATCCAATGAAAGAGAAAGCTGATAGCATGATCTCATGTAAGAGGCAGCTGATAACATGATCCAAAGAAAGAGACAGCTGATAACATGATCCAATGAAAGAGACAGCTGATAACATGATCTCATGAAAGAGACAGCTGATAACATGATCCAATGAAAGAGAAAGCTGATAGCATGATCTCATGTAAGAGGCAGCTGATAACATGATCCAAAGAAAGAGACAGCTGATAACATGATCCAATTAAAGAGACAGCTGATAACATGATATCATGAAAGAGACAGCTGATAACATGATATCATGAAAGAGACAGCTGATAACATGATCTCATGAAAGAGACAGCTGATAACATGATCTCATGAAAGAGACAGCTGATAACATGATCTCATGAAAGAGACAGCTGATAACATGATCTCATGAAAGAGACAGCTGATAACATGATCTCATGAAAGAGACAGCTGATAACATGATCTCCTGAAAGAAACAGCTGACAACATGATCTCATGAAAGAGACAGCTGATAACATGATCTCATGAAAGAGACAGCTGATAACATGATCTCATGAAAGAGACAGCTGATAACATGATCCAATGAAAGAGACAGCTGATAACATGATATCATGAAAGAGACAGCTGATAACATGATATCATGAAAGAGACAGCTGATAACATGATCTCATGAAAGAGACAGCTGATAACATGATCTCATGAAAGAGACAGCTGATAACATGATCTCATGAAAGAGACAGCTGATAACATGATCTCATGAAAGAGACAGCTGATAACATGATCTCATGAAAGAGACAGCTGATAACATGATCTCATGAAAGAGACAGCTGATAACATGATCTCCTGAAAGAAACAGCTGACAACATGATCTCATGAAAGAGACAGCTGATAACATGATCTCATGAAAGAGACAGCTGATAACATGATCTCATGAAAGAAACAGCTGATAACATGATCTCATGAAAGAGACAGCTGATAACATGATCTCATGAAAGAGACAGCTGATAACATGATATCATGAAAGAGACAGCTGATAACATGATCTCATGAAAGAGACAGCTGATAACATGATCTCATGAAAGAGACAGCTGATAACATGATCTCATGAAAGAGACAGCTGATAACATGATCTCATGAAAGAAACAGCTGATAACATGATCTCATGAAAGAGACAGCTGATAACATGATATCATGAAAGAGACAGCTGATAACATGATATCATGAAAGAGACAGCTGATAACATGATCTCATGAAATAGACAGCTGATAACATGATCTCATGAAAGAGACAGCTGATAACATGATCTCATGAAAGAGACAGCTGATAACATGATCTCATGAAAGAGACACCTGATAACATGATCTCATTAAAGAAACAGCTGATAACATGATCTCATGAAAGAGACAGCTGATAGCATGATCGCATGAAAGAAACAGCTGATAACATGATCTCATGAAAGAGACAGCTGATAACATGATCTCATGAAAGAGACAGCTGATAACATGATCTCATGAAAGAGACAGCTGATAACATGATCTCATGAAAGAGACAGCTGATAACATGATCTCATGAAAGAGAAAGCTGATAACATGATCTCATGAAAGAGACAGCTGATAACATGATCCAATGAAAGAGAAAGATGATAACATGACCTCATGAAAGAAACAGCTGACAACATGATCTCATGAAAGAGACAGCTGATAACATGATCTCAAGAAAGAGACAGCTGATAACATGATCTCATGAAAGAGACACCTGATAACATGATCTCATTAAAGAAACAGCTGATAACATGATCTCATGAAAGAAACAGCTGACAACATGATCTCATGAAATAGACAGCTGATAACATGATCTCAAGGAAGAGACAGCTGATAACATGATCTCATGAAAGAGACACCTGATAACATGATCTCATTAAAGAAACAGCTGATAACATGATCTCATGAAAGAGACAGCTGATAGCATGATCACATGAAAGAAAGAGCTGATAACATGATCTCATGAAAGAGACAGCTGATAACATGATCTCATGAAAGAGACAGCTGATAACATGATCTCATGAAAGAGACAGCTGATAACATGATCTCATGAAAGAGACAGCTGATAACATGATCTCGGGAAAGAGACAGATGATAACATGATATCATGAAAGAGACAGCTGATAACATGATCTCATGAAAGAGACAGATGATAACATGATCTCATGAAAGAGACAGCTGATAACATGATCTCATGAAAGAGACAGCTGATAACATGATCGCATGAAAGAAACAGCTGATAACATGATCTCATGAAAGAGACAGCTGATAACATGATCTCATGAAAGAGACAGCTGATAACATGATCTCATGAAAGAGACAGCTGATAACATGATCTCATGAAAGAGACAGCGGATAACATGATCTCATGAAAGAGACAGCTGATAACATGATCTCATGAAAGAGAAAGCTGATAACATGATCTCATGAAAGAGACAGCTGATAACATGATCTCATGAAAGAGACAGATGATAACATGATCTCAAGAAAGAGACAGCTGATAACATGATCTCATGAAAGAGACAGCTGATAACATGATCTCATGAAAGAGACAGATGATAACATGATATCATGAAAGAGACAGTTGATAACATGATCTCATGAAAGAGAAAGATGATAACATGATCTCATGAAAGAGACAGCTGATAACATGATATCATGAAAGAGACAGCTGATAACATGATATCATGAAAGAGACAGCTGATAACATAATATCATGAAAGAGACAGCTGATAGCATGATTTCATGAAAAAGACAGCTGATAACATGATCTCATGAAAGAGACAGCTGATAACAAGATCTCATGAAAGAGACAGCTGTTAACATGATCCAATGAAAGAGAAAGCTGATAGAATGATTTCATGAAAGAGACAGCTGATAACATGATTTCATGAAAAAGACAGCTGATAACATGATCTCATGAAAGAAACAGCTGATAACATGATCTCATGAAAGAGACAGCTGTTAACATGATCCAATGAAAGAGAAAGCTGATAGCATGATTTCATGTAAGAGACAGCTGATAACATGATCCAATGAAAGAGAAAGATGATAACATGATCTCATGAAAGAAACAGCTGACAACATGATCTCATGAAAGAGACAGCTGATAACATGATCTCAAGAAAGAGACAGCTGATAACATGATCTCATGAAAGAGACACCTGATAACATGATCTCATTAAAGAAACAGCTGATAACATGATCTCATGAAAGAAACAGCTGACAACATGATCTCATGAAATAGACAGCTGATAACATGATCTCAAGAAAGAGACAGCTGATAACATGATCTCATGAAAGAGACACCTGATAACATGATCTCATTAAAGAAACAGCTGATAACATGATCTCATGAAAGAGACAGCTGATAGCATGATCACATGAAAGAAAGAGCTGATAACATGATCTCATGAAAGAGACAGCTGATAACATGATCTCATGAAAGAGACAGCTGATAACATGATCTCATGAAAGAGACAGCTGATAACATGATCTCATGAAAGAGACAGCTGATAACATGATCTCAGGAAAGAGACAGATGATAACATGATATCATGAAAGAGACAGCTGATAACATGATCTCATGAAAGAGACAGCTGATAACATGATATCATGAAAGAGACAGCTGATAACATTATCTCATGAAAGAGACAGCTGATAACATGATATCATGAAAGAGACAGCTGATAACATGATCTCATGAAAGAGAAAGCTGATAACATGATCTCATGAAAGAGACAGCTGATAACATGATCTCATGAAAGAGACAGATGATAACATGATCTCATGAAAGAGACAGCTGATAACATGATCTCATGAAAGAGACAGATGATAACATGATATCATGAAAGAGACAGCTGATAACATGATCTCATGAAAGAGACAGCTGATAACATGATCCAATGAAAGAGAAAGATGATAACATGATCTCATGAAAGAGACAGCTGATAACATGATATCATGAAAGAGACAGCTGATAACATGATATCATGAAAGAGACAGCTGATAACATGATATCATGAAAGAGACAGATGATAACATGATATCATGAAAGAGACAGCTGATAACATGATCTCATGAAAGAGACAGCTGATAACATGATCCAATGAAAGAGAAAGATGATAACATGATCTCATGAAAGAGACAGCTGATAACATGATATCATGAAAGAGACAGCTGATAACATGATATCATGAAAGAGACAGCTGATAACATGATTTCATGAAAGAGACAGCTGATAACATGATTTCATGAAAAAGACAGCTGATAACATGATCTCATGAAAGAGACAGCTGATAACATGATCCAATGAAAGAGAAAGCTGATAGAATGATTTCATGAAAGAGACAGCTGATAACATGATTTCATGAAAAAGACAGCTGATAACATGATCTCATGAAAGAAACAGCTGATAACATGATCTCATGAAAGAGACAGCTGTTAACATGATCCAATGAAAGAGAAAGCTGATAGCATGATTTCATGTAAGAGACAGCTGATAACATGATCCAATGAAAGAGAAAGATGATAACATGATCTCATGAAAGAAACAGCTGACAACATGATCTCATGAAAGAGACAGCTGATAACATGATCTCAAGAAAGAGACAGCTGATAACATGATCTCATGAAAGAGACACCTGATAACATGATCTCATTAAAGAAACAGCTGATAACATGATCTCATGAAAGAAACAGCTGACAACATGATCTCATGAAATAGACAGCTGATAACATGATCTCAAGAAAGAGACAGCTGATAACATTATCTCATGAAAGAGACAGCTGATAACATGATCTCATGAAAGAGACAGATGATAACATGATCTCATGAAAGAGACAGCTGATAACATGATCTCATGAAAGAGACAGCTGATAACATGATCTCATGAAAGAGACAGATGATAACATGATATCATGAAAGAGACAGCTGATAACATGATCTCATGAAAGAGACAGCTGATAACATGATCCAATGAAAGAGAAAGATGATAACATGATCTCATGAAAGAGACAGCTGATAACATGATATCATGAAAGAGACAGCTGATAACATGATATCATGAAAGAGACAGCTGATAACATGATATCATGAAAGAGACAGCTGATAACATGATTTCATGAAAGAGACAGCTGATAACATGATTTCATGAAAAAGACAGCTGATAACATTATCTCATGAAAGAGACAGCTGATAACATGATCTCATGAAAGAGACAGCTGATAACATGATCTCATGAAAGAGAAAGCTGATAACATGATCTCATGAAAGAGACAGCTGATAACATGATCCAATGAAAGAGAAAGCTGATAGCATGATTTCATGAAAGAGACAGCTGATAACATGATTTCATGAAAAAGACAGCTGATAACATGATCTCATGAAAGAAACAGCTGATAACATAATCTCATGAAAGAGACAGCTGTTAACATGATCCAATGAAAGAGAAAGCTGACACCATGATCTCATGAAAGAAACAGCTGACAACATGATCTCATGAAAGAGACAGCTGATAACATGATCTCAAGAAAGAGACAGCTGATAACATGATCTCATGAAAGAGACACCTGATAACATGATCTCATTAAAGAAACAGCTGATAACATGATCTCATGAAAGAGACAGCTGATAACATGATATCATGAAAGAGACAGCTGATAACATTATCTCATGAAAGAGACAGCTGATAACATGATCTCATGAAAGAGACAGATGATAACATGATCTCATGAAAGAGACAGCTGATAACATGATCTCATGAAAGAGACAGCTGATAACATGATCTCATGAAAGAGACAGATGATAACATGATATCATGAAAGAGACAGCTGATAACATGATCTCATGAAAGAGACAGCTGATAACATGATCCAATGAAAGAGAAAGATGATAACATGATCTCATGAAAGAGACAGCTGATAACATGATATCATGAAAGAGACAGCTGATAACATGATATCATGAAAGAGACAGCTGATAACATGATATCATGAAAGAGACAGCTGATAACATGATTTCATGAAAGAGACAGCTGATAACATGATTTCATGAAAAAGACAGCTGATAACATGATCTCATGAAAGAGACAGCTGATAACATGATCTCATGAAAGAGACAGCTGATAACATGATCTCATGAAAGAGAAAGCTGATAACATGATCTCATGAAAGAGACAGCTGATAACATGATATCATGAAAGAGACAGCTGATAGCATGATCACATGAAAGAAACAGCTGACAACATGATCTCATGAAAGAGACAGCTGATAACATGATCTCCTGAAAGAGACACCTGATAACATGATCTCATGAAAGAAACAGCTGATAACATGATCTCATGAAAGAGACAGCTGATAACATGACCTCATGACAGAGACATCTGATAACATGATCCAATGAAAGAGAAAGCTGATAGCATGATCTCATGAAAGAGACAGCTGATAACATGATCTCATGAAAGAGACAGCTGATGACATGATCTCATGAAAGAGACAGCTGATAACATGATCCAATGAAAGAGAAAGATGATAACATGATCTCATGAAAGAGACAGCTGATAACATGATATCATGAAAGAGACAGCTGATAACATGATATCATGAAAGAGACAGCTGATAACATAATTTCATGAAAGAGACAGCTGATAACATGATCCAATGAAAGAGAAAGCTGATAGCATGATCTCATGTAAGAGGCAGCTGATAACATGATCCAAAGAAAGAGACAGCTGATAACATGATCCAATGAAAGAGACAGCTGATAACATGATCTCATGAAAGAGACAGCTGATAACATGATCCAATGAAAGAGAAAGCTGATAGCATGATCTCATGTAAGAGGCAGCTGATAACATGATCCAAAGAAAGAGACAGCTGATAACATGATCCAATTAAAGAGACAGCTGATAACATGATATCATGAAAGAGACAGCTGATAACATGATATCATGAAAGAGACAGCTGATAACATGATCTCATGAAAGAGACAGCTGATAACATGATCTCATGAAAGAGACAGCTGATAACATGATCTCATGAAAGAGACAGCTGATAACATGATCTCATGAAAGAGACAGCTGATAACATGATCTCATGAAAGAGACAGCTGATAACATGATCTCCTGAAAGAAACAGCTGACAACATGATCTCATGAAAGAGACAGCTGATAACATGATCTCATGAAAGAGACAGCTGATAACATGATCTCATGAAAGAGACAGCTGATAACATGATCCAATGAAAGAGACAGCTGATAACATGATATCATGAAAGAGACAGCTGATAACATGATATCATGAAAGAGACAGCTGATAACATGATCTCATGAAAGAGACAGCTGATAACATGATCTCATGAAAGAGACAGCTGATAACATGATCTCATGAAAGAGACAGCTGATAACATGATCTCATGAAAGAGACAGCTGATAACATGATCTCATGAAAGAGACAGCTGATAACATGATCTCATGAAAGAGACAGCTGATAACATGATCTCCTGAAAGAAACAGCTGACAACATGATCTCATGAAAGAGACAGCTGATAACATGATCTCATGAAAGAGACAGCTGATAACATGATCTCATGAAAGAAACAGCTGATAACATGATCTCATGAAAGAGACAGCTGATAACATGATCTCATGAAAGAGACAGCTGATAACATGATATCATGAAAGAGACAGCTGATAACATGATCTCATGAAAGAGACAGCTGATAACATGATCTCATGAAAGAGACAGCTGATAACATGATCTCATGAAAGAGACAGCTGATAACATGATCTCATGAAAGAAACAGCTGATAACATGATCTCATGAAAGAGACAGCTGATAACATGATATCATGAAAGAGACAGCTGATAACATGATATCATGAAAGAGACAGCTGATAACATGATCTCATGAAATAGACAGCTGATAACATGATCTCATGAAAGAGACAGCTGATAACATGATCTCATGAAAGAGACAGCTGATAACATGATCTCATGAAAGAGACACCTGATAACATGATCTCATTAAAGAAACAGCTGATAACATGATCTCATGAAAGAGACAGCTGATAGCATGATCGCATGAAAGAAACAGCTGATAACATGATCTCATGAAAGAGACAGCTGATAACATGATCTCATGAAAGAGACAGCTGATAACATGATCTCATGAAAGAGACAGCTGATAACATGATCTCATGAAAGAGACAGCTGATAACATGATCTCATGAAAGAGAAAGCTGATAACATGATCTCATGAAAGAGACAGCTGATAACATGATCCAATGAAAGAGAAAGATGATAACATGACCTCATGAAAGAAACAGCTGACAACATGATCTCATGAAAGAGACAGCTGATAACATGATCTCAAGAAAGAGACAGCTGATAACATGATCTCATGAAAGAGACACCTGATAACATGATCTCATTAAAGAAACAGCTGATAACATGATCTCATGAAAGAAACAGCTGACAACATGATCTCATGAAATAGACAGCTGATAACATGATCTCAAGGAAGAGACAGCTGATAACATGATCTCATGAAAGAGACACCTGATAACATGATCTCATTAAAGAAACAGCTGATAACATGATCTCATGAAAGAGACAGCTGATAGCATGATCACATGAAAGAAAGAGCTGATAACATGATCTCATGAAAGAGACAGCTGATAACATGATCTCATGAAAGAGACAGCTGATAACATGATCTCATGAAAGAGACAGCTGATAACATGATCTCATGAAAGAGACAGCTGATAACATGATCTCGGGAAAGAGACAGATGATAACATGATATCATGAAAGAGACAGCTGATAACATGATCTCATGAAAGAGACAGATGATAACATGATCTCATGAAAGAGACAGCTGATAACATGATCTCATGAAAGAGACAGCTGATAACATGATCGCATGAAAGAAACAGCTGATAACATGATCTCATGAAAGAGACAGCTGATAACATGATCTCATGAAAGAGACAGCTGATAACATGATCTCATGAAAGAGACAGCTGATAACATGATCTCATGAAAGAGACAGCGGATAACATGATCTCATGAAAGAGACAGCTGATAACATGATCTCATGAAAGAGAAAGCTGATAACATGATCTCATGAAAGAGACAGCTGATAACATGATCTCATGAAAGAGACAGATGATAACATGATCTCAAGAAAGAGACAGCTGATAACATGATCTCATGAAAGAGACAGCTGATAACATGATCTCATGAAAGAGACAGATGATAACATGATATCATGAAAGAGACAGTTGATAACATGATCTCATGAAAGAGAAAGATGATAACATGATCTCATGAAAGAGACAGCTGATAACATGATATCATGAAAGAGACAGCTGATAACATGATATCATGAAAGAGACAGCTGATAACATAATATCATGAAAGAGACAGCTGATAGCATGATTTCATGAAAAAGACAGCTGATAACATGATCTCATGAAAGAGACAGCTGATAACAAGATCTCATGAAAGAGACAGCTGTTAACATGATCCAATGAAAGAGAAAGCTGATAGAATGATTTCATGAAAGAGACAGCTGATAACATGATTTCATGAAAAAGACAGCTGATAACATGATCTCATGAAAGAAACAGCTGATAACATGATCTCATGAAAGAGACAGCTGTTAACATGATCCAATGAAAGAGAAAGCTGATAGCATGATTTCATGTAAGAGACAGCTGATAACATGATCCAATGAAAGAGAAAGATGATAACATGATCTCATGAAAGAAACAGCTGACAACATGATCTCATGAAAGAGACAGCTGATAACATGATCTCAAGAAAGAGACAGCTGATAACATGATCTCATGAAAGAGACACCTGATAACATGATCTCATTAAAGAAACAGCTGATAACATGATCTCATGAAAGAAACAGCTGACAACATGATCTCATGAAATAGACAGCTGATAACATGATCTCAAGAAAGAGACAGCTGATAACATGATCTCATGAAAGAGACACCTGATAACATGATCTCATTAAAGAAACAGCTGATAACATGATCTCATGAAAGAGACAGCTGATAGCATGATCACATGAAAGAAAGAGCTGATAACATGATCTCATGAAAGAGACAGCTGATAACATGATCTCATGAAAGAGACAGCTGATAACATGATCTCATGAAAGAGACAGCTGATAACATGATCTCATGAAAGAGACAGCTGATAACATGATCTCAGGAAAGAGACAGATGATAACATGATATCATGAAAGAGACAGCTGATAACATGATCTCATGAAAGAGACAGCTGATAACATGATATCATGAAAGAGACAGCTGATAACATTATCTCATGAAAGAGACAGCTGATAACATGATATCATGAAAGAGACAGCTGATAACATGATCTCATGAAAGAGAAAGCTGATAACATGATCTCATGAAAGAGACAGCTGATAACATGATCTCATGAAAGAGACAGATGATAACATGATCTCATGAAAGAGACAGCTGATAACATGATCTCATGAAAGAGACAGATGATAACATGATATCATGAAAGAGACAGCTGATAACATGATCTCATGAAAGAGACAGCTGATAACATGATCCAATGAAAGAGAAAGATGATAACATGATCTCATGAAAGAGACAGCTGATAACATGATATCATGAAAGAGACAGCTGATAACATGATATCATGAAAGAGACAGCTGATAACATGATATCATGAAAGAGACAGATGATAACATGATATCATGAAAGAGACAGCTGATAACATGATCTCATGAAAGAGACAGCTGATAACATGATCCAATGAAAGAGAAAGATGATAACATGATCTCATGAAAGAGACAGCTGATAACATGATATCATGAAAGAGACAGCTGATAACATGATATCATGAAAGAGACAGCTGATAACATGATTTCATGAAAGAGACAGCTGATAACATGATTTCATGAAAAAGACAGCTGATAACATGATCTCATGAAAGAGACAGCTGATAACATGATCCAATGAAAGAGAAAGCTGATAGAATGATTTCATGAAAGAGACAGCTGATAACATGATTTCATGAAAAAGACAGCTGATAACATGATCTCATGAAAGAAACAGCTGATAACATGATCTCATGAAAGAGACAGCTGTTAACATGATCCAATGAAAGAGAAAGCTGATAGCATGATTTCATGTAAGAGACAGCTGATAACATGATCCAATGAAAGAGAAAGATGATAACATGATCTCATGAAAGAAACAGCTGACAACATGATCTCATGAAAGAGACAGCTGATAACATGATCTCAAGAAAGAGACAGCTGATAACATGATCTCATGAAAGAGACACCTGATAACATGATCTCATTAAAGAAACAGCTGATAACATGATCTCATGAAAGAAACAGCTGACAACATGATCTCATGAAATAGACAGCTGATAACATGATCTCAAGAAAGAGACAGCTGATACATGATCTCATGAAAGAGACACCTGATAACATGATCTCATTAAAGAAACAGCTGATAACATGATCTCATGAAAGAGACAGCTGATAGCATGATCACATGAAAGAAAGAGCTGATAACATGATCTCATGAAAGAGACAGCTGATAACATGATCTCATGAAAGAGACAGCTGATAACATGATCTCATGAAAGAGACAGCTGATAACATGATCTCATGAAAGAGACAGCTGATAACATGATCTCAGGAAAGAGACAGATGATAACATGATATCATGAAAGAGACAGCTGATAACATGATCTCATGAAAGAGACAGCTGATAACATGATATCATGAAAGAGACAGCTGATAACATTATCTCATGAAAGAGACAGCTGATAACATGATATCATGAAAGAGACAGCTGATAACATGATCTCATGAAAGAGAAAGCTGATAACATGATCTCATGAAAGAGACAGCTGATAACATGATCTCATGAAAGAGACAGATGATAACATGATCTCATGAAAGAGACAGCTGATAACATGATCTCATGAAAGAGACAGATGATAACATGATATCATGAAAGAGACAGCTGATAACATGATCTCATGAAAGAGACAGCTGATAACATGATCCAATGAAAGAGAAAGATGATAACATGATCTCATGAAAGAGACAGCTGATAACATGATATCATGAGAGACAGCTGATAACATCATATAATGAAAGAGACAGCTGATAACATGATATCATGAAAGAGACAGATGATAACATGATATCATGAAAGAGACAGCTGATAACATGATCTCATGAAAGAGAGAGCTGATAACATGATCCAATGAAAGAGAAAGATGATAACATGATCTCATGAAAGAGACAGCTGATAACATGATATCATGAAAGAGACAGCTGATAACATGATATCATGAAAGAGACAGCTGATAACATGATATCATGAAAGAGACAGCTGATAACATGATTTCATGAAAGAGACAGCTGATAACATGATTTCATGAAAAAGACAGCTGATAACATGATCTCATGAAAGAGACAGCTGTTAACATGATCCAATGAAAGAGAAAGCTGATAGCATGATCTCATGTAAGAGGCAGC
This sequence comes from Myxine glutinosa, assembly GCF_964187855.1. NCBI lineage: Eukaryota > Metazoa > Chordata > Myxini > Myxiniformes > Myxinidae > Myxine > Myxine glutinosa. Next base: position 7,300,775 of record NC_136267.1, on the reverse strand, counting down.
TGATAACATGATCCAAAGAAAGAGACAGCTGATAACATGATCCAATGAAAGAGACAGCTGATAACATGATATCATGAAAGAGACAGCTGTTAACATGATCCAATGAAAGAGAAAGCTGATAGCATGATCTCATGTAAGAGGCAGCTGATAACATGATCCAAAGAAAGAGACAGCTGATAACATGATCCAATGAAAGAGACAGCTGATAACATGATATCATGAAAGAGACAGCTGTTAACATGATCCAAAGAAAGAGACAGCTGATAACATGATCCAATGAAAGAGACAGCTGATAACATCATCTCATGAAAGAGACAGCTGTTAACATGATCCAATGAAAGAGAAAGCTGATAGCATGATCTCATGTAAGAGGCAGCTGATAACATGATCCAAAGAAAGAGACAGCTGATAACATGATCCAATGAAAGAGACAGCTGATAACATGATATCATGAAAGAGACAGCTGATAACATGATCTCATGAAAGAGACAGCTGATAACATGATCTCATGAAAGAGACAGCTGACAACATGATCTCATGAAAGACACAGCTGATAACATGATCTCATGAAATAGACAGCTGATAACATGATCTCATGAAAGAGACAGCTGATAACATGATCTCATGAAAGAGACAGCGGATAACATGATCTCATGAAAGAAACAGCTGATAACATGATCTCATGAAAGAGACAGCTGATAACATGATCTCATGAAAGAGACAGCTGATAACATGATCTCATGAAAGAGACAGCTGATAACATGATCTCATGAAAGAGACAGCTGATAACATGATCTCATGAAAGAGACAGCTGATAACATTATCTCATGAAAGAGACAGCTGATAACATGATCTCATGAAAGAGACAGCTGACAACATGATCTCCTAAAAGAAACAGCTGACAACATGATCTCATGAAAGAAACAGCTGATAACATGATCTCATGAAAGAAACAGCTGATAACATGATCTCATGAAAGAGACAGCTGATAACATGATCTCATGAAAGAGACAGCTGACAACATGATCTCCTAAAAGAAACAGCTGACAACATGATCTCCTAAAAGAGACAGCTGACAACATGATCTCCTGAAAGAGACAGCTGACAACATGATCTCATGAAAGAAACAGCTGATAACATGATCTCATGAAAGAGACAGCTGATAACATGATATCATGAAAGAGACAGCTGATAACATGATCCAATGAAAGAGACAGCTGATAACATGATCTCATGAAAGAGACAGCTGATAACATGATCTCATGAAAGAGACAGCTGATAATACAGCTGATAACATGATCTCATGAAAGAGACAGCTGATAACATCATCTCATGAAAGAGACAGATGATAACATGATATCATGAAAGAGACAGCTGATAACATGATCTCATGAAAGAGACAGCTGATAACATGATCTCATGAAAGAGACAGCTGATAACATGATCTCATGAAAGAGACAGCTGATAACATGATCTCATGAAAGAGACAGCTGATAACATGATCTCATGAAAGAGACAGCTGATAACATGATCCAATGAAAGAGACAGCTGATAACATGATCTCATGAAAGAGACAGCTGATAACATGATATCATGAAAGAAACAGCTGATAACATGATCCAAAGAAAGAGACAGCTGATAACATGATCTCATGAAAGAGACAGCTGATAACATGATATCATGAAAGAGACAGCTGATAACATGATCTCATGAAAGAAAGAGCTGATAACATGATCTCATGAAAGAGACAGCTGATAACATGATCTCATGAAAGAGACAGCTGATAACATGATCTCATGAAAGAGACAGCTGATAACATGATCTCATGAAAGAGACAGCTGATAACATGATCTCAGGAAAGAGACAGATGATAACATGATATCATGAAAGAGACAGCTGATAACATGATCTCATGAAAGAGACAGCTGATAACATGATATCATGAAAGAGACAGCTGATAACATTATCTCATGAAAGAGACAGCTGATAACATGATATCATGAAAGAGACAGCTGATAACATGATCTCATGAAAGAGAAAGCTGATAACATGATCTCATGAAAGAGACAGCTGATAACATGATCTCATGAAAGAGACAGATGATAACATGATCTCATGAAAGAGACAGCTGATAACATGATCTCATGAAAGAGACAGATGATAACATGATATCATGAAAGAGACAGCTGATAACATGATCTCATGAAAGAGACAGCTGATAACATGATCCAATGAAAGAGAAAGATGATAACATGATCTCATGAAAGAGACAGCTGATAACATGATATCATGAAAGAGACAGCTGATAACATGATATCATGAAAGAGACAGCTGATAACATGATATCATGAAAGAGACAGATGATAACATGATATCATGAAAGAGACAGCTGATAACATGATCTCATGAAAGAGACAGCTGATAACATGATCCAATGAAAGAGAAAGATGATAACATGATCTCATGAAAGAGACAGCTGATAACATGATATCATGAAAGAGACAGCTGATAACATGATATCATGAAAGAGACAGCTGATAACATGATATCATGAAAGAGACAGCTGATAACATGATTTCATGAAAGAGACAGCTGATAACATGATTTCATGAAAAAGACAGCTGATAACATGATCTCATGAAAGAGACAGCTGTTAACATGATCCAATGAAAGAGAAAGCTGATAGCATGATCTCATGTAAGAGGCAGCTGATAACATGATCCAAAGAAAGAGACAGCTGATAACATGATCCAATGAAAGAGACAGCTGATAACATGATATCATGAAAGAGACAGCTGTTAACATGATCCAATGAAAGAGAAAGCTGATAGCATGATCTCATGTAAGAGGCAGCTGATAACATGATCCAAAGAAAGAGACAGCTGATAACATGATCCAATGAAAGAGACAGCTGATAACATGATATCATGAAAGAGACAGCTGTTAACATGATCCAAAGAAAGAGACAGCTGATAACATGATCCAATGAAAGAGACAGCTGATAACATCATCTCATGAAAGAGACAGCTGTTAACATGATCCAATGAAAGAGAAAGCTGATAGCATGATCTCATGTAAGAGGCAGCTGATAACATGATCCAAAGAAAGAGACAGCTGATAACATGATCCAATGAAAGAGACAGCTGATAACATGATATCATGAAAGAGACAGCTGATAACATGATCTCATGAAAGAGACAGCTGATAACATGATCTCATGAAAGAGACAGCTGACAACATGATCTCATGAAAGACACAGCTGATAACATGATCTCATGAAATAGACAGCTGATAACATGATCTCATGAAAGAGACAGCTGATAACATGATCTCATGAAAGAGACAGCGGATAACATGATCTCATGAAAGAAACAGCTGATAACATGATCTCATGAAAGAGACAGCTGATAACATGATCTCATGAAAGAGACAGCTGATAACATGATCTCATGAAAGAGACAGCTGATAACATGATCTCATGAAAGAGACAGCTGATAACATGATCTCATGAAAGAGACAGCTGATAACATTATCTCATGAAAGAGACAGCTGATAACATGATCTCATGAAAGAGACAGCTGACAACATGATCTCCTAAAAGAAACAGCTGACAACATGATCTCATGAAAGAAACAGCTGATAACATGATCTCATGAAAGAAACAGCTGATAACATGATCTCATGAAAGAGACAGCTGATAACATGATCTCATGAAAGAGACAGCTGACAACATGATCTCCTAAAAGAAACAGCTGACAACATGATCTCCTAAAAGAGACAGCTGACAACATGATGTCCTGAAAGAGACAGCTGACAACATGATCTCATGAAAGAAACAGCTGATAACATGATCTCATGAAAGAGACAGCTGATAACATGATATCATGAAAGAGACAGCTGATAACATGATCTCATGAAAGAGACAGCTGATAACATGATCTCATGAAAGAGACAGCTGATAACATGATCTCATGAAAGAGACAGCTGATAATACAGCTGATAACATGATCTCATGAAAGAGACAGCTGATAACATCATCTCATGAAAGAGACAGATGATAACATGATATCATGAAAGAGACAGCTGATAACATGATCTCATGAAAGAGACAGCTGATAACATGATCTCATGAAAGAGACAGCTGATAACATGATCTCATGAAAGAGACAGCTGATAACATGATCTCATGAAAGAGACAGCTGATAACATGATCTCATGAAAGAGACAGCTGATAACATGATCCAATGAAAGAGACAGCTGATAACATGATCTCATGAAAGAGACAGCTGATAACATGATATCATGAAAGAAACAGCTGATAACATGATCCAAAGAAAGAGACAGCTGATAACATGATCTCATGAAAGAGACAGCTGATAACATGATATCATGAAAGAAACAGCTGATAACATGATCCAAAGAAAGAGACAGCTGATAACATGATCCAATGAAAGAGACAGCTGATAACATGATCTCATGAAAGAGACAGCTGATAACATGATCTCATGAAAGAGACAGCTGATAACATGATCTCATGAAAGAGACAGCTGATAACATGATCTCATGAAAGAGACAGCTGATAACATGATCTCATGAAAGAGAAAGCTGATAACATGATCTCATGAAAGAGACAGCTGATAACATGATCTCATGAAAGAGACAGCTGATAACATGATCTCCTGAAAGAAACAGCTGACAACATGATCTCATGAAAGAGACAGCTGATAACATGATCTCATGAAAGAGACAGCTGATAACATGATCTCATGAAAGAGACACCTGATAACATGATCTCATTAAAGAAACAGCTGATAACATGATCTCATGAAAGAGACAGCTGATAGCATGATCACATGAAAGAGACAGCTGATAACATGATATCATGAAAGAGACACCTGATAACATGATCTCATTAAAGAAATAGCTGATAACATGATCTCATGAAAGAAACAGCTGATAACATGATCTCGTGAAAGAGACACCTGATAACATGATCTCATTAAAGAAACAGCTGATAACATGATCTCATGAAAGAAACAGCTGATAACATGATCTCATGAAAGAGACAGCTGATAACATGATCTCATGAAAGAAACAGCTGATAACATGATCTCATGAAAGAGACAGCTGATAACATTATCTCGTGAAAGAGACAGCTGATAACATGATCGCATGAAAGAAACAGCTGATAACATGATCTCATGAAATAGACAGCTGATAACATGATCTCATGAAAGAAACAGCTGATAACATGATCTCATGAAAGAGACAGCTGATAACATTATCTCGTGAAAGAGACAGCTGATAACATGATCGCATGAAAGAAACAGCTGATAACATGATCTCATGAAAGAGACAGCTGATAACATGATATCATTAAAGAAACAGCTGATAACTAGATCTCATGAAAGAGACAGCTGATAACATGATCGCATGAAAGAAACAGCTGATAACATGATCTCATGAAAGAGACAGCTGATAACATGATCTCATGAAAGAGACAGATGATAACATGATCTCATGAAAGAGACAGCTGATAACTAGATCTCATGAAAGAGACAGCTGATAACATGATCTCATGAAAGAGAAAGCTGATAACATGATCTCATGAAAGAGACAGCTGATAACATGATCTCATGAAAGAGACAGATGATAACATGATCTCATGAAAGAGACAGCTGATAGCATGATCTCATGAAAGAGACAGCTGATAACCTGATCTCATGAAAGAGACAGATGATAACATGATATCATGAAAGAGACAGCTGATAACATGATCTCATGAAAGAGACAGCTGATAACATGATCTCCTGAAAGAAACAGCTGACAACATGATCTCATGAAAGAGACAGCTGATAACATGATCTCATGAAAGAGACAGCTGATAACATGATCTCATGAAAGAGACAGCTGATAACATGATCTCAAGAAAGAGACAGCTGATAACATGATCTCCTGAAAGAAACAGCTGACAACATGATCTCATGAAAGAGACAGCTGATAACATGATCTCATGAAAGAGACAGCTGATAACATGATCTCATGAAAGAGACAGCTGATAACATGATCCAATGAAAGAGACAGCTGATAACATGATATCATGAAAGAGACAGCTGATAACATGATATCATGAAAGAGACAGCTGATAACATGATCTCATGAAAGAGACAGCTGATAACATGATCTCATGAAAGAGACACCTGATAACATGATCTCATTAAAGAAACAGCTGATAACATGATCTCATGAAAGAGACAGCTGATAGCATGATCACATGAAAGAGACAGCTGATAACATGATATCATGAAAGAGACACCTGATAACATGATCTCATTAAAGAAATAGCTGATAACATGATCTCATGAAAGAAACAGCTGATAACATGATCTCGTGAAAGAGACACCTGATAACATGATCTCATTAAAGAAACAGCTGATAACATGATCTCATGAAAGAAACAGCTGATAACATGATCTCATGAAAGAGACAGCTGATAACATGATCTCATGAAAGAAACAGCTGATAACATGATCTCATGAAAGAGACAGCTGATAACATGATATCATGAAAGAGACAGCTGATAACATGATATCATGAAAGAGACAGCTGATAACATGATCTCATGAAATAGACAGCTGATAACATGATCTCATGAAAGAGACAGCTGATAACATGATCTCATGAAAGAGACAGCTGATAACATTATCTCGTGAAAGAGACAGCTGATAACATGATCGCATGAAAGAAACAGCTGATAACATGATCTCATGAAAGAGACAGCTGATAACATGATATCATTAAAGAAACAGCTGATAACATGATCTCATGAAAGAGACAGCTGATAACATGATCGCATGAAAGAAACAGCTGATAACATGATCTCATGAAAGAGACAGCTGATAACATTATCTCATGAAAGAGACAGCTGATAACATGATATCATGAAAGAGACAGCTGATAACTAGATCTCATGAAAGAGACAGCTGATAACATGATCTCATGAAAGAGAAAGCTGATAACATGATCTCATGAAAGAGACAGCTGATAACATGATCTCATGAAAGAGACAGATGATAACATGATCTCATGAAAGAGACAGCTGATAGCATGATCTCATGAAAGAGACAGCTGATAACCTGATCTCATGAAAGAGACAGATGATAACATGATATCATGAAAGAGACAGCTGATAACATGATCTCATGAAAGAGACAGCTGATAACATGATCTCCTGAAAGAAACAGCTGACAACATGATCTCATGAAAGAGACAGCTGATAACATGATCTCATGAAAGAGACAGCTGATAACATGATCTCATGAAAGAGACAGCTGATAACATGATCTCAAGAAAGAGACAGCTGATAACATGATCTCCTGAAAGAAACAGCTGACAACATGATCTCATGAAAGAGACAGCTGATAACATGATCTCATGAAAGAGACAGCTGATAACATGATCTCATGAAAGAGACAGCTGATAACATGATCCAATGAAAGAGACAGCTGATAACATGATATCATGAAAGAGACAGCTGATAACATGATATCATGAAAGAGACAGCTGATAACATGATCTCATGAAAGAGACAGCTGATAACATGATCTCATGAAAGAGACAGCTGATAACATGATCTCATGAAAGAGACAGCTGATAACATGATCTCATGAAAGAGACAGCTGATAACATGATCTCATGAAAGAGACAGCTGATAACATGATCTCATGAAAGAGACAGCTGATAACATGATCTCATGAAAGAGACAGCTGATAACATGATCTCCTGAAAGAAACAGCTGACAACATGATATCATGAAAGAGACAGCTGATAACATGATCTCATGAAAGAGACAGCTGATAACATGATCTCATGAAAGAAACAGCTGATAACATGATCTCATGAAAGAGACAGCTGATAACATGATCTCATGAAAGAGACAGCTGATAACATGATATCATGAAAGAGACAGCTGATAACATGATCTCATGAAAGAGACAGCTGATAACATGATCTCATGAAAGAGACAGCTGATAACATGATCTCATGAAAGAGACAGCTGATAACATGATCTCATGAAAGAAACAGCTGATAACATGATCTCATGAAAGAGACAGCTGATAACATGATATCATGAAAGAGACAGCTGATAACATGATATCATGAAAGAGACAGCTGATAACATGATCTCATGAAATAGACAGCTGATAACATGATCTCATGAAAGAGACAGCTGATAACATGATCTCATGAAAGAGACAGCTGATAACATGATCTCATGAAAGAGACACCTGATAACATGATCTCATTAAAGAAACAGCTGATAACATGATCTCATGAAAGAGACAGCTGATAGCATGATCGCATGAAAGAAACAGCTGATAACATGATCTCATGAAAGAGACAGCTGATAACATGATCTCATGAAAGAGACAGCTGATAACATGATCTCATGAAAGAGACAGCTGATAACATGATCTCATGAAAGAGACAGCTGATAACATGATCTCATGAAAGAGAAAGCTGATAACATGATCTCATGAAAGAGACAGCTGATAACATGATCCAATGAAAGAGAAAGATGATAACATGATCTCATGAAAGAAACAGCTGACAACATGATCTCATGAAAGAGACAGCTGATAACATGATCTCAAGAAAGAGACAGCTGATAACATGATCTCATGAAAGAGACACCTGATAACATGATCTCATTAAAGAAACAGCTGATAACATGATCTCATGAAAGAAACAGCTGACAACATGATCTCATGAAATAGACAGCTGATAACATGATCTCAAGAAAGAGACAGCTGATAACATGATCTTATGAAAGAGACACCTGATAACATGATCTCATTAAAGAAACAGCTGATAACATGATCTCATGAAAGAGACAGCTGATAGCATGATCACATGAAAGAAAGAGCTGATAACATGATCTCATGAAAGAGACAGCTGATAACATGATCTCATGAAAGAGACAGCTGATAACATGATCTCATGAAAGAGACAGCTGATAACATGATCTCATGAAAGAGACAGCTGATAACATGATCTCATGAAAGAGAAAGCTGATAACATGATCTCATGAAAGAGACAGCTGATAACATGATCTCATGAAAGAGACAGCTGATAACATGATCTCATGAAAGAGACAGCTGATAACATGATCTCATGAAAGAGAAAGCTGATAACATGATCTCATGAAAGAGAAAGATGATAACATGATCTCATGAAAGAAACAGCTGACAACATGATCTCATGAAAGAGACAGCTGATAACATGATCTCAAGAAAGAGACAGCTGATAACATGATCTCATGAAAGAGACACCTGATAACATGATCTCATTAAAGAAACAGCTGATAACATGATCTCATGAAATAGACAGCTGATAACATGATCTCAAGAAAGAGACAGCTGATAACATGATCTCATGAAAGAGACACCTGATAACATGATCTCATTAAAGAAACAGCTGATAACATGATCTCATGAAAGAGACAGCTGATAGCATGATCACATGAAAGAAAGAGCTGATAACATGATCTCATGAAAGAGACAGCTGATAACATGATCTCATGAAAGAGACAGCTGATAACATGATCTCATGAAAGAGACAGCTGATAACATGATCTCATGAAAGAGACAGATGATAACATGATATCATGAAAGAGACAGCTGATAACATGATCTCATGAAAGAGACAGATGATAACATGATATCATGAAAGAGACAGCTGATAACATGATCTCATGAAAGAGACAGCTGATAACATGATATCATGAAAGAGACAGCTGATAACATTATCTCATGAAAGAGACAGCTGATAGCATGATCTCATGAAAGAGAAAGCTGATAACATGATCTCATGAAAGAGACAGCTGATAACATGATCTCATGAAAGAGACAGATGATAACATGATCTCAAGAAAGAGACAGCTGATAACATGATCTCATGAAAGAGACAGCTGATAACATGATCTCATGAAAGAGACAGATGATAACATGATATCATGAAAGAGACAGTTGATAACATGATCTCATGAAAGAGACAGCTGATAACATGATCCAATGAAAGAGAAAGATGATAACATGATCTCATGAAAGAGACAGCTGATAACATGATATCATGAAAGAGACAGCTGATAACATGATATCATGAAAGAGACAGCTGATAACATGATATCATGAAAGAGACAGCTGATAACATGATTTCATGAAAAAGACAGCTGATAACATGATCTCATGAAAGAGACAGCTGATAACATGATCTCATGAAAGAGACAGCTGTTAACATGATCCAATGAAAGAGAAAGCTGATAGCATGATTTCATGAAAGAGACAGCTGATAACATGATCCAATGAAAGAGAAAGCTGATAGCATGATTTCATGAAAGAGACAGCTGATAACATGATTTCATGAAAAAGACAGCTGATAACATGATCTCATGAAAGAAACAGCTGATAACATAATCTCATGAAAGAGACAGCTGTTAACATGATCCAATGAAAGAGAAAGCTGACACCATGATCTCATGAAAGAAACAGCTGACAACATGATCTCATGAAAGAGACAGCTGATAACATGATCTCAAGAAAGAGACAGCTGATAACATGATCTCATGAAAGAGACACCTGATAACATGATCTCATTAAAGAAACAGCTGATAACATGATCTCATGAAAGAAACAGCTGACAACATGATCTCATGAAATAGACAGCTGATAACATGATCTCAAGAAAGAGACAGCTGATAACATTATCTCATGAAAGAGACAGCTGATAACATGATCTCATGAAAGAGACAGATGATAACATGATCTCATGAAAGAGACAGCTGATAACATGATCTCATGAAAGAGACAGCTGATAACATGATCTCATGAAAGAGACAGATGATAACATGATATCATGAAAGAGACAGCTGATAACATGATCTCATGAAAGAGACAGCTGATAACATGATCCAATGAAAGAGAAAGATGATAACATGATCTCATGAAAGAGACAGCTGATAACATGATATCATGAAAGAGACAGCTGATAACATGATATCATGAAAGAGACAGCTGATAACATGATATCATGAAAGAGACAGCTGATAACATGATTTCATGAAAGAGACAGCTGATAACATGATTTCATGAAAAAGACAGCTGATAACATGATCTCATGAAAGAGACAGCTGATAACATGATCTCATGAAAGAGACAGCTGATAACATGATCTCATGAAAGAGAAAGCTGATAACATGATCTCATGAAAGAGACAGCTGATAACATGATCCAATGAAAGAGAAAGCTGATAGCATGATTTCATGAAAGAGACAGCTGATAACATGATTTCATGAAAAAGACAGCTGATAACATGATCTCATGAAAGAAACAGCTGATAACATAATCTCATGAAAGAGACAGCTGTTAACATGATCCAATGAAAGAGAAAGCTGACACCATGATCTCATGAAAGAAACAGCTGACAACATGATCTCATGAAAGAGACAGCTGATAACATGATCTCAAGAAAGAGACAGCTGATAACATGATCTCATGAAAGAGACACCTGATAACATGATCTCATTAAAGAAACAGCTGATAACATGATCTCATGAAAGAGACAGCTGATAACATGATCTCATGAAAGAGACAGCTGATAACATGATATCATGAAAGAGACAGCTGATAACATTATCTCATGAAAGAGACAGCTGATAACATGATCTCATGAAAGAGACAGATGATAACATGATCTCATGAAAGAGACAGCTGATAACATGACCTCATGAAAGAGACAGCTGATAACATGATCTCATGAAAGAGACAGATGATAACATGATATCATGAAAGAGACAGCTGATAACATGATCTCATGAAAGAGACAGCTGATAACATGATCCAATGAAAGAGAAAGATGATAACATGATCTCATGAAAGAGACAGCTGATAACATGATATCATGAAAGAGACAGCTGATAACATGATATCATGAAAGAGACAGCTGATAACATGATATCATGAAAGAGACAGCTGATAACATGATTTCATGAAAGAGACAGCTGATAACATGATTTCATGAAAAAGACAGCTGATAACATGATCTCATGAAAGAGACAGCTGATAACATGATCTAATGAAAGAGACAGCTGATAACATGATCTCATGAAAGAGAAAGCTGATAACATGATCTCATGAAAGAGACAGCTGATAACATGATATCATGAAAGAGACAGCTGATAGCATGATCACATGAAAGAAACAGCTGACAACATGATCTCATGAAAGAGACAGCTGATAACATGATCTCCTGAAAGAGACACCTGATAACATGATCTCATGAAAGAAACAGCTGATAACATGATCTCATGAAAGAGACAGCTGATAACATGACCTCATGACAGAGACATCTGATAACATGATCCAATGAAAGAGAAAGCTGATAGCATGATCTCATGAAAGAGACAGCTGATAACATGATCTCATGAAAGAGACAGCTGATGACATGATCTCATGAAAGAGACAGCTGATAACATGATCCAATGAAAGAGAAAGATGATAACATGATCTCATGAAAGAGACAGCTGATAACATGATATCATGAAAGAGACAGCTGATAACATGATATCATGAAAGAGACAGCTGATAACATAATTTCATGAAAGAGACAGCTGATAACATGATCCAATGAAAGAGAAAGCTGATAGCATGATCTCATGTAAGAGGCAGCTGATAACATGATCCAAAGAAAGAGACAGCTGATAACATGATCCAATGAAAGAGACAGCTGATAACATGATCTCATGAAAGAGACAGCTGATAACATGATCCAATGAAAGAGAAAGCTGATAGCATGATCTCATGTAAGAGGCAGCTGATAACATGATCCAAAGAAAGAGACAGCTGATAACATGATCCAATTAAAGAGACAGCTGATAACATGATATCATGAAAGAGACAGCTGATAACATGATATCATGAAAGAGACAGCTGATAACATGATCTCATGAAAGAGACAGCTGATAACATGATCTCATGAAAGAGACAGCTGATAACATGATCTCATGAAAGAGACAGCTGATAACATGATCTCATGAAAGAGACAGCTGATAACATGATCTCATGAAAGAGACAGCTGATAACATGATCTCCTGAAAGAAACAGCTGACAACATGATCTCATGAAAGAGACAGCTGATAACATGATCTCATGAAAGAGACAGCTGATAACATGATCTCATGAAAGAGACAGCTGATAACATGATCCAATGAAAGAGACAGCTGATAACATGATATCATGAAAGAGACAGCTGATAACATGATATCATGAAAGAGACAGCTGATAACATGATCTCATGAAAGAGACAGCTGATAACATGATCTCATGAAAGAGACAGCTGATAACATGATCTCATGAAAGAGACAGCTGATAACATGATCTCATGAAAGAGACAGCTGATAACATGATCTCATGAAAGAGACAGCTGATAACATGATCTCATGAAAGAGACAGCTGATAACATGATCTCCTGAAAGAAACAGCTGACAACATGATCTCATGAAAGAGACAGCTGATAACATGATCTCATGAAAGAGACAGCTGATAACATGATCTCATGAAAGAAACAGCTGATAACATGATCTCATGAAAGAGACAGCTGATAACATGATCTCATGAAAGAGACAGCTGATAACATGATATCATGAAAGAGACAGCTGATAACATGATCTCATGAAAGAGACAGCTGATAACATGATCTCATGAAAGAGACAGCTGATAACATGATCTCATGAAAGAGACAGCTGATAACATGATCTCATGAAAGAAACAGCTGATAACATGATCTCATGAAAGAGACAGCTGATAACATGATATCATGAAAGAGACAGCTGATAACATGATATCATGAAAGAGACAGCTGATAACATGATCTCATGAAATAGACAGCTGATAACATGATCTCATGAAAGAGACAGCTGATAACATGATCTCATGAAAGAGACAGCTGATAACATGATCTCATGAAAGAGACACCTGATAACATGATCTCATTAAAGAAACAGCTGATAACATGATCTCATGAAAGAGACAGCTGATAGCATGATCGCATGAAAGAAACAGCTGATAACATGATCTCATGAAAGAGACAGCTGATAACATGATCTCATGAAAGAGACAGCTGATAACATGATCTCATGAAAGAGACAGCTGATAACATGATCTCATGAAAGAGACAGCTGATAACATGATCTCATGAAAGAGAAAGCTGATAACATGATCTCATGAAAGAGACAGCTGATAACATGATCCAATGAAAGAGAAAGATGATAACATGATCTCATGAAAGAAACAGCTGACAACATGATCTCATGAAAGAGACAGCTGATAACATGATCTCAAGAAAGAGACAGCTGATAACATGATCTCATGAAAGAGACACCTGATAACATGATCTCATTAAAGAAACAGCTGATAACATGATCTCATGAAAGAAACAGCTGACAACATGATCTCATGAAATAGACAGCTGATAACATGATCTCAAGGAAGAGACAGCTGATAACATGATCTCATGAAAGAGACACCTGATAACATGATCTCATTAAAGAAACAGCTGATAACATGATCTCATGAAAGAGACAGCTGATAGCATGATCACATGAAAGAAAGAGCTGATAACATGATCTCATGAAAGAGACAGCTGATAACATGATCTCATGAAAGAGACAGCTGATAACATGATCTCATGAAAGAGACAGCTGATAACATGATCTCATGAAAGAGACAGCTGATAACATGATCTCGGGAAAGAGACAGATGATAACATGATATCATGAAAGAGACAGCTGATAACATGATCTCATGAAAGAGACAGATGATAACATGATCTCATGAAAGAGACAGCTGATAACATGATCTCATGAAAGAGACAGCTGATAACATGATCGCATGAAAGAAACAGCTGATAACATGATCTCATGAAAGAGACAGCTGATAACATGATCTCATGAAAGAGACAGCTGATAACATGATCTCATGAAAGAGACAGCTGATAACATGATCTCATGAAAGAGACAGCGGATAACATGATCTCATGAAAGAGACAGCTGATAACATGATCTCATGAAAGAGAAAGCTGATAACATGATCTCATGAAAGAGACAGCTGATAACATGATCTCATGAAAGAGACAGATGATAACATGATCTCAAGAAAGAGACAGCTGATAACATGATCTCATGAAAGAGACAGCTGATAACATGATCTCATGAAAGAGACAGATGATAACATGATATCATGAAAGAGACAGTTGATAACATGATCTCATGAAAGAGAAAGATGATAACATGATCTCATGAAAGAGACAGCTGATAACATGATATCATGAAAGAGACAGCTGATAACATGATATCATGAAAGAGACAGCTGATAACATAATATCATGAAAGAGACAGCTGATAGCATGATTTCATGAAAAAGACAGCTGATAACATGATCTCATGAAAGAGACAGCTGATAACAAGATCTCATGAAAGAGACAGCTGTTAACATGATCCAATGAAAGAGAAAGCTGATAGAATGATTTCATGAAAGAGACAGCTGATAACATGATTTCATGAAAAAGACAGCTGATAACATGATCTCATGAAAGAAACAGCTGATAACATGATCTCATGAAAGAGACAGCTGTTAACATGATCCAATGAAAGAGAAAGCTGATAGCATGATTTCATGTAAGAGACAGCTGATAACATGATCCAATGAAAGAGAAAGATGATAACATGATCTCATGAAAGAAACAGCTGACAACATGATCTCATGAAAGAGACAGCTGATAACATGATCTCAAGAAAGAGACAGCTGATAACATGATCTCATGAAAGAGACACCTGATAACATGATCTCATTAAAGAAACAGCTGATAACATGATCTCATGAAAGAAACAGCTGACAACATGATCTCATGAAATAGACAGCTGATAACATGATCTCAAGAAAGAGACAGCTGATAACATGATCTCATGAAAGAGACACCTGATAACATGATCTCATTAAAGAAACAGCTGATAACATGATCTCATGAAAGAGACAGCTGATAGCATGATCACATGAAAGAAAGAGCTGATAACATGATCTCATGAAAGAGACAGCTGATAACATGATCTCATGAAAGAGACAGCTGATAACATGATCTCATGAAAGAGACAGCTGATAACATGATCTCATGAAAGAGACAGCTGATAACATGATCTCAGGAAAGAGACAGATGATAACATGATATCATGAAAGAGACAGCTGATAACATGATCTCATGAAAGAGACAGCTGATAACATGATATCATGAAAGAGACAGCTGATAACATTATCTCATGAAAGAGACAGCTGATAACATGATATCATGAAAGAGACAGCTGATAACATGATCTCATGAAAGAGAAAGCTGATAACATGATCTCATGAAAGAGACAGCTGATAACATGATCTCATGAAAGAGACAGATGATAACATGATCTCATGAAAGAGACAGCTGATAACATGATCTCATGAAAGAGACAGATGATAACATGATATCATGAAAGAGACAGCTGATAACATGATCTCATGAAAGAGACAGCTGATAACATGATCCAATGAAAGAGAAAGATGATAACATGATCTCATGAAAGAGACAGCTGATAACATGATATCATGAAAGAGACAGCTGATAACATGATATCATGAAAGAGACAGCTGATAACATGATATCATGAAAGAGACAGATGATAACATGATATCATGAAAGAGACAGCTGATAACATGATCTCATGAAAGAGACAGCTGATAACATGATCCAATGAAAGAGAAAGATGATAACATGATCTCATGAAAGAGACAGCTGATAACATGATATCATGAAAGAGACAGCTGATAACATGATATCATGAAAGAGACAGCTGATAACATGATTTCATGAAAGAGACAGCTGATAACATGATTTCATGAAAAAGACAGCTGATAACATGATCTCATGAAAGAGACAGCTGATAACATGATCCAATGAAAGAGAAAGCTGATAGAATGATTTCATGAAAGAGACAGCTGATAACATGATTTCATGAAAAAGACAGCTGATAACATGATCTCATGAAAGAAACAGCTGATAACATGATCTCATGAAAGAGACAGCTGTTAACATGATCCAATGAAAGAGAAAGCTGATAGCATGATTTCATGTAAGAGACAGCTGATAACATGATCCAATGAAAGAGAAAGATGATAACATGATCTCATGAAAGAAACAGCTGACAACATGATCTCATGAAAGAGACAGCTGATAACATGATCTCAAGAAAGAGACAGCTGATAACATGATCTCATGAAAGAGACACCTGATAACATGATCTCATTAAAGAAACAGCTGATAACATGATCTCATGAAAGAAACAGCTGACAACATGATCTCATGAAATAGACAGCTGATAACATGATCTCAAGAAAGAGACAGCTGATACATGATCTCATGAAAGAGACACCTGATAACATGATCTCATTAAAGAAACAGCTGATAACATGATCTCATGAAAGAGACAGCTGATAGCATGATCACATGAAAGAAAGAGCTGATAACATGATCTCATGAAAGAGACAGCTGATAACATGATCTCATGAAAGAGACAGCTGATAACATGATCTCATGAAAGAGACAGCTGATAACATGATCTCATGAAAGAGACAGCTGATAACATGATCTCAGGAAAGAGACAGATGATAACATGATATCATGAAAGAGACAGCTGATAACATGATCTCATGAAAGAGACAGCTGATAACATGATATCATGAAAGAGACAGCTGATAACATTATCTCATGAAAGAGACAGCTGATAACATGATATCATGAAAGAGACAGCTGATAACATGATCTCATGAAAGAGAAAGCTGATAACATGATCTCATGAAAGAGACAGCTGATAACATGATCTCATGAAAGAGACAGATGATAACATGATCTCATGAAAGAGACAGCTGATAACATGATCTCATGAAAGAGACAGATGATAACATGATATCATGAAAGAGACAGCTGATAACATGATCTCATGAAAGAGACAGCTGATAACATGATCCAATGAAAGAGAAAGATGATAACATGATCTCATGAAAGAGACAGCTGATAACATGATATCATGAGAGACAGCTGATAACATCATATAATGAAAGAGACAGCTGATAACATGATATCATGAAAGAGACAGATGATAACATGATATCATGAAAGAGACAGCTGATAACATGATCTCATGAAAGAGACAGCTGATAACATGATCCAATGAAAGAGAAAGATGATAACATGATCTCATGAAAGAGACAGCTGATAACATGATATCATGAAAGAGACAGCTGATAACATGATATCATGAAAGAGACAGCTGATAACATGATATCATGAAAGAGACAGCTGATAACATGATTTCATGAAAGAGACAGCTGATAACATGATTTCATGAAAAAGACAGCTGATAACATGATCTCATGAAAGAGACAGCTGTTAACATGATCCAATGAAAGAGAAAGCTGATAGCATGATCTCATGTAAGAGGCAGCTGATAACATGATCCAAAGAAAGAGACAGCTGATAACATGATCCAATGAAAGAGACAGCTGATAACATGATATCATGAAAGAGACAGCTGTTAACATGATCCAATGAAAGAGAAAGCTGATAGCATGATCTCATGTAAGAGGCAGCTGATAACATGATCCAAAGAAAGAGACAGCTGATAACATGATCCAATGAAAGAGACAGCTGATAACATGATATCATGAAAGAGACAGCTGTTAACATGATCCAAAGAAAGAGACAGCTGATAACATGATCCAATGAAAGAGACAGCTGATAACATCATCTCATGAAAGAGACAGCTGTTAACATGATCCAATGAAAGAGAAAGCTGATAGCATGATCTCATGTAAGAGGCAGCTGATAACATGATCCAAAGAAAGAGACAGCTGATAACATGATCCAATGAAAGAGACAGCTGATAACATGATATCATGAAAGAGACAGCTGATAACATGATCTCATGAAAGAGACAGCTGATAACATGATCTCATGAAAGAGACAGCTGACAACATGATCTCATGAAAGACACAGCTGATAACATGATCTCATGAAATAGACAGCTGATAACATGATCTCATGAAAGAGACAGCTGATAACATGATCTCATGAAAGAGACAGCGGATAACATGATCTCATGAAAGAAACAGCTGATAACATGATCTCATGAAAGAGACAGCTGATAACATGATCTCATGAAAGAGACAGCTGATAACATGATCTCATGAAAGAGACAGCTGATAACATGATCTCATGAAAGAGACAGCTGATAACATGATCTCATGAAAGAGACAGCTGATAACATTATCTCATGAAAGAGACAGCTGATAACATGATCTCATGAAAGAGACAGCTGACAACATGATCTCCTAAAAGAAACAGCTGACAACATGATCTCATGAAAGAAACAGCTGATAACATGATCTCATGAAAGAAACAGCTGATAACATGATCTCATGAAAGAGACAGCTGATAACATGATCTCATGAAAGAGACAGCTGACAACATGATCTCCTAAAAGAAACAGCTGACAACATGATCTCCTAAAAGAGACAGCTGACAACATGATCTCCTGAAAGAGACAGCTGACAACATGATCTCATGAAAGAAACAGCTGATAACATGATCTCATGAAAGAGACAGCTGATAACATGATATCATGAAAGAGACAGCTGATAACATGATCCAATGAAAGAGACAGCTGATAACATGATCTCATGAAAGAGACAGCTGATAACATGATCTCATGAAAGAGACAGCTGATAATACAGCTGATAACATGATCTCATGAAAGAGACAGCTGATAACATCATCTCATGAAAGAGACAGATGATAACATGATATCATGAAAGAGACAGCTGATAACATGATCTCATGAAAGAGACAGCTGATAACATGATCTCATGAAAGAGACAGCTGATAACATGATCTCATGAAAGAGACAGCTGATAACATGATCTCATGAAAGAGACAGCTGATAACATGATCTCATGAAAGAGACAGCTGATAACATGATCCAATGAAAGAGACAGCTGATAACATGATCTCATGAAAGAGACAGCTGATAACATGATATCATGAAAGAAACAGCTGATAACATGATCCAAAGAAAGAGACAGCTGATAACATGATCTCATGAAAGAGACAGCTGATAACATGATATCATGAAAGAGACAGCTGATAACATGATCTCATGAAAGAAAGAGCTGATAACATGATCTCATGAAAGAGACAGCTGATAACATGATCTCATGAAAGAGACAGCTGATAACATGATCTCATGAAAGAGACAGCTGATAACATGATCTCATGAAAGAGACAGCTGATAACATGATCTCAGGAAAGAGACAGATGATAACATGATATCATGAAAGAGACAGCTGATAACATGATCTCATGAAAGAGACAGCTGATAACATGATATCATGAAAGAGACAGCTGATAACATTATCTCATGAAAGAGACAGCTGATAACATGATATCATGAAAGAGACAGCTGATAACATGATCTCATGAAAGAGAAAGCTGATAACATGATCTCATGAAAGAGACAGCTGATAACATGATCTCATGAAAGAGACAGATGATAACATGATCTCATGAAAGAGACAGCTGATAACATGATCTCATGAAAGAGACAGATGATAACATGATATCATGAAAGAGACAGCTGATAACATGATCTCATGAAAGAGACAGCTGATAACATGATCCAATGAAAGAGAAAGATGATAACATGATCTCATGAAAGAGACAGCTGATAACATGATATCATGAAAGAGACAGCTGATAACATGATATCATGAAAGAGACAGCTGATAACATGATATCATGAAAGAGACAGATGATAACATGATATCATGAAAGAGACAGCTGATAACATGATCTCATGAAAGAGACAGCTGATAACATGATCCAATGAAAGAGAAAGATGATAACATGATCTCATGAAAGAGACAGCTGATAACATGATATCATGAAAGAGACAGCTGATAACATGATATCATGAAAGAGACAGCTGATAACATGATATCATGAAAGAGACAGCTGATAACATGATTTCATGAAAGAGACAGCTGATAACATGATTTCATGAAAAAGACAGCTGATAACATGATCTCATGAAAGAGACAGCTGTTAACATGATCCAATGAAAGAGAAAGCTGATAGCATGATCTCATGTAAGAGGCAGCTGATAACATGATCCAAAGAAAGAGACAGCTGATAACATGATCCAATGAAAGAGACAGCTGATAACATGATATCATGAAAGAGACAGCTGTTAACATGATCCAATGAAAGAGAAAGCTGATAGCATGATCTCATGTAAGAGGCAGCTGATAACATGATCCAAAGAAAGAGACAGCTGATAACATGATCCAATGAAAGAGACAGCTGATAACATGATATCATGAAAGAGACAGCTGTTAACATGATCCAAAGAAAGAGACAGCTGATAACATGATCCAATGAAAGAGACAGCTGATAACATCATCTCATGAAAGAGACAGCTGTTAACATGATCCAATGAAAGAGAAAGCTGATAGCATGATCTCATGTAAGAGGCAGCTGATAACATGATCCAAAGAAAGAGACAGCTGATAACATGATCCAATGAAAGAGACAGCTGATAACATGATATCATGAAAGAGACAGCTGATAACATGATCTCATGAAAGAGACAGCTGATAACATGATCTCATGAAAGAGACAGCTGACAACATGATCTCATGAAAGACACAGCTGATAACATGATCTCATGAAATAGACAGCTGATAACATGATCTCATGAAAGAGACAGCTGATAACATGATCTCATGAAAGAGACAGCGGATAACATGATCTCATGAAAGAAACAGCTGATAACATGATCTCATGAAAGAGACAGCTGATAACATGATCTCATGAAAGAGACAGCTGATAACATGATCTCATGAAAGAGACAGCTGATAACATGATCTCATGAAAGAGACAGCTGATAACATGATCTCATGAAAGAGACAGCTGATAACATTATCTCATGAAAGAGACAGCTGATAACATGATCTCATGAAAGAGACAGCTGACAACATGATCTCCTAAAAGAAACAGCTGACAACATGATCTCATGAAAGAAACAGCTGATAACATGATCTCATGAAAGAAACAGCTGATAACATGATCTCATGAAAGAGACAGCTGATAACATGATCTCATGAAAGAGACAGCTGACAACATGATCTCCTAAAAGAAACAGCTGACAACATGATCTCCTAAAAGAGACAGCTGACAACATGATGTCCTGAAAGAGACAGCTGACAACATGATCTCATGAAAGAAACAGCTGATAACATGATCTCATGAAAGAGACAGCTGATAACATGATATCATGAAAGAGACAGCTGATAACATGATCTCATGAAAGAGACAGCTGATAACATGATCTCATGAAAGAGACAGCTGATAACATGATCTCATGAAAGAGACAGCTGATAATACAGCTGATAACATGATCTCATGAAAGAGACAGCTGATAACATCATCTCATGAAAGAGACAGATGATAACATGATATCATGAAAGAGACAGCTGATAACATGATCTCATGAAAGAGACAGCTGATAACATGATCTCATGAAAGAGACAGCTGATAACATGATCTCATGAAAGAGACAGCTGATAACATGATCTCATGAAAGAGACAGCTGATAACATGATCTCATGAAAGAGACAGCTGATAACATGATCCAATGAAAGAGACAGCTGATAACATGATCTCATGAAAGAGACAGCTGATAACATGATATCATGAAAGAAACAGCTGATAACATGATCCAAAGAAAGAGACAGCTGATAACATGATCTCATGAAAGAGACAGCTGATAACATGATATCATGAAAGAAACAGCTGATAACATGATCCAAAGAAAGAGACAGCTGATAACATGATCCAATGAAAGAGACAGCTGATAACATGATCTCATGAAAGAGACAGCTGATAACATGATCTCATGAAAGAGACAGCTGATAACATGATCTCATGAAAGAGACAGCTGATAACATGATCTCATGAAAGAGACAGCTGATAACATGATCTCATGAAAGAGAAAGCTGATAACATGATCTCATGAAAGAGACAGCTGATAACATGATCTCATGAAAGAGACAGCTGATAACATGATCTCCTGAAAGAAACAGCTGACAACATGATCTCATGAAAGAGACAGCTGATAACATGATCTCATGAAAGAGACAGCTGATAACATGATCTCATGAAAGAGACACCTGATAACATGATCTCATTAAAGAAACAGCTGATAACATGATCTCATGAAAGAGACAGCTGATAGCATGATCACATGAAAGAGACAGCTGATAACATGATATCATGAAAGAGACACCTGATAACATGATCTCATTAAAGAAATAGCTGATAACATGATCTCATGAAAGAAACAGCTGATAACATGATCTCGTGAAAGAGACACCTGATAACATGATCTCATTAAAGAAACAGCTGATAACATGATCTCATGAAAGAAACAGCTGATAACATGATCTCATGAAAGAGACAGCTGATAACATGATCTCATGAAAGAAACAGCTGATAACATGATCTCATGAAAGAGACAGCTGATAACATGATATCATGAAAGAGACAGCTGATAACATGATATCATGAAAGAGACAGCTGATAACATGATCTCATGAAATAGACAGCTGATAACATGATCTCATGAAAGAGACAGCTGATAACATGATCTCATGAAAGAGACAGCTGATAACATTATCTCGTGAAAGAGACAGCTGATAACATGATCGCATGAAAGAAACAGCTGATAACATGATCTCATGAAAGAGACAGCTGATAACATGATATCATTAAAGAAACAGCTGATAACATGATCTCATGAAAGAGACAGCTGATAACATGATCGCATGAAAGAAACAGCTGATAACATGATCTCATGAAAGAGACAGCTGATAACATTATCTCATGAAAGAGACAGCTGATAACATGATATCATGAAAGAGACAGCTGATAACTAGATCTCATGAAAGAGACAGCTGATAACATGATCTCATGAAAGAGAAAGCTGATAACATGATCTCATGAAAGAGACAGCTGATAACATGATCTCATGAAAGAGACAGATGATAACATGATCTCATGAAAGAGACAGCTGATAGCATGATCTCATGAAAGAGACAGCTGATAACCTGATCTCATGAAAGAGACAGATGATAACATGATATCATGAAAGAGACAGCTGATAACATGATCTCATGAAAGAGACAGCTGATAACATGATCTCCTGAAAGAAACAGCTGACAACATGATCTCATGAAAGAGACAGCTGATAACATGATCTCATGAAAGAGACAGCTGATAACATGATCTCATGAAAGAGACAGCTGATAACATGATCTCAAGAAAGAGACAGCTGATAACATGATCTCCTGAAAGAAACAGCTGACAACATGATCTCCTGAAAGAAACAGCTGACAACATGATCTCATGAAAGAGACAGCTGATAACATGATCTCATGAAAGAGACAGCTGATAACATGATCTCATGAAAGAGACAGCTGATAACATGATCCAATGAAAGAGACAGCTGATAACATGATATCATGAAAGAGACAGCTGATAACATGATATCATGAAAGAGACAGCTGATAACATGATCTCATGAAAGAGACAGCTGATAACATGATCTCATGAAAGAGACAGCTGATAACATGATCTCATGAAAGAGACAGCTGATAACATGATCTCATGAAAGAGACAGCTGATAACATGATCTCATGAAAGAGACAGCTGATAACATGATCTCATGAAAGAGACAGCTGATAACATGATCTCATGAAAGAGACAGCTGATAACATGATCTCCTGAAAGAAACAGCTGACAACATGATATCATGAAAGAGACAGCTGATAACATGATCTCATGAAAGAGACAGCTGATAACATGATCTCATGAAAGAAACAGCTGATAACATGATCTCATGAAAGAGACAGCTGATAACATGATCTCATGAAAGAGACAGCTGATAACATGATATCATGAAAGAGACAGCTGATAACATGATCTCATGAAAGAGACAGCTGATAACATGATCTCATGAAAGAGACAGCTGATAACATGATCTCATGAAAGAGACAGCTGATAACATGATCTCATGAAAGAAACAGCTGATAACATGATCTCATGAAAGAGACAGCTGATAACATGATATCATGAAAGAGACAGCTGATAACATGATATCATGAAAGAGACAGCTGATAACATGATCTCATGAAATAGACAGCTGATAACATGATCTCATGAAAGAGACAGCTGATAACATGATCTCATGAAAGAGACAGCTGATAACATGATCTCATGAAAGAGACACCTGATAACATGATCTCATTAAAGAAACAGCTGATAACATGATCTCATGAAAGAGACAGCTGATAGCATGATCGCATGAAAGAAACAGCTGATAACATGATCTCATGAAAGAGACAGCTGATAACATGATCTCATGAAAGAGACAGCTGATAACATGATCTCATGAAAGAGACAGCTGATAACATGATCTCATGAAAGAGACAGCTGATAACATGATCTCATGAAAGAGAAAGCTGATAACATGATCTCATGAAAGAGACAGCTGATAACATGATCCAATGAAAGAGAAAGATGATAACATGATCTCATGAAAGAAACAGCTGACAACATGATCTCATGAAAGAGACAGCTGATAACATGATCTCAAGAAAGAGACAGCTGATAACATGATCTCATGAAAGAGACACCTGATAACATGATCTCATTAAAGAAACAGCTGATAACATGATCTCATGAAAGAAACAGCTGACAACATGATCTCATGAAATAGACAGCTGATAACATGATCTCAAGAAAGAGACAGCTGATAACATGATCTTATGAAAGAGACACCTGATAACATGATCTCATTAAAGAAACAGCTGATAACATGATCTCATGAAAGAGACAGCTGATAGCATGATCACATGAAAGAAAGAGCTGATAACATGATCTCATGAAAGAGACAGCTGATAACATGATCTCATGAAAGAGACAGCTGATAACATGATCTCATGAAAGAGACAGCTGATAACATGATCTCATGAAAGAGACAGCTGATAACATGATCTCAGGAAAGAGACAGATGATAACATGATATCATGAAAGAGACAGCTGATAACATGATCTCATGAAAGAGACAGATGATAACATGATCTCATGAAAGAGACAGCTGATAACATGATCTCATGAAAGAGACAGCTGATAACATGATCGCATGAAAGAAACAGCTGATAACATGATCTCATGAAAGAGACAGCTGATAACATGATCTCATGAAAGAGACAGCTGATAACATGATATCATGAAAGAGACAGCTGATAACATGATCTCATGAAAGAGACAGCTGATAACATGATCTCATGAAAGAGACAGATGATAACATGATCTCAAGAAAGAGACAGCTGATAACATGATCTCATGAAAGAGACAGCTGATAACATGATCTCATGAAAGAGACAGATGATAACATGATATCATGAAAGAGACAGTTGATAACATGATCTCATGAAAGAGACAGCTGATAACATGATCCAATGAAAGAGAAAGATGATAACATGATCTCATGAAAGAGACAGCTGATAACATGATATCATGAAAGAGACAGCTGATAACATGATATCATGAAAGAGACAGCTGATAACATGATATCATGAAAGAGACAGCTGATAACATGATTTCATGAAAAAGACAGCTGATAACATGATCTCATGAAAGAGACAGCTGATAACATGATCTCATGAAAGAGACAGCTGTTAACATGATCCAATGAAAGAGAAAGCTGATAGCATGATTTCATGAAAGAGACAGCTGATAACATGATCCAATGAAAGAGAAAGCTGATAGCATGATTTCATGAAAGAGACAGCTGATAACATGATTTCATGAAAAAGACAGCTGATAACATGATCTCATGAAAGAAACAGCTGATAACATGATCTCATGAAAGAGACAGCTGTTAACATGATCCAATGAAAGAGAAAGCTGACACCATGATCTCATGAAAGAAACAGCTGACAACATGATCTCATGAAAGAGACAGCTGATAACATGATCTCAAGAAAGAGACAGCTGATAACATGATCTCATGAAAGAGACACCTGATAACATGATCTCATTAAAGAAACAGCTGATAACATGATCTCATGAAAGAAACAGCTGACAACATGATCTCATGAAATAGACAGCTGATAACATGATCTCAAGAAAGAGACACCTGATAACATGATCTCATTAAAGAAACAGCTGATAACATGATCTCATGAAAGAGACAGCTGATAGCATGATCACATGAAAGAAAGAGCTGATAACATGATCTCATGAAAGAGACAGCTGATAACATGATCTCATGAAAGAGACAGCTGATAACATGATCTCATGAAAGAGACAGCTGATAACATGATCTCATGAAAGAGACAGCTGATAACATGATCTCAGGAAAGAGACAGATGATAACATGATATCATGAAAGAGACAGCGGATAACATGATCTCATGAAAGAAACAGCTGATAACATGATCTCAGGAAAGAGACAGATGATAACATGATATCATGAAAGAGACAGCTGATAACATGATCTCATGAAAGAGACAGCTGATAACATTATCTCATGAAAGAGACAGCTGATAACATTATCTCATGAAAGAGACAGCTGATAACATGATCTCATGAAAGAGACAGATGATAACATGATCTCATGAAAGAGACAGCTGATAACATGATCTCATGAAAGAGACAGCTGATAACATGATCTCATGAAAGAGACAGATGATAACATGATATCATGAAAGAGACAGCTGATAACATGATCTCATGAAAGAGACAGCTGATAACATGATCCAATGAAAGAGAAAGATGATAACATGATCTCATGAAAGAGACAGCTGATAACATGATATCATGAAAGAGACAGCTGATAACATGATATCATGAAAGAGACAGCTGATAACATGATATCATGAAAGAGACAGCTGATAACATGATTTCATGAAAGAGACAGCTGATAACATGATTTCATGAAAAAGACAGCTGATAACATGATCTCATGAAAGAGACAGCTGATAACATGATCTCATGAAAGAGACAGCTGTTAACATGATCCAATGAAAGAGAAAGCTGATAGCATGATCTCATGTAAGAGGCAGCTGATAACATGATCCAAAGAAAGAGACAGCTGATAACATGATCCAATGAAAGAGACAGCTGATAACATGATATCATGAAAGAGACAGCTGATAACATGATCTCATGAAAGAGACAGCTGATAACATGATCTCATGAAAGAGACAGCTGACAACATGATCTCATGAAAGAGACAGCTGATAACATGATCTCATGAAAGAGACAGATGATAACATGATCTCATGAAAGAGACAGCTGATAGCATGATCTCATGAAAGAGACAGCTGATAACCTGATCTCATGAAAGAGACAGATGATAACATGATATCATGAAAGAGACAGCTGATAACATGATCTCATGAAAGAGACAGCTGATAACATGATCCAATGAAAGAGAAAGATGATAACATGATGTCCTGAAAGAGACAGCTGATAACATGATCTCATGAAAGAGACAGCTGATAACATGATCTCATGAAAGAGACAGCTGACAACATGATCTCATGAAAGAGACAGCTGATAACATGATCTCATGAAAGAGACAGATGATAACATGATCTCATGAAAGAGACAGCTGATAGCATGATCTCATGAAAGAGACAGCTGATAACCTGATCTCATGAAAGAGACAGATGATAACATGATATCATGAAAGAGACAGCTGATAACATGATCTCATGAAAGAGACAGCTGATAACATGATCCAATGAAAGAGAAAGATGATAACATGATCTCATGAAAGAGACAGCTGATAACATGATATCATGAAAGAGACAGCTGATAACATGATATCATGAAAGAGACAGCTGATAACATAATTTCATGAAAGAGACAGCTGATAACATGATCCAATGAAAGAGAAAGCTGATAGCATGATCTCATGTAAGAGGCAGCTGATAACATGATCCAAAGAAAGAGACAGCTGATAACATGATCCAATGAAAGAGACAGCTGATAACATGATCTCATGAAAGAGACAGCTGATAACATGATCCAATGAAAGAGAAAGCTGATAGCATGATCTCATGTAAGAGGCAGCTGATAACATGATCCAAAGAAAGAGACAGCTGATAACATGATCCAATGAAAGAGACAGCTGATAACATGATATCATGAAAGAGACAGCTGATAACATGATATCATGAAAGAGACAGCTGATAACATGATCTCATGAAAGAGACAGCTGATAACATGATCTCATGAAAGAGACAGCTGATAACATGATCTCATGAAAGAGACAGCTGATAACATGATCTCATGAAAGAGACAGCTGATAACATGATCTCATGAAAGAGACAGCTGATAACATGATCTCATGAAAGAGACAGCTGATAACATGATCTCCTGAAAGAAACAGCTGACAACATGATCTCATGAAAGAGACAGCTGATAACATGATCTCATGAAAGAGACAGCTGATAACATGATCTCATGAAAGAGACAGCTGATAACATGATCCAATGAAAGAGACAGCTGATAACATGATATCATGAAAGAGACAGCTGATAACATGATATCATGAAAGAGACAGCTGATAACATGATATCATGAAAGAGACAGCTGATAACATGATCTCATGAAATAGACAGCTGATAACATGATCTCATGAAAGAGACAGCTGATAACATGATCTCATGAAAGAGACAGCTGATAACATTATCTCGTGAAAGAGACAGCTGATAACATGATCGCATGAAAGAAACAGCTGATAACATGATCTCATGAAAGAGACAGCTGATAACATGATCTCATTAAAGAAACAGCTGATAACATGATCTCATGAAAGAGACAGCTGATAACATGATCGCATGAAAGAAACAGCTGATAACATGATCTCATGAAAGAGACAGCTGATAACATTATCTCATGAAAGAGACAGCTGATAACATGATATCATGAAAGAGACAGCTGATAACATGATCTCATGAAAGAGACAGCTGATAACATGATCTCATGAAAGAGAAAGCTGATAACATGATCTCATGAAAGAGACAGCTGATAACATGATCTCATGAAAGAGACAGATGATAACATGATCTCATGAAAGAGACAGCTGATAGCATGATCTCATGAAAGAGACAGCTGATAACCTGATCTCATGAAAGAGACAGATGATAACATGATATCATGAAAGAGACAGCTGATAACATGATCTCATGAAAGAGACAGCTGATAACATGATCCAATGAAAGAGAAAGATGATAACATGATCTCATGAAAGAGACAGCTGATAACATGATATCATGAAAGAGACAGCTGATAACATGATATCATGAAAGAGACAGCTGATAACATAATTTCATGAAAGAGACAGCTGATAACATGATCCAATGAAAGAGAAAGCTGATAGCATGATCTCATGTAAGAGGCAGCTGATAACATGATCCAAAGAAAGAGACAGCTGATAACATGATCCAATGAAAGAGACAGCTGATAACATGATCTCATGAAAGAGACAGCTGATAACATGATCCAATGAAAGAGAAAGCTGATAGCATGATCTCATGTAAGAGGCAGCTGATAACATGATCCAAAGAAAGAGACAGCTGATAACATGATCCAATGAAAGAGACAGCTGATAACATGATATCATGAAAGAGACAGCTGATAACATGATATCATGAAAGAGACAGCTGATAACATGATCTCATGAAAGAGACAGCTGATAACATGATCTCATGAAAGAGACAGCTGATAACATGATCTCATGAAAGAGACAGCTGATAACATGATCTCATGAAAGAGACAGCTGATAACATGATCTCATGAAAGAGACAGCTGATAACATGATCTCATGAAAGAGACAGCTGATAACATGATCTCCTGAAAGAAACAGCTGACAACATGATCTCATGAAAGAGACAGCTGATAACATGATCTCATGAAAGAGACATCTGATAACATGATCTCATGAAAGAGACAGCTGATAACATGATCCAATGAAAGAGACAGCTGATAACATGATATCATGAAAGAGACAGCTGATAACATGATATCATGAAAGAGACAGCTGATAACATGATCTCATGAAAGAGACAGCTGATAACATGATCTCATGAAAGAGACAGCTGATAACATGATCTCATGAAAGAGACAGCTGATAACATGATCTCATGAAAGAGACAGCTGATAACATGATCTCATGAAAGAGACAGCTGATAACATGATCTCCTGAAAGAAACAGCTGACAACATGATCTCATGAAAGAGACAGCTGATAACATGATCTCATGAAAGAGACAGCTGATAACATGATCTCATGAAAGAAACAGCTGATAACATGATCTCATGAAAGAGACAGCTGATAACATGATCTCATGAAAGAGACAGCTGATAACATGATATCATGAAAGAGACAGCTGATAACATGATCTCATGAAAGAGACAGCTGATAACATGATCTCATGAAAGAGACAGCTGATAACATGATCTCATGAAAGAGACAGCTGATAACATGATCTCATGAAAGAAACAGCTGATAACATGATCTCATGAAAGAGACAGCTGATAACATGATATCATGAAAGAGACAGCTGATAACATGATATCATGAAAGAGACAGCTGATAACATGATCTCATGAAATAGACAGCTGATAACATGATCTCATGAAAGAGACAGCTGATAACATGATCTCATGAAAGAGACAGCTGATATCATGATCTCATGAAAGAGACACCTGATAACATGATCTCATTAAAGAAACAGCTGATAACATGATCTCATGAAAGAGACAGCTGATAGCATGATCGCATGAAAGAAACAGCTGATAACATGATCTCATGAAAGAGACAGCTGATAACATGATCTCATGAAAGAGACAGCTGATAACATGATCTCATGAAAGAGACAGCTGATAACATGATCTCATGAAAGAGACAGCTGATAACATGATCTCATGAAAGAGAAAGCTGATAACATGATCTCATGAAAGAGACAGCTGATAACATGATCCAATGAAAGAGAAAGATGATAACATGATCTCATGAAAGAAACAGCTGACAACATGATCTCATGAAAGAGACAGCTGATAACATGATCTCAAGAAAGAGACAGCTGATAACATGATCTCATGAAAGAGACACCTGATAACATGATCTCATTAAAGAAACAGCTGATAACATGATCTCATGAAAGAAACAGCTGACAACATGATCTCATGAAATAGACAGCTGATAACATGATCTCAAGAAAGAGACAGCTGATAACATGATCTCATGAAAGAGACACCTGATAACATGATCTCATTAAAGAAACAGCTGATAACATGATCTCATGAAAGAGACAGCTGATAGCATGATCACATGAAAGAAAGAGCTGATAACATGATCTCATGAAAGAGACAGCTGATAACATGATCTCATGAAAGAGACAGCTGATAACATGATCTCATGAAAGAGACAGCTGATAACATGATCTCATGAAAGAGACAGCTGATAACATGATCTCAGGAAAGAGACAGATGATAACATGATATCATGAAAGAGACAGCTGATAACATGATCTCATGAAAGAGACAGATGATAACATGATCTCATGAAAGAGACAGCTGATAACATGATCTCATGAAAGAGACAGCTGATAACATGATCGCATGAAAGAAACAGCTGATAACATGATCTCATGAAAGAGA
Organism: Myxine glutinosa; assembly: GCF_964187855.1. NCBI lineage: Eukaryota > Metazoa > Chordata > Myxini > Myxiniformes > Myxinidae > Myxine > Myxine glutinosa. The sequence continues at coordinate 7,267,848 of NC_136267.1, read as the reverse complement.
CAGCTGATAACATGATCTCATGAAAGAGACAGCTGATAACATGATATCATGAAAGAGACAGCTGATAACATGATCTCATGAAAGAGACAGCTGATAACATGATCTCATGAAAGAGACAGATGATAACATGATCTCAAGAAAGAGACAGCTGATAACATGATCTCATGAAAGAGACAGCTGATAACATGATCTCATGAAAGAGACAGATGATATCATGATATCATGAAAGAGACAGTTGATAACATGATCTCATGAAAGAGACAGCTGATAACATGATCCAATGAAAGAGAAAGATGATAACATGATCTCATGAAAGAGACAGCTGATAACATGATATCATGAAAGAGACAGCTGATAACATGATATCATGAAAGAGACAGCTGATAACATGATATCATGAAAGAGACAGCTGATAACATGATTTCATGAAAAAGACAGCTGATAACATGATCTCATGAAAGAGGCAGCTGATAACATGATCTCATGAAAGAGACAGCTGTTAACATGATCCAATGAAAGAGAAAGCTGATAGCATGATTTCATGAAAGAGACAGCTGATAACATGATCCAATGAAAGAGAAAGCTGATAGCATGATTTCATGAAAGAGACAGCTGATAACATGATTTCATGAAAAAGACAGCTGATAACATGATCTCATGAAAGAAACAGCTGATAACATGATCTCATGAAAGAGACAGCTGTTAACATGATCCAATGAAAGAGAAAGCTGACACCATGATCTCATGAAAGAAACAGCTGACAACATGATCTCATGAAAGAGACAGCTGATAACATGATCTCAAGAAAGAGACAGCTGATAACATGATCTCATGAAAGAGACACCTGATAACATGATCTCATTAAAGAAACAGCTGATAACATGATCTCATGAAAGAAACAGCTGACAACATGATCTCATGAAATAGACAGCTGATAACATGATCTCAAGAAAGAGACACCTGATAACATGATCTCATTAAAGAAACAGCTGATAACATGATCTCATGAAAGAGACAGCTGATAGCATGATCACATGAAAGAAAGAGCTGATAACATGATCTCATGAAAGAGACAGCTGATAACATGATCTCATGAAAGAGACAGCTGATAACATGATCTCATGAAAGAGACAGCTGATAACATGATCTCATGAAAGAGACAGCTGATAACATGATCTCAGGAAAGAGACAGATGATAACATGATATCATGAAAGAGACAGCGGATAACATGATCTCATGAAAGAAACAGCTGATAACATGATCTCAGGAAAGAGACAGATGATAACATGATATCATGAAAGAGACAGCTGATAACATGATCTCATGAAAGAGACAGCTGATAACATGATATCATGAAAGAGACAGCTGATAACATTATCTCATGAAAGAGACAGCTGATAACATGATCTCATGAAAGAGACAGATGATAACATGATCTCATGAAAGAGACAGCTGATAACATGATCTCATGAAAGAGACAGCTGATAACATGATCTCATGAAAGAGACAGATGATAACATGATATCATGAAAGAGACAGCTGATAACATGATCTCATGAAAGAGACAGCTGATAACATGATCCAATGAAAGAGAAAGATGATAACATGATCTCATGAAAGAGACAGCTGATAACATGATATCATGAAAGAGACAGCTGATAACATGATATCATGAAAGAGACAGCTGATAACATGATATCATGAAAGAGACAGCTGATAACATGATTTCATGAAAGAGACAGCTGATAACATGATTTCATGAAAAAGACAGCTGATAACATGATCTCATGAAAGAGACAGCTGATAACATGATCTCATGAAAGAGACAGCTGTTAACATGATCCAATGAAAGAGAAAGCTGATAGCATGATCTCATGTAAGAGGCAGCTGATAACATGATCCAAAGAAAGAGACAGCTGATAACATGATCCAATGAAAGAGACAGCTGATAACATGATATCATGAAAGAGACAGCTGATAACATGATCTCATGAAAGAGACAGCTGATAACATGATCTCATGAAAGAGACAGTTGACAACATGATCCCATGAAAGAGACAGCTGATAACATGATCTCATGAAAGAGACAGATGATAACATGATCTCATGAAAGAGACAGCTGATAGCATGATCTCATGAAAGAGAAAGCTGATAACCTGATCTCATGAAAGAGACAGATGATAACATGATATCATGAAAGAGACAGCTGATAACATGATCTCATGAAAGAGACAGCTGATAACATGATCCAATGAAAGAGAAAGATGATAACATGATCTCATGAAAGAGACAGCTGATAACATGATCTCATGAAAGAGACAGCTGATAACATGATCTCATGAAAGAGACAGCTGACAACATGATCTCATGAAAGAGACAGCTGATAACATGATCTCATGAAAGAGACAGATGATAACATGATCTCATGAAAGAGACAGCTGATAGCATGATCTCATGAAAGACAGCTGATAACCTGATCTCATGAAAGAGACAGATGATAACATGATATCATGAAAGAGACAGCTGATAACATGATCTCATGAAAGAGACAGCTGATAACATGATCCAATGAAAGAGAAAGATGATAACATGATCTCATGAAAGAGACAGCTGATAACATGATATCATGAAAGAGACAGCTGATAACATGATATCATGAAAGAGACAGCTGATAACATAATTTCATGAAAGAGACAGCTGATAACATGATCCAATGAAAGAGAAAGCTGATAGCATGATCTCATGTAAGAGGCAGCTGATAACATGATCCAAAGAAAGAGACAGCTGATAACATGATCCAATGAAAGAGACAGCTGATAACATGATCTCATGAAAGAGACAGCTGATAACATGATCCAATGAAAGAGAAAGCTGATAGCATGATCTCATGTAAGAGGCAGCTGATAACATGATCCAAAGAAAGAGACAGCTGATAACATGATCCAATGAAAGAGACAGCTGATAACATGATATCATGAAAGAGACAGCTGATAACATGATATCATGAAAGAGACAGCTGATAACATGATCTCATGAAAGAGACAGCTGATAACATGATCTCATGAAAGAGACAGCTGATAACATGATCTCATGAAAGAGACAGCTGATAACATGATCTCATGAAAGAGACAGCTGATAACATGATCTCATGAAAGAGACAGCTGATAACATGATCTCATGAAAGAGACAGCTGATAACATGATCTCCTGAAAGAAACAGCTGACAACATGATCTCATGAAAGGGACAGCTGATAACATGATCTCATGAAAGAGACAGCTGATAACATGATCTCATGAAAGAGACAGCTGATAACATGATCCAATGAAAGAGACAGCTGATAACATGATATCATGAAAGAGACAGCTGATAACATGATATCATGAAAGAGACAGCTGATAACATGATCTCATGAAAGAGACAGCTGATAACATGATCTCATGAAAGAGACAGCTGATAACATGATCTCATGAAAGAGACAGCTGATAACATGATCTCATGAAAGAGACAGCTGATAACATGATCTCATGAAAGAGACAGCTGATAACATGATCTCATGAAAGAGACGGCTGATAACATGATCTCATGAAAGAGACAGCTGATAACATGATCTCATGAAAGAGACAGCTGATAACATGATCTCCTGAAAGAAACAGCTGACAACATGATCTCATGAAAGAGACAGCTGATAACATGATCTCATGAAAGAGACAGCTGATAACATGATCTCATGAAAGAAACAGCTGATAACATGATCTCATGAAAGAGACAGCTGATAACATGATCTCATGAAAGAGACAGCTGATAACATGATATCATGAAAGAGACAGCTGATAACATGATCTCATGAAAGAGACAGCTGATAACATGATCTCATGAAAGAGACAGCTGTTAACATGATCCAATGAAAGAGAAAGCTGATAGCATGATCTCATGTAAGAGGCAGCTGATAACATGATCCAAAGAAAGAGACAGCTGATAACATGATCCAATGAAAGAGACAGCTGATAACATGATATCATGAAAGAGACAGCTGATAACATGATCTCATGAAAGAGACAGCTGATAACATGATCTCATGAAAGAGACAGCTGACAACATGATCTCATGAAAGAGACAGCTGATAACATGATCTCATGAAAGAGACAGATGATAACATGATCTCATGAAAGAGACAGCTGATAGCATGATCTCATGAAAGAGACAGCTGATAACCTGATCTCATGAAAGAGACAGATGATAACATGATATCATGAAAGAGACAGCTGATAACATGATCTCATGAAAGAGACAGCTGATAACATGATCCAATGAAAGAGAAAGATGATAACATGATGTCCTGAAAGAGACAGCTGATAACATGATCTCATGAAAGAGACAGCTGATAACATGATCTCATGAAAGAGACAGCTGACAACATGATCTCATGAAAGAGACAGCTGATAACATGATCTCATGAAAGAGACAGATGATAACATGATCTCATGAAAGAGACAGCTGATAGCATGATCTCATGAAAGAGACAGCTGATAACCTGATCTCATGAAAGAGACAGATGATAACATGATATCATGAAAGAGACAGCTGATAACATGATCTCATGAAAGAGACAGCTGATAACATGATCCAATGAAAGAGAAAGATGATAACATGATCTCATGAAAGAGACAGCTGATAACATGATATCATGAAAGAGACAGCTGATAACATGATATCATGAAAGAGACAGCTGATAACATAATTTCATGAAAGAGACAGCTGATAACATGATCCAATGAAAGAGAAAGCTGATAGCATGATCTCATGTAAGAGGCAGCTGATAACATGATCCAAAGAAAGAGACAGCTGATAACATGATCCAATGAAAGAGACAGCTGATAACATGATCTCATGAAAGAGACAGCTGATAACATGATCCAATGAAAGAGAAAGCTGATAGCATGATCTCATGTAAGAGGCAGCTGATAACATGATCCAAAGAAAGAGACAGCTGATAACATGATCCAATGAAAGAGACAGCTGATAACATGATATCATGAAAGAGACAGCTGATAACATGATATCATGAAAGAGACAGCTGATAACATGATCTCATGAAAGAGACAGCTGATAACATGATCTCATGAAAGAGACAGCTGATAACATGATCTCATGAAAGAGACAGCTGATAACATGATCTCATGAAAGAGACAGCTGATAACATGATCTCATGAAAGAGACAGCTGATAACATGATCTCATGAAAGAGACAGCTGATAACATGATCTCCTGAAAGAAACAGCTGACAACATGATCTCATGAAAGAGACAGCTGATAACATGATCTCATGAAAGAGACAGCTGATAACATGATCTCATGAAAGAGACAGCTGATAACATGATCCAATGAAAGAGACAGCTGATAACATGATATCATGAAAGAGACAGCTGATAACATGATATCATGAAAGAGACAGCTGATAACATGATATCATGAAAGAGACAGCTGATAACATGATCTCATGAAATAGACAGCTGATAACATGATCTCATGAAAGAGACAGCTGATAACATGATCTCATGAAAGAGACAGCTGATAACATTATCTCGTGAAAGAGACAGCTGATAACATGATCGCATGAAAGAAACAGCTGATAACATGATCTCATGAAAGAGACAGCTGATAACATGATCTCATTAAAGAAACAGCTGATAACATGATCTCATGAAAGAGACAGCTGATAACATGATCGCATGAAAGAAACAGCTGATAACATGATCTCATGAAAGAGACAGCTGATAACATTATCTCATGAAAGAGACAGCTGATAACATGATATCATGAAAGAGACAGCTGATAACATGATCTCATGAAAGAGACAGCTGATAACATGATCTCATGAAAGAGAAAGCTGATAACATGATCTCATGAAAGAGACAGCTGATAACATGATCTCATGAAAGAGACAGATGATAACATGATCTCATGAAAGAGACAGCTGATAGCATGATCTCATGAAAGAGACAGCTGATAACCTGATCTCATGAAAGAGACAGATGATAACATGATATCATGAAAGAGACAGCTGATAACATGATCTCATGAAAGAGACAGCTGATAACATGATCCAATGAAAGAGAAAGATGATAACATGATCTCATGAAAGAGACAGCTGATAACATGATATCATGAAAGAGACAGCTGATAACATGATATCATGAAAGAGACAGCTGATAACATAATTTCATGAAAGAGACAGCTGATAACATGATCCAATGAAAGAGAAAGCTGATAGCATGATCTCATGTAAGAGGCAGCTGATAACATGATCCAAAGAAAGAGACAGCTGATAACATGATCTCATGAAAGAGAAAGCTGATAACATGATCGCATGAAAGAAACAGCTGATAACATGATCTCATGAAAGAGACAGCTGATAACATGATCTCATTAAAGAAACAGCTGATAACATGATCTCATGAAAGAGACAGCTGATAACATGATCGCATGAAAGAAACAGCTGATAACATGATCTCATGAAAGAGACAGCTGATAACATTATCTCATGAAAGAGACAGCTGATAACATGATATCATGAAAGAGACAGCTGATAACATGATCTCATGAAAGAGACAGCTGATAACATGATCTCATGAAAGAGAAAGCTGATAACATGATCTCATGAAAGAGACAGCTGATAACATGATCTCATGAAAGAGACAGATGATAACATGATCTCATGAAAGAGACAGCTGATAGCATGATCTCATGAAAGAGACAGCTGATAACCTGATCTCATGAAAGAGACAGATGATAACATGATATCATGAAAGAGACAGCTGATAACATGATCTCATGAAAGAGACAGCTGATAACATGATCCAATGAAAGAGAAAGATGATAACATGATCTCATGAAAGAGACAGCTGATAACATGATATCATGAAAGAGACAGCTGATAACATGATATCATGAAAGAGACAGCTGATAACATAATTTCATGAAAGAGACAGCTGATAACATGATCCAATGAAAGAGAAAGCTGATAGCATGATCTCATGTAAGAGGCAGCTGATAACATGATCCAAAGAAAGAGACAGCTGATAACATGATCCAATGAAAGAGACAGCTGATAACATGATCTCATGAAAGAGACAGCTGATAACATGATCCAATGAAAGAGAAAGCTGATAGCATGATCTCATGTAAGAGGCAGCTGATAACATGATCCAAAGAAAGAGACAGCTGATAACATGATCCAATGAAAGAGACAGCTGATAACATGATATCATGAAAGAGACAGCTGATAACATGATATCATGAAAGAGACAGCTGATAACATGATCTCATGAAAGAGACAGCTGATAACATGATCTCATGAAAGAGACAGCTGATAACATGATCTCATGAAAGAGACAGCTGATAACATGATCTCATGAAAGAGACAGCTGATAACATGATCTCATGAAAGAGACAGCTGATAACATGATCTCATGAAAGAGACAGCTGATAACATGATCTCCTGAAAGAAACAGCTGACAACATGATCTCATGAAAGAGACAGCTGATAACATGATCTCATGAAAGAGACATCTGATAACATGATCTCATGAAAGAGACAGCTGATAACATGATCCAATGAAAGAGACAGCTGATAACATGATATCATGAAAGAGACAGCTGATAACATGATATCATGAAAGAGACAGCTGATAACATGATCTCATGAAAGAGACAGCTGATAACATGATCTCATGAAAGAGACAGCTGATAACATGATCTCATGAAAGAGACAGCTGATAACATGATCTCATGAAAGAGACAGCTGATAACATGATCTCATGAAAGAGACAGCTGATAACATGATCTCCTGAAAGAAACAGCTGACAACATGATCTCATGAAAGAGACAGCTGATAACATGATCTCATGAAAGAGACAGCTGATAACATGATCTCATGAAAGAAACAGCTGATAACATGATCTCATGAAAGAGACAGCTGATAACATGATCTCATGAAAGAGACAGCTGATAACATGATATCATGAAAGAGACAGCTGATAACATGATCTCATGAAAGAGACAGCTGATAACATGATCTCATGAAAGAGACAGCTGATAACATGATCTCATGAAAGAGACAGCTGATAACATGATCTCATGAAAGAAACAGCTGATAACATGATCTCATGAAAGAGACAGCTGATAACATGATATCATGAAAGAGACAGCTGATAACATGATATCATGAAAGAGACAGCTGATAACATGATCTCATGAAATAGACAGCTGATAACATGATCTCATGAAAGAGACAGCTGATAACATGATCTCATGAAAGAGACAGCTGATATCATGATCTCATGAAAGAGACACCTGATAACATGATCTCATTAAAGAAACAGCTGATAACATGATCTCATGAAAGAGACAGCTGATAGCATGATCGCATGAAAGAAACAGCTGATAACATGATCTCATGAAAGAGACAGCTGATAACATGATCTCATGAAAGAGACAGCTGATAACATGATCTCATGAAAGAGACAGCTGATAACATGATCTCATGAAAGAGACAGCTGATAACATGATCTCATGAAAGAGAAAGCTGATAACATGATCTCATGAAAGAGACAGCTGATAACATGATCCAATGAAAGAGAAAGATGATAACATGATCTCATGAAAGAAACAGCTGACAACATGATCTCATGAAAGAGACAGCTGATAACATGATCTCAAGAAAGAGACAGCTGATAACATGATCTCATGAAAGAGACACCTGATAACATGATCTCATTAAAGAAACAGCTGATAACATGATCTCATGAAAGAAACAGCTGACAACATGATCTCATGAAATAGACAGCTGATAACATGATCTCAAGAAAGAGACAGCTGATAACATGATCTCATGAAAGAGACACCTGATAACATGATCTCATTAAAGAAACAGCTGATAACATGATCTCATGAAAGAGACAGCTGATAGCATGATCACATGAAAGAAAGAGCTGATAACATGATCTCATGAAAGAGACAGCTGATAACATGATCTCATGAAAGAGACAGCTGATAACATGATCTCATGAAAGAGACAGCTGATAACATGATCTCAGGAAAGAGACAGATGATAACATGATATCATGAAAGAGACAGCTGATAACATGATCTCATGAAAGAGACAGATGATAACATGATCTCATGAAAGAGACAGCTGATAACATGATCTCATGAAAGAGACAGCTGATAACATGATCGCATGAAAGAAACAGCTGATAACATGATCTCATGAAAGAGACAGCTGATAACATGATCTCATGAAAGAGACAGCTGATAACATGATATCATGAAAGAGACAGCTGATAACATGATCTCATGAAAGAGACAGCTGATAACATGATCTCATGAAAGAGACAGATGATAACATGATCTCAAGAAAGAGACAGCTGATAACATGATCTCATGAAAGAGACAGCTGATAACATGATCTCATGAAAGAGACAGATGATATCATGATATCATGAAAGAGACAGTTGATAACATGATCTCATGAAAGAGACAGCTGATAACATGATCCAATGAAAGAGAAAGATGATAACATGATCTCATGAAAGAGACAGCTGATAACATGATATCATGAAAGAGACAGCTGATAACATGATATCATGAAAGAGACAACTGATAACATGATATCATGAAAGAGACAGCTGATAACATGATTTCATGAAAAAGACAGCTGATAACATGATCTCATGAAAGAGGCAGCTGATAACATGATCTCATGAAAGAGACAGCTGTTAACATGATCCAATGAAAGAGAAAGCTGATAGCATGATTTCATGAAAGAGACAGCTGATAACATGATCCAATGAAAGAGAAAGCTGATAGCATGATTTCATGAAAGAGACAGCTGATAACATGATTTCATGAAAAAGACAGCTGATAACATGATCTCATGAAAGAAACAGCTGATAACATGATCTCATGAAAGAGACAGCTGTTAACATGATCCAATGAAAGAGAAAGCTGACACCATGATCTCATGAAAGAAACAGCTGACAACATGATCTCATGAAAGAGACAGCTGATAACATGATCTCAAGAAAGAGACAGCTGATAACATGATCTCATGAAAGAGACACCTGATAACATGATCTCATTAAAGAAACAGCTGATAACATGATCTCATGAAAGAAACAGCTGACAACATGATCTCATGAAATAGACAGCTGATAACATGATCTCAAGAAAGAGACACCTGATAACATGATCTCATTAAAGAAACAGCTGATAACATGATCTCATGAAAGAGACAGCTGATAGCATGATCACATGAAAGAAAGAGCTGATAACATGATCTCATGAAAGAGACAGCTGATAACATGATCTCATGAAAGAGACAGCTGATAACATGATCTCATGAAAGAGACAGCTGATAACATGATCTCATGAAAGAGACAGCTGATAACATGATCTCAGGAAAGAGACAGATGATAACATGATATCATGAAAGAGACAGCGGATAACATGATCTCATGAAAGAAACAGCTGATAACATGATCTCAGGAAAGAGACAGATGATAACATGATATCATGAAAGAGACAGCTGATAACATGATCTCATGAAAGAGACAGCTGATAACATGATATCATGAAAGAGACAGCTGATAACATTATCTCATGAAAGAGACAGCTGATAACATGATCTCATGAAAGAGACAGATGATAACATGATCTCATGAAAGAGACAGCTGATAACATGATCTCATGAAAGAGACAGCTGATAACATGATCTCATGAAAGAGACAGATGATAACATGATATCATGAAAGAGACAGCTGATAACATGATCTCATGAAAGAGACAGCTGATAACATGATCCAATGAAAGAGAAAGATGATAACATGATCTCATGAAAGAGACAGCTGATAACATGATATCATGAAAGAGACAGCTGATAACATGATATCATGAAAGAGACAGCTGATAACATGATATCATGAAAGAGACAGCTGATAACATGATTTCATGAAAGAGACAGCTGATAACATGATTTCATGAAAAAGACAGCTGATAACATGATCTCATGAAAGAGACAGCTGATAACATGATCTCATGAAAGAGACAGCTGTTAACATGATCCAATGAAAGAGAAAGCTGATAGCATGATCTCATGTAAGAGGCAGCTGATAACATGATCCAAAGAAAGAGACAGCTGATAACATGATCCAATGAAAGAGACAGCTGATAACATGATATCATGAAAGAGACAGCTGATAACATGATCTCATGAAAGAGACAGCTGATAACATGATCTCATGAAAGAGACAGTTGACAACATGATCCCATGAAAGAGACAGCTGATAACATGATCTCATGAAAGAGACAGATGATAACATGATCTCATGAAAGAGACAGCTGATAGCATGATCTCATGAAAGAGAAAGCTGATAACCTGATCTCATGAAAGAGACAGATGATAACATGATATCATGAAAGAGACAGCTGATAACATGATCTCATGAAAGAGACAGCTGATAACATGATCCAATGAAAGAGAAAGATGATAACATGATCTCATGAAAGAGACAGCTGATAACATGATCTCATGAAAGAGACAGCTGATAACATGATCTCATGAAAGAGACAGCTGACAACATGATCTCATGAAAGAGACAGCTGATAACATGATCTCATGAAAGAGACAGATGATAACATGATCTCATGAAAGAGACAGCTGATAGCATGATCTCATGAAAGACAGCTGATAACCTGATCTCATGAAAGAGACAGATGATAACATGATATCATGAAAGAGACAGCTGATAACATGATCTCATGAAAGAGACAGCTGATAACATGATCCAATGAAAGAGAAAGATGATAACATGATCTCATGAAAGAGACAGCTGATAACATGATATCATGAAAGAGACAGCTGATAACATGATATCATGAAAGAGACAGCTGATAACATAATTTCATGAAAGAGACAGCTGATAACATGATCCAATGAAAGAGAAAGCTGATAGCATGATCTCATGTAAGAGGCAGCTGATAACATGATCCAAAGAAAGAGACAGCTGATAACATGATCCAATGAAAGAGACAGCTGATAACATGATCTCATGAAAGAGACAGCTGATAACATGATCCAATGAAAGAGAAAGCTGATAGCATGATCTCATGTAAGAGGCAGCTGATAACATGATCCAAAGAAAGAGACAGCTGATAACATGATCCAATGAAAGAGACAGCTGATAACATGATATCATGAAAGAGACAGCTGATAACATGATATCATGAAAGAGACAGCTGATAACATGATCTCATGAAAGAGACAGCTGATAACATGATCTCATGAAAGAGACAGCTGATAACATGATCTCATGAAAGAGACAGCTGATAACATGATCTCATGAAAGAGACAGCTGATAACATGATCTCATGAAAGAGACAGCTGATAACATGATCTCATGAAAGAGACAGCTGATAACATGATCTCCTGAAAGAAACAGCTGACAACATGATCTCATGAAAGGGACAGCTGATAACATGATCTCATGAAAGAGACAGCTGATAACATGATCTCATGAAAGAGACAGCTGATAACATGATCCAATGAAAGAGACAGCTGATAACATGATCTCATGAAAGAGACAGCTGATAACATGATCTCATGAAAGAGACAGCTGATAACATGATCTCATGAAAGAGACAGCTGATAACATGATCTCATGAAAGAGACAGCTGATAACATGATCTCATGAAAGAGACGGCTGATAACATGATCTCATGAAAGAGACAGCTGATAACATGATCTCATGAAAGAGACAGCTGATAACATGATCTCCTGAAAGAAACAGCTGACAACATGATCTCATGAAAGAGACAGCTGATAACATGATCTCATGAAAGAGACAGCTGATAACATGATCTCATGAAAGAAACAGCTGATAACATGATCTCATGAAAGAGACAGCTGATAACATGATCTCATGAAAGAGACAGCTGATAACATGATATCATGAAAGAGACAGCTGATAACATGATCTCATGAAAGAGACAGCTGATAACATGATCTCATGAAAGAGACAGCTGATAACATGATCTCATGAAAGAGACAGCTGATAACATGATCTCATGAAAGAAACAGCTGATAACATGATCTCATGAAAGAGACAGCTGATAACATGATATCATGAAAGAGACAGCTGATAACATGATATCATGAAAGAGACAGCTGATAACATGATCTCATGAAATAGACAGCTGATAACATGATCTCATGAAAGAGACAGCTGATAACATGATCTCATGAAAGAGACAGCTGATAACATGATCTCATGAAAGAGACACCTGATAACATGATCTCATTAAAGAAACAGCTGATAACATGATCTCATGAAAGAGACAGCTGATAGCATGATCGCATGAAAGAAACAGCTGATAACATGATCTCATGAAAGAGACAGCTGATAACATGATCCAATGAAAGAGAAAGATGATAACATGATCTCATGAAAGAGACAGCTGATAACATGATCTCATGAAAGAGACAGCTGATAACATGATCTCATGAAAGAGACAGCTGACAACATGATCTCATGAAAGAGACAGCTGATAACATGATCTCATGAAAGAGACAGATGATAACATGATCTCATGAAAGAGACAGCTGATAGCATGATCTCATGAAAGAGACAGCTGATAACCTGATCTCATGAAAGAGACAGATGATAACATGATATCATGAAAGAGACAGCTGATAACATGATCTCATGAAAGAGACAGCTGATAACATGATCCAATGAAAGAGAAAGATGATAACATGATCTCATGAAAGAGACAGCTGATAACATGATATCATGAAAGAGACAGCTGATAACATGATATCATGAAAGAGACAGCTGATAACATAATTTCATGAAAGAGACAGCTGATAACATGATCCAATGAAAGAGAAAGCTGATAGCATGATCTCATGTAAGAGGCAGCTGATAACATGATCGAAAGAAAGAGACAGCTGATAACATGATCCAATGAAAGAGACAGCTGATAACATGATCTCATGAAAGAGACAGCTGATAACATGATCCAATGAAAGAGAAAGCTGATAGCATGATCTCATGTAAGAGGCAGCTGATAACATGATCCAAAGAAAGAGACAGCTGATAACATGATCCAATGAAAGAGACAGCTGATAACATGATATCATGAAAGAGACAGCTGATAACATGATATCATGAAAGAGACAGCTGATAACATGATCTCATGAAAGAGACAGCTGATAACATGATCTCATGAAAGAGACAGCTGATAACATGATCTCATGAAAGAGACAGCTGATAACATGATCTCATGAAAGAGACAGCTGATAACATGATCTCATGAAAGAGACAGCTGATAACATGATCTCATGAAAGAGACAGCTGATAACATGATCTCCTGAAAGAAACAGCTGACAACATGATCTCATGAAAGGGACAGCTGATAACATGATCTCATGAAAGAGACAGCTGATAACATGATCTCATGAAAGAGACAGCTGATAACATGATCCAATGAAAGAGACAGCTGATAACATGATATCATGAAAGAGACAGCTGATAACATGATATCATGAAAGAGACAGCTGATAACATGATCTCATGAAAGAGACAGCTGATAACATGATCTCATGAAAGAGACAGCTGATAACATGATCTCATGAAAGAGACAGCTGATAACATGATCTCATGAAAGAGACAGCTGATAACATGATCTCATGAAAGAGACAGCTGATAACATGATCTCATGAAAGAGACGGCTGATAACATGATCTCATGAAAGAGACAGCTGATAACATGATCTCATGAAAGAGACAGCTGATAACATGATCTCATGAAAGAGACAGCTGATAACATGATCTCCTGAAAGAAACAGCTGACAACATGATCTCATGAAAGAGACAGCTGATAACATGATCTCATGAAAGAGACAGCTGATAACATGATCTCATGAAAGAAACAGCTGATAACATGATCTCATGAAAGAGACAGCTGATAACATGATCTCATGAAAGAGACAGCTGATAACATGATATCATGAAAGAGACAGCTGATAACATGATCTCATGAAAGAGACAGCTGATAACATGATCTCATGAAAGAGACAGCTGATAACATGATCTCATGAAAGAGACAGCTGATAACATGATCTCATGAAAGAAACAGCTGATAACATGATCTCATGAAAGAGACAGCTGATAACATGATATCATGAAAGAGACAGCTGATAACATGATATCATGAAAGAGACAGCTGATAACATGATCTCATGAAATAGACAGCTGATAACATGATCTCATGAAAGAGACAGCTGATAACATGATCTCATGAAAGAGACAGCTGATAACATGATCTCATGAAAGAGACACCTGATAACATGATCTCATTAAAGAAACAGCTGATAACATGATCTCATGAAAGAGACAGCTGATAGCATGATCGCATGAAAGAAACAGCTGATAACATGATCTCATGAAAGAGACAGCTGATAACATGATCTCATGAAAGAGACAGCTGATAACATGATCTCATGAAAGAGACAGCTGATAACATGATCTCATGAAAGAGACAGCTGATAACATGATCTCATGAAAGAGAAAGCTGATAACATGATCTCATGAAAGAGACAGCTGATAACATGATCTCATGAAAGAGACAGCTGATAACATGATCTCATGAAAGAGAAAGCTGATAACATGATCTCATGAAAGAGAAAGATGATAACATGATCTCATGAAAGAAACAGCTGACAACATGATCTCATGAAAGAGACAGCTGATAACATGATCTCAAGAAAGAGACAGCTGATAACATGATCTCATGAAAGAGACACCTGATAACATGATCTCATTAAAGAAACAGCTGATAACATGATCTCATGAAAGAAACAGCTGACAACATGATCTCATGAAATAGACAGCTGATAACATGATCTCAAGAAAGAGACAGCTGATAACATGATCTCATGAAAGAGACACCTGATAACATGATCTCATTAAAGAAACAGCTGATAACATGATCTCATGAAAGAGACAGCTGATAGCATGATCACATGAAAGAAAGAGCTGATAACATGATCTCATGAAAGAGACAGCTGATAACATGATCTCATGAAAGAGACAGCTGATAACATGATCTCATGAAAGAGACAGCTGATAACATGATCTCATGAAAGAGACAGCTGATAACATGATCTCAGGAAAGAGACAGATGATAACATGATATCATGAAAGAGACAGCTGATAACATGATCTCATGAAAGAGACAGATGATAACATGATCTCATGAAAGAGACAGCTGATAACATGATCTCATGAAAGAGACAGCTGATAACATGATCGCATGAAAGAAACAGCTGATAACATGATCTCATGAAAGAGACAGCTGATAACATGATCTCATGAAAGAGACAGCTGATAACATGATATCATGAAAGAGACAGCTGATAACATTATCTCATGAAAGAGACAGCTGATAGCATGATCTCATGAAAGAGAAAGCTGATAACATGATCTCATGAAAGAGACAGCTGATAACATGATCTCATGAAAGAGACAGATGATAACATGATCTCAAGAAAGAGACAGCTGATAACATGATCTCATGAAAGAGACAGATGATAACATGATATCATGAAAGAGACAGTTGATAACATGATCTCATGAAAGAGACAGCTGATAACATGATCCAATGAAAGAGAAAGATGATAACATGATCTCATGAAAGAGACAGCTGATAACATGATATCATGAAAGAGACAGCTGATAACATGATCTCATGAAAGAGACAGATGATAACATGATATCATGAAAGAGACAGTTGATAACATGATCTCATGAAAGAGACAGCTGATAACATGATCCAATGAAAGAGAAAGATGATAACATGATCTCATGAAAGAGACAGCTGATAACATGATATCATGAAAGAGACAGCTGATAACATAATATCATGAAAGAGACAGCTGATAACATGATATCATGAAAGAGACAGCTGATAACATGATTTCATGAAAAAGACAGCTGATAACATGATCTCATGAAAGAGACAGCTGATAACATGATCTCATGAAAGAGACAGCTGTTAACATGATCCAATGAAAGAGAAAGCTGATAGCATGATTTCATGAAAGAGACAGCTGATAACATGATCCAATGAAAGAGAAAGCTGATAGCATGATTTCATGAAAGAGACAGGTGATAACATGATTTCATGAAAAAGACAGCTGATAACATGATCTCATGAAAGAAACAGCTGATAACATGATCTCATGAAAGAAACAGCTGATAACATGATCTCATGAAAGAGACAGCTGTTAACATGATCCAATGAAAGAGAAAGCTGACACCATGATCTCATGAAAGAAACAGCTGACAACATGATCTCATGAAAGAGACAGCTGATAACATGATCTCAAGAAAGAGACAGCTGATAACATGATCTCATGAAAGAGACACCTGATAGCATGATCTCATTTAAGAAACAGCTGATAACATGATCTCATGAAAGAAACAGCTGACAACATGATCTCATGAAATAGACAGCTGATAACATGATCTCAAGAAAGAGACAGCTGATAACATGATCTCATGAAAGAGACACCTGATAACATGATCTCATTAAAGAAACAGCTGATAACATGATCTCATGAAAGAGACAGCTGATAGCATGATCACATGAAAGAAAGAGCTGATAACATGATCTCATGAAAGAGACAGCTGATAACATGATCTCATGAAAGAGACAGCTGATAACATGATCTCATGAAAGAGACAGCTGATAACATGATCTCATGAAAGAGACAGCTGATAACATGATCTCAGGAAAGAGACAGATGATAACATGATATCATGAAAGAGACAGCGGATAACATGATCTCATGAAAGAAACAGCTGATAACATGATCTCAGGAAAGAGACAGATGATAACATGATATCATGAAAGAGACAGCTGATAACATGATCTCATGAAAGAGACAGCTGATAACATGATATCATGAAAGAGACAGCTGATAACATTATCTCATGAAAGAGACAGCTGATAACATGATCTCATGAAAGAGACAGATGATAACATGATCTCATGAAAGAGACAGCTGATAACATGATCTCATGAAAGAGACAGCTGATAACATGATCTCATGAAAGAGACAGATGATAACATGATATCATGAAAGAGACAGCTGATAACATGATCTCATGAAAGAGACAGCTGATAACATGATCCAATGAAAGAGAAAGATGATAACATGATCTCATGAAAGAGACAGCTGATAACATGATATCATGAAAGAGACAGCTGATAACATGATATCATGAAAGAGACAGCTGATAACATGATATCATGAAAGAGACAGCTGATAACATGATTTCATGAAAGAGACAGCTGATAACATGATTTCATGAAAAAGACAGCTGATAACATGATCTCATGAAAGAGACAGCTGATAACATGATCTCATGAAAGAGACAGCTGATAACATGATCTCATGAAAGAGAAAGCTGATAACATGATCTCATGAAAGAGACAGCTGATAACATGATATCATGAAAGAGACAGCTGATAGCATGATCACATGAAAGAAACAGCTGACAACATGATCTCATGAAAGAGACAGCTGATAACATGATCTCCTGAAAGAGACACCTGATAACATGATCTCATGAAAGAAACAGCTGATAACATGATCTCATGAAAGAGACAGCTGATAACATGACCTCATGACAGAGACATCTGATAACATGATCCAATGAAAGAGAAAGCTGATAGCATGATCTCATGAAAGAGACAGCTGATAACATGATCTCATGAAAGAGACAGCTGATGACATGATCTCATGAAAGAGACAGCTGATAACATGATCTCATGAAAGAGACAGCTGATAACATGATCTCATGAAAGAGACAGCTGATAACATGATCTCATGAAAGAGACAGCTGATAACATGATCTCATGAAAGAGACAGCTGATAACATGATCTGAAAGAGACAGCTGATAACATGATCTCATGAAAGAGACACCTGATAACATGATCTCATTGAAGAAACAGCTGATAACATGATCTCATGAAAGAGACAGCTGACAGCATGATCGCATGAAAGAAACAGCTGATAACATGATCTCATGAAAGAGACAGCTGATAACATGATCTCATGAAAGAGACACCTGATAACATGATCTCATTGAAGAAACAGCTGATAACATGATCTCATGAAAGAGACAGCTGACAGCATGATCGCATGAAAGAAACAGCTGATAACATGATCTCATAAAAGAGACAGCTGATAACATGATCTCATGAAAGAGACAGCTGATAACATGATCTCATGAAAGAGACAGCTGATAACATGATCTCATGAAAGAGAAAGCTGATAACATGATCCAATGAAAGAGAAAGATGATAACATGATCTCATGAAAGAGACAGCTGATAACATGATATCATGAAAGAGAAAGTTGATAACATAATCTCATGAAAGAGACAGCTGATAACATGATCCAATGAAAGAGAAAGATGATAACATGATCTCATGAAAGAGACAGCTGATAACATGATCTCATGAAAGAGACAGCTGATAACATGATCCAATGAAAGAGAAAGATGATAACATGATCTCATGAAAGAGATAGCTGATAACATGATCTCATGAAAGAGACAGCTGATAACATGATCTCATGAAAGAGACAGCTGATAACATGATCCAATGAAAGAGAAAGATGATAACATGATCTCATGAAAGAGACAGCTGATAACATGATCTCATGAAAGAGACAGCTGATAACATGATCTCATGAAAGAGACAGCTGATATCATGATTTCATGAAAGAGACAACTGATAACATGATCTCATGAAAGAGAAAGCTGATAGCATGATCTCATGAAAGAGACAGCTGATAACATGATCTCATGAAAGAGACAGCTGATAACATGATCTCATGAAAGAAACAGCTGATAACATGATCTCATGAAAGAGACAGCTGATAACATGATCGCATGAAAGAAACAGCTGATAACATGATCTCATTAAAGAAACAGCTGATAACATGATCTCATGAAAGAAACAGCTGATAACATGATCTCATGAAAAAACAGCTGATAACATGATCTCATGAAAGAAACAGCTGATAACATGATCTCATGAAAGAGACAGCTGATAACATGATCCAATGAAAGAGAAAGATGATAACATGATCTCATGAAAGAGACAGCTGATAACATGATATCATGAAAGAGAAAGCTGATAACATGATCTCATGAAAGAGACAGCTGATAACATGATCCAATGAAAGAGAAAGATGATAACATGATCTCATGAAAGAGACAGCTGATAACATGATCTCATGAAAGAGACAGCTGATAACATGATCCAATGAAAGAGAAAGATGATAACATGATCTCATGAAAGAGACAGCTGATAACATGATCTCATGAAAGAGACAGCTGATAACATGATCTCATGAAAGAGACAGCTGATAACATGATCCAATGAAAGAGAAAGATGATAACATGATCTCATGAAAGAGACAGCTGATAACATGATCTCATGAAAGAGACAGCTGATAACATGATCTCATGAAAGAGACAGCTGATATCATGATTTCATGAAAGAGACAACTGATAACATGATCTCATGAAAGAGAAAGCTGATAGCATGATCTCATGAAAGAGACAGCTGATAACATGATCTCATGAAAGAGACAGCTGATAACATGATCTCATTAAAGAAACAGCTGATAACATGATCTCATGAAAGAGACAGCTGATAACATGATCGCATGAAAGAAACAGCTGATAACATGATCTCATTAAAGAAACAGCTGATTACATGATCTCATGAAAGAAACAGCTGATAACATGATCTCATGAAAGAAACAGCTGATAACATGATCTCAGGAAAGAAACAGCTGATAACATGATCTCAGGAAAGAGACAGCTGATAACATGATCTCATGAAAGAGACAGCTGATAACATGATCTCATGAAAGAGACAGCTGATATCATGATTTCATGAAAGAGACAACTGATAACATGATCTCATGAAAGAGAAAGCTGATAGCATGATCTCATGAAAGAGAAAGCTGATAGCATGATCTCATGAAAGAGAAAGATGATAACATGATCTCATGAAAGAGACCGCTGATAACATGATCCAATGAAAGAGAAAGATGATAACATGATCTCATGAAAGAGACAGCTGATAACATGATCTCATGAAAGAGACAGCTGATAACATGATCCAATGAAAGAGAAAGATGATAACATGATCTCATGAAAGAGACCGCTGATAACATGATCCAATGAAAGAGAAAGATGATAATATGATCTCATGAAAGAGACAGCTGATAACATGATCTCATGAAAGAGACAGCTGATAACATGATCCAATGAAAGAGAAAGATGATAACATGATCTCATGAAAGAGACAGCTGATAACATGATCTCATGAAAGAGACAGCTGATAACATGATCTCATGAAAGAGACAGCTGATAACATGATCCAATGAAAGAGAAAGATGATAACATGATCTCATGAAAGAGACAGCTGATAACATGATCTCATGAAAGAAACAGCTGATAACATGATCTCATGAAAGAGACAGCTGATAACATGATCTCATGAAAGAGACAGCTGATATCATGATTTCATGAAAGAGATAACTGATAACATGATCTCATGAAAGAGAAAGCTGATAGCATGATCTCATGAACGAGACAGCTGATAACATGATCTCATGAAAGAGACAGCTGATAACATGATCTCATTAAAGAAACAGCTGATAACATGATCTCATGAAAGAGACAGCTGATAACATGATCACATGAAAGAAACAGCTGATAACATGATCTCATTAAAGAAACAGCTGATAACATGATCTCATGAAAGAAACAGCTGATAACATGATCTCATGAAAGAAACAGCTGATAACATTATCTCATGAAAGAGACAGCTGATAACATGATTTCATGAAAGAGACAGCTGATAACATGAACCAATGAAAGAGACAGCTGATAACATGATATCATGAAAGAGACAGCTGATAACATGATATCATGATACAGGTGATAACATGATTTCATGAAAGAGACAGCTGATAACATGATCTCCTGAAAGAGACAGCTGATAACATGATCCAATGAAAGAGACAGCTGATAACATGATTTCATGAAAGAGACAGCTGTTAACATGCTCCAATGAAAGAGACAGCTGATAACATGGTCTCATGAAAGAGACAGCTGATAACATGATCCAATGAAAGAGACAGCTGATAACATGATTTCATGAAAGAGACAGCTGATAACATGATCTCATGACAGAGACATCTGATAACATGATCCAATGAAAGAGAAAGCTGATAGCATGATCTCATGAAAGAGACAGCTGATAACATGATCTCATGAAAGAGACAGCTGATAACATGATCTCATGACAGAGACATCTGATAACATGATCCAATGAAAGAGAAAGCTGATAGCATGATCTCATGAAAGAGACAGCTGATAACATGATCTCATGAAAGAGACAGCTGATAACATGATCTCATGAAAGAGACAGCTGATAACATGATCTCATGAAAGAGACAGCTGATGACATGATCTCATGAAAGAGGCAGCTGATAACATGATCTCATGAAAGAGACAGCTGATAACATGATCTCATGAAAGAGACAGCTGATAACATGATCTCATGAAAGAGACAGCTGATAACATGATCTCATGAAAGAGACAGCTGATAACATGATCTCATGAAAGAGACAGCTGATAACATGATCTCATGAAAGAAACAGCTGATAACATGATCTCATGAAAGAGACAGCTGATAACATGATCTGAAAGAGACAGCTGATAACATGATCTCATGAAAGAGACAGCTGATAACATGATCTCATGAAAGAGACAGCTGACAGCATGATCGCATGAAAGAGACAGCTGATAACATGATCTGAAAGAGACAGCTGATAACATGATCTCATGAAAGAGACAGCTGACAGCATGATCGCATGAACGAAACAGCTGACAGCATGATCTCATGAAAGAGACAGCTGATAACATGATCTCATGAAAGAGACAGCTGATAACATGATCCAATGAAAGAGAAAGATGATAACATGATCTCATGAAAGAGACAGCTGATAACATGATCTCATGAAAGAGAAAGATGATAACATGATCTCATGAAAGAGACAGCTGATAACATGATATCATGAAAGAGAAAGATGATAACATGATCTCATGAAAGAGACAGCTGATAACATGATATCATGAAAGAGACAGCTGATAAAATGATCTCATGAAAGAGACAGCTGATAACATGATCCAATGAAAGAGAAAGATGATAACATGATCCAATGAAAGAGAAAGATGATAACATGATCTCATGAAAGAGACAGCTGATAACATGATCCAATGAAAGAGAAAGATGATAACATGATCTCATGAAAGAGACAGCTGATAACCTGATCTCATGAAAGAGACAGCTGATAAAATGATCTCATGAAAGAGACAGCTGATAACATGATCTCATGAAAGAGACAGCTGATAACATGATCCAATGAAAGAGAAAGATGATAACATGATCTCATGAAAGAGACAGCTGATAACATGATATCATGAAAGAGACAGCTGATAAAATGATCTCTTGAAAGAGACAGCTGATAACATGATCTCATGAAAGAGAAAGATGATAACATGATCTCATGAAAGAGACAGCTGATAACATGATATCATGAAAGAGAAAGATGATAACATGATCTCATGAAAGAGACAGCTGATAACATGATATCATGAAAGAGACAGCTGATAAAATGATCTCATGAAAGAGACAGCTGATAACATGATCCAATGAAAGAGAAAGATGATAACATGATCCAATGAAAGAGAAAGATGATAACATGATCTCATGAAAGAGACAGCTGATAACATGATCCAATGAAAGAGAAAGATGATAACATGATCTCATGAAAGAGACAGCTGATAACCTGATCTCATGAAAGAGACAGCTGATAAAATGATCTCATGAAAGAGCAGCTGATAACATGATCTCATGAAAGAGACAGCTGATAACATGATCCAATGAAAGAGAAAGATGAAAACATGATCTCATGAAAGAGACAGCTGATAACATGATATCATGAAAGAGACAGCTGATAAAATGATCTCATGAAAGAGACAGCTGATAACATGATCTCATGAAAGAGACAGCTGATAACATCATCTCATGAAAGAGACAGATGATAACATGATCTCATGAAAGAGACAGCTGATAACATGATCTCATGAAAGAGACAGCTGATAACATGATCCAATGAAAGAGAAAGATGATAACATGATCTCATGAAAGAGACAGCTGATAACATGATCTCATGAAAGAGACAGCTGATAACATGATCTCATGAAAGAGACAGCTGATAACATGATCCAATGAAAGAGAAAGATGATAACATGATCTCATGAAAGAGACAGCTGATAACATGATCTCATGAAAGAGACAGCTGATAACATGATCTCATGAAAGAGACAGCTGATATCATGATTTCATGAAAGAGACAACTGATAACATGATCTCATGAAAGAGAAAGCTGATAGCATGATCTCATGAAAGAGACAGCTGATAACATGATCTCATGAAAGAGACAGCTGATAACATGATCTCATTAAAGAAACAGCTGATAACATGATCTCATGAAAGAGACAGCTGATAACATGATCGCATGAAAGAAACAGCTGATAACATGATCTCATTAAAGAAACAGCTGATAACATGATCTCATGAAAGAAACAGCTGATAACATGATCTCATGAAAGAAACAGCTGATAACATGATCTCAGGAAAGAAACAGCTGATAACATGATCTCATGAAAGAGACAGCTGATAACATGATCTCATGAAAGAGACAGCTGATAACATGATCTCATGAAAGAGACAGCTGATATCATGATTTCATGAAAGAGACAACTGATAACATGATCTCATGAAAGAGAAAGCTGATAGCATGATCTCATGAAAGAGAAAGCTGATAGCATGATCTCATGAAAGAGAAAGATGATAACATGATCTCATGAAAGAGACCGCTGATAACATGATCCAATGAAAGAGAAAGATGATAACATGATCTCATGAAAGAGACAGCTGATAACATGATCTCATGAAAGAGACAGCTGATAACATGATCCAATGAAAGAGAAAGATGATAACATGATCTCATGAAAGAGACCGCTGATAACATGATCCAATGAAAGAGAAAGATGATAACATGATCTCATGAAAGAGACAGCTGATAACATGATCTCATGAAAGAGACAGCTGATAACATGATCCAATGAAAGAGAAAGATGATAACATGATCTCATGAAAGAGACAGCTGATAACATGATCTCATGAAAGAGACAGCTGATAACATGATCTCATGAAAGAGACAGCTGATAACATGATCCAATGAAAGAGAAAGATGATAACATGATCTCATGAAAGAGACAGCTGATAACATGATCTCATGAAAGAAACAGCTTATAACATGATCTCATTAAAGAAACAGCTGATAACATGATCTCATGAAAGAGACAGCTGATATCATGATTTCATGAAAGAGACAACTGATAACATGATCTCATGAAAGAGAAAGCTGATAGCATGATCTCATGAATGAGACAGCTGATAACATGATCTCATGAAAGAGACAGCTGATAACATGATCTCATTAAAGAAACAGCTGATAACATGATCTCATGAAAGAGACAGCTGATAACATGATCGCATGAAAGAAACAGCTGATAACATGATCTCATTAAAGAAACAGCTGATAACATGATCTCATGAAAGAAACAGCTGATAACATGATCTCATGAAAGAAACAGCTGATAACATGATCTCATGAAAGAAACAGCTGATAACATGATCTCATGAAAGAAACAGCTGATAACATTATCTCATGAAAGAGACAGCTGATAACATGATTTCATGAAAGAGACAGCTGATAACATGAACCAATGAAAGAGACAGCTGATAACATGATATCATGAAAGAGACAGCTGTTAACATGCTCCAATGAAAGAGACAGCTGATAACATGATATCATGAAAGAGACAGCTGATAACATGATATCATGATACAGGTGATAACATGATTTCATGAAAGAGACAGCTGATAACATGATCTCCTGAAAGAGACAGCTGATAACATGATCCAATGAAAGAGACAGCTGATAACATGATTTCATGAAAGAGACAGCTGTTAACATGCTCCAATGAAAGAGACAGCTGATAACATGGTCTCATGAAAGAGACAGCTGATAACATGATCCAATGAAAGAGACAGCTGATAACATGATTTCATGAAAGAGACAGCTGATAACATGATCTCATGACAGAGACATCTGATAACATGATCCAATGAAAGAGAAAGCTGATAGCATGATCTCATGAAAGAGACAGCTGATAACATGATCTCATGAAAGAGACAGCTGATAACATGATCTCATGACAGAGACATCTGATAACATGATCCAATGAAAGAGAAAGCTGATAGCATGATCTCATGAAAGAGACAGCTGATAACATGATCTCATGAAAGAGACAGCTGATAACATGATCTCATGAAAGAGACAGCTGATAACATGATCTCATGAAAGAGACAGCTGATGACATGATCTCATGAAAGAGGCAGCTGATAACATGATCTCATGAAAGAGACAGCTGATAACATGATCTCATGAAAGAGACAGCTGATAACATGATCTCATGAAAGAGACAGCTGATAACATGATCTCATGAAAGAGACAGCTGATAACATGATCTCATGAAAGAGACAGCTGATAACATGATCTCATGAAAGAAACAGCTGATAACATGATCTCATGAAAGAGACAGCTGATAACATGATCTGAAAGAGACAGCTGATAACATGATCTCATGAAAGAGACAGCTGATAACATGATCTCATGAAAGAGACAGCTGACAGCATGATCGCATGAAAGAGACAGCTGATAACATGATCTGAAAGAGACAGCTGATAACATGATCTCATGAAAGAGACAGCTGACAGCATGATCGCATGAACGAAACAGCTGACAGCATGATCTCATGAAAGAGACAGCTGATAACATGATCTCATGAAAGAGACAGCTGATAACATGATCCAATGAAAGAGAAAGATGATAACATGATCTCATGAAAGAGAAAGATGATAACATGATCTCATGAAAGAGACAGCTGATAACATGATATCATGAAAGAGAAAGATGATAACATGATCTCATGAAAGAGACAGCTGATAACATGATATCATGAAAGAGACAGCTGATAAAATGATCTCATGAAAGAGACAGCTGATAACATGATCCAATGAAAGAGAAAGATGATAACATGATCCAATGAAAGAGAAAGATGATAACATGATCTCATGAAAGAGACAGCTGATAACATGATCCAATGAAAGAGAAAGATGATAACATGATCTCATGAAAGAGACAGCTGATAACCTGATCTCATGAAAGAGACAGCTGATAAAATGATCTCATGAAAGAGACAGCTGATAACATGATCTCATGAAAGAGACAGCTGATAACATGATCCAATGAAAGAGAAAGATGATAACATGATCTCATGAAAGAGACAGCTGATAACATGATATCATGAAAGAGACAGCTGATAAAATGATCTCATGAAAGAGACAGCTGATAACATGATCTCATGAAAGAGAAAGATGATAACATGATCTCATGAAAGAGACAGCTGATAACATGATATCATGAAAGAGAAAGATGATAACATGATCTCATAAAAGAGACAGCTGATAACATGATATCATGAAAGAGACAGCTGATAAAATGATCTCATGAAAGAGACAGCTGATAACATGATCCAATGAAAGAGAAAGATGATAACATGATCCAATGAAAGAGAAAGATGATAACATGATCTCATGAAAGAGACAGCTGATAACATGATCCAATGAAAGAGAAAGATGATAACATGATCTCATGAAAGAGACAGCTGATAACCTGATCTCATGAAAGAGACAGCTGATAAAATGATCTCATGAAAGAGCAGCTGATAACATGATCTCATGAAAGAGACAGCTGATAACATGATCCAATGAAAGAGAAAGATGATAACATGATCTCATGAAAGAGACAGCTGATAACATGATATCATGAAAGTGACAGCTGATAAAATGATCTCATGAAAGAGACAGCTGATAACATGATCTCATGAAAGAGACAGCTGATAACATGATCCAATGAAAGAGAAAGATGATAACATGATCTCATGAAAGAGACAGCTGATATCATGATTTCATGAAAGAGACAGCTGATAACATGATCTCATGAAAGAGAAAGCTGATAACATGATCTCATGAAAGAGACAGCTGATAACATGATCTCATGAAAGAGACAGCTGATAACATGATCTCATGAAAGAGACAGCTGATAACATGATCTCATTAAAGAAACAGCTGATAACATGATCTCATGAAAGAGACAGCTGATAACATGATCTCATGACAGAGACATCTGATAACATGATCCAATGAAAGAGAAAGCTGATAGCATGATCTCATGAAAGAGACAGCTGATAACATGATCTCATGAAAGAGACAGCTGATAACATGATCTCATGACAGAGACATCTGATAACATGATCCAATGAAAGAGAAAGCTGATAGCATGATCTCATGAAAGAGACAGCTGATAACATGATCTCATGAAAGAGACAGCTGATAACATGATCTCATGAAAGAGACAGCTGATAACATGATCTCATGAAAGAGACAGCTGATGACATGATCTCATGAAAGAGGCAGCTGATAACATGATCTCATGAAAGAGACAGCTGATAACATGATCTCATGAAAGAGACAGCTGATAACATGATCTCATGAAAGAGACAGCTGATAACATGATCTCATGAAAGAGACAGCTGATAACATGATCTCATGAAAGAGACAGCTGATAACATGATCTCATGAAAGAAACAGCTGATAACATGATCTCATGAAAGAGACAGCTGATAACATGATCTGAAAGAGACAGCTGATAACATGATCTCATGAAAGAGACAGCTGATAACATGATCTCATGAAAGAGACAGCTGACAGCATGATCGCATGAAAGAGACAGCTGATAACATGATCTGAAAGAGACAGCTGATAACATGATCTCATGAAAGAGACAGCTGACAGCATGATCGCATGAACGAAACAGCTGACAGCATGATCTCATGAAAGAGACAGCTGATAACATGATCTCATGAAAGAGACAGCTGATAACATGATCCAATGAAAGAGAAAGATGATAACATGATCTCATGAAAGAGACAGCTGATAACATGATCTCATGAAAGAGAAAGATGATAACATGATCTCATGAAAGAGACAGCTGATAACATGATATCATGAAAGAGAAAGATGATAACATGATCTCATGAAAGAGACAGCTGATAACATGATATCATGAAAGAGACAGCTGATAAAATGATCTCATGAAAGAGACAGCTGATAACATGATCCAATGAAAGAGAAAGATGATAACATGATCCAATGAAAGAGAAAGATGATAACATGATCTCATGAAAGAGACAGCTGATAACATGATCCAATGAAAGAGAAAGATGATAACATGATCTCATGAAAGAGACAGCTGATAACCTGATCTCATGAAAGAGACAGCTGATAAAATGATCTCATGAAAGAGACAGCTGATAACATGATCTCATGAAAGAGACAGCTGATAACATGATCCAATGAAAGAGAAAGATCATAACATGATCTCATGAAAGAGACAGCTGATAACATGATATCATGAAAGAGACAGCTGATAAAATGATCTCATGAAAGAGACAGCTGATAACATGATCTCATGAAAGAGAAAGATGATAACATGATCTCATGAAAGAGACAGCTGATAACATGATATCATGAAAGAGAAAGATGATAACATGATCTCATAAAAGAGACAGCTGATAACATGATATCATGAAAGAGACAGCTGATAAAATGATCTCATGAAAGAGACAGCTGATAACATGATCCAATGAAAGAGAAAGATGATAACATGATCCAATGAAAGAGAAAGATGATAACATGATCTCATGAAAGAGACAGCTGATAACATGATCCAATGAAAGAGAAAGATGATAACATGATCTCATGAAAGAGACAGCTGATAACCTGATCTCATGAAAGAGACAGCTGATAAAATGATCTCATGAAAGAGCAGCTGATAACATGATCTCATGAAAGAGACAGCTGATAACATGATCCAATGAAAGAGAAAGATGATAACATGATCTCATGAAAGAGACAGCTGATAACATGATATCATGAAAGTGACAGCTGATAAAATGATCTCATGAAAGAGACAGCTGATAACATGATCTCATGAAAGAGACAGCTGATAACATGATCCAATGAAAGAGAAAGATGATAACATGATCTCATGAAAGAGACAGCTGATATCATGATTTCATGAAAGAGAAAGCTGATAACATGATCTCATGAAAGAGACAGCTGATAACATGATCTCATGAAAGAGACAGCTGATAACATGATCTCATGAAAGAGACAGCTGATAACATGATCTCATTAAAGAAACAGCTGATAACATGATCTCATGAAAGAGACAGCTGATAACATGATCTCATGAAAGAGACAGCTGATAACATGATCTCATGAAAGAGAAAGCTGATAACATGATCTCATGAAAGAGACAGCTGATAACATGATCTCATGAAAGAGACAGCTGATAACATGATCTCATGAAAGAGACAGCTGATAACATGATCTCATTAAAGAAACAGCTGATAACATGATCTCATGAAAGAGACAGCTGATAACATGATCGCATGAAAGAAACAGCTGATAACATGATCTCATGAAAGAGACAGCTGAAAACATGATCTCATGAAAGAGACAGCTGATAACATGATCCAATGAAAGAGAAAGATGATAACATGATCTCATGAAAGAGACAGCTGATAACATGATATCATGAAAGAGACAGCTGATAAAATGATCTCATGAAAGAGACAGCTGATAACATGATCTCATGAAAGAGACAGCTGATAACATGATCCAATGAAAGAGAAAGATGATAACATGATCTCATGAAAGAGACAGCTGATATCATGATTTCATGAAAGAGACAGCTGATAACATGATCTCATGAAAGAGAAAGCTGATAACATGATCTCATGAAAGAGACAGCTGATAACATGATCTCATGAAAGAGACAGCTGATAACATGATCTCATGAAAGAGACAGCTGATAACATGATCTCATTAAAGAAACAGCTGATAACATGATCTCATGAAAGAGACAGCTGATAACATGATCGCATGAAAGAAACAGCTGATAACATGATCTCATGAAAGAAACAGCTGATAACATGATCTCATGAAAGAGACAGCTGATAACATGATCTCATGAAAGAAACAGCTGATAACATGATCTCATGAAAGAAACAGCTGATAACATGATCTCATGAAAGAGACAGCTGATAACATGATCTCATGAAAGAAACAGCTGATAACATGATGCAATGAAAGAGACAGCTGATAACATGATATCATGAAAGAGACAGCTGATAACATGATTTCATGAAAGAGACAGCTGATAACATGATGCAATGAAAGAGACAGCTGATAACATGATATCATGAAAGAGACAGCTGTTAACATGATTTCATGAAAGAGACAGCTGATAACATGATCTTATGAAAGAGACAGCTGATAACATGATCCAATGAAAGAGACAGCTGATAACATGATTTCATGAAAGAGACAGCTGTTAACATGCTCCAAAGAAAGAGACAGCTGATAACATGATCTCATGAAAGAGACAGCTGATAACATGATCTCATGAAAGAGACAGCTGATATCATGATTTCATGAAAGAGACAACTGATAACATGATCTCATGAAAGAGAAAGCTGATAGCATGATCTCATGAAAGAGACAGCTGATAACATGATCTCATGAAAGAGACAGCTGATAACATGATCTCATTAAAGAAACAGCTGATAACATGATCTCATGAAAGAGACAGCTGATAACATGATCGCATGAAAGAAACAGCTGATAACATGATCTCATTAAAGAAACAGCTGATAACATGATCTCATGAAAGAAACAGCTGATAACATGATCTCATGAAAGAAACAGCTGATAACATGATCTCAGGAAAGAAACAGCTGATAACATGATCTCATGAAAGAGACAGCTGATAACATGATCTCATGAAAGAGACAGCTGATAACATGATCTCATGAAAGAGACAGCTGATATCATGATTTCATGAAAGAGACAACTGATAACATGATCTCATGAAAGAGAAAGCTGATAGCATGATCTCATGAAAGAGAAAGCTGATAGCATGATCTCATGAAAGAGAAAGATGATAACATGATCTCATGAAAGAGACCGCTGATAACATGATCCAATGAAAGAGAAAGATGATAACATGATCTCATGAAAGAGACAGCTGATAACATGATCTCATGAAAGAGACAGCTGATAACATGATCCAATGAAAGAGAAAGATGATAACATGATCTCATGAAAGAGACCGCTGATAACATGATCCAATGAAAGAGAAAGATGATAACATGATCTCATGAAAGAGACAGCTGATAACATGATCTCATGAAAGAGACAGCTGATAACATGATCCAATGAAAGAGAAAGATGATAACATGATCTCATGAAAGAGACAGCTGATAACATGATCTCATGAAAGAGACAGCTGATAACATGATCTCATGAAAGAGACAGCTGATAACATGATCCAATGAAAGAGAAAGATGATAACATGATCTCATGAAAGAGACAGCTGATAACATGATCTCATGAAAGAAACAGCTGATAACATGATCTCATGAAAGAGACAGCTGATAACATGATCTCATGAAAGAGACAGCTGATATCATGATTTCATGAAAGAGACAACTGATAACATGATCTCATGAAAGAGAAAGCTGATAGCATGATCTCATGAATGAGACAGCTGATAACATGATCTCATGAAAGAGACAGCTGATAACATGATCTCATTAAAGAAACAGCTGATAACATGATCTCATGAAAGAGACAGCTGATAACATGATCGCATGAAAGAAACAGCTGATAACATGATCTCATTAAAGAAACAGCTGATAACATGATCTCATGAAAGAAACAGCTGATAACATGATCTCATGAAAGAAACAGCTGATAACATGATCTCATGAAAGAAACAGCTGATAACATTATCTCATGAAAGAGACAGCTGATAACATGATTTCATGAGAGAGACAGCTGATAACATGAACCAATGAAAGAGACAGCTGATAACATGATATCATGAAAGAGACAGCTGTTAACATGCTCCAATGAAAGAGACAGCTGATAACATGATATCATGAAAGAGACAGCTGATAACATGATATCATGATACAGGTGATAACATGATTTCATGAAAGAGACAGCTGATAACATGATCTCCTGAAAGAGACAGCTGATAACATGATCCAATGAAAGAGACAGCTGATAACATGATTTCATGAAAGAGACAGCTGTTAACATGCTCCAATGAAAGAGACAGCTGATAACATGGTCTCATGAAAGAGACAGCTGATAACATGATCCAATGAAAGAGACAGCTGATAACATGATTTCATGAAAGAGACAGCTGATAACATGATCTCATGACAGAGACATCTGATAACATGATCCAATGAAAGAGAAAGCTGATAGCATGATCTCATGAAAGAGACAGCTGATAACATGATCTCATGAAAGAGACAGCTGATAACATGATCTCATGACAGAGACATCTGATAACATGATCCAATGAAAGAGAAAGCTGATAGCATGATCTCATGAAAGAGACAGCTGATAACATGATCTCATGAAAGAGACAGCTGATAACATGATCTCATGAAAGAGACAGCTGATAACATGATCTCATGAAAGAGACAGCTGATGACATGATCTCATGAAAGAGGCAGCTGATAACATGATCTCATGAAAGAGACAGCTGATAACATGATCTCATGAAAGAGACAGCTGATAACATGATCTCATGAAAGAGACAGCTGATAACATGATCTCATGAAAGAGACAGCTGATAACATGATCTCATGAAAGAGACAGCTGATAACATGATCTCATGAAAGAAACAGCTGATAACATGATCTCATGAAAGAGACAGCTGATAACATGATCTGAAAGAGACAGCTGATAACATGATCTCATGAAAGAGACAGCTGATAACATGATCTCATGAAAGAGACAGCTGACAGCATGATCGCATGAAAGAGACAGCTGATAACATGATCTGAAAGAGACAGCTGATAACATGATCTCATGAAAGAGACAGCTGACAGCATGATCGCATGAACGAAACAGCTGACAGCATGATCTCATGAAAGAGACAGCTGATAACATGATCTCATGAAAGAGACAGCTGATAACATGATCCAATGAAAGAGAAAGATGATAACATGATCTCATGAAAGAGACAGCTGATAACATGATCTCATGAAAGAGAAAGATGATAACATGATCTCATGAAAGAGACAGCTGATAACATGATATCATGAAAGAGAAAGATGATAACATGATCTCATGAAAGAGACAGCTGATAACATGATATCATGAAAGAGACAGCTGATAAAATGATCTCATGAAAGAGACAGCTGATAACATGATCCAATGAAAGAGAAAGATGATAACATGATCCAATGAAAGAGAAAGATGATAACATGATCTCATGAAAGAGACAGCTGATAACATGATCCAATGAAAGAGAAAGATGATAAAATGATCTCATGAAAGAGACAGCTGATAACCTGATCTCATGAAAGAGACTGTTGTGGAAAACCATTCAGGTCCGCACAACTTTAGTCCAACGGTTTGGTTTAATTGCATTTAGATCATCAGATCATTCCTGTAAGTAGAAATACACAATAAGCATACGATGCGACATCTCATAAAGCCATTCATATCAGTCAATGCAAGCAAGCTAGATATTCTATAAAGGCGTACCATTAACGAGGCTACCGATGTAACATGTCACAAGGGAGAAGTCTCGGAGCACTGACACAGCAACGGGTCTTATAGTCACGCCCCTAGTGGGGACAACAATGACAGCGAGCAGCGAGCATCCCCACCCGGGTTCAGTACGGATACGATTTCACTACATTCACCCCCCGTCAGAATTATACGGCCGCGTGGCTAAAAGCGAGTGAGCGTCAGCATGGGCGCGGAGTATCAGTCGGCCCAACCGTAGCGGGCCGGGCGGCGAATTTCTCTGCCAGCACGCGTTCGAAATTCCCCGGGTACGGCGTCTCGTAACCCTGTATCCCCGGTGTCAGAGGCGTCAACAGGGTCGGGTGATGAAGGGGGTAACGCCAAGTCGTCGGACCCGGGCAGTCTCGACGGGGGGAGGGTCGGTGGACTATCGGCGATGGGAGCGTCGGGAGAGGTCATAGTCTCATAGATGGGTTCGACCGGTTCGTCCGATTCCCTACTAAGGTCGTCGACCCCGCAAGGGGCAAGATGACGAACGGAGACAGTAGTCTCACGACCATCAGACGTCATCACACGAGCATGCTCAGGATTAGCCTGGAGAATCTGCACTTTGTCCACAAGGGGGTCGTACTTGCTCGCGTGAACTGCCCGTTTAAGGTAGGCCGGCCCGGGCCCAGCGAGCCAACTGGGCAAAGACCGTATACACCCCGAGCTCCTGGGGTGGTGGAAAAGACGCTCGTGGGGAGTTTGGTTAGTTGCCGTACTCAGGAGTGCCCGGATTGAGTTCAACGCCGCAGGTAGCGACCAAGCCCATTTATCGAGGCCCCGGCCGTGGGTCCGGAGATGGAGCATGACGGCCCTCCAGATAATCCCGTTGAAGCGTTCGATCTGCCCATTAGCCTGGGGTCTATACGGCGTGGTGTAACTAGACGCAACGTTGTTTTGGAGCAGATAGCCGCGCACCTCCTGAGACAAGAAGACTGCACCCCGGTCGGTATGGACATAGGCCGGGTAACCGAACATTGAGAACAAGTTCTGTAAGCAACGCATCACCGTGGCAGCAGTCATGTCCGCGCACATATAAGCAAAGGGGAATCGTGAGTACTCATCAACGATAGTGAGCAGATAGCGAGAGCCGCTCGACACCGGCAAAGGGCCCTTGAAATCCATCGCCAAGCGTTCCCACGGGCGTGTAGCCTTCACCAGAGTCCCCATAGGGGGGTTATAGAAACGCGGTTTGATTTCCGCGCAGATAGCGCAGTCGCGACAGATACGGCGGATATCGTCAATCGAGTAAGGGAGATTCCCACTCCGCACGAAATGAGCGAAACGCGTTACGCCGGGATGGCCCGCAGTAGCATGCAGCACCCGTAGGCCCTCCAACGAGGTGATACCAGCACATGTAGTGGGGCGCGATAAGGCATCGGCGGCCTGGTTATCCTTCCCTGGGCGATATTTGATGGTGTAACAGAAGTCGGCGAGTTCGATACGCCAGCGAGTGATTTTCTCGTTCTTAATGCGCTGGGCGTGTAAGGTGTCGTACATGAACGCAACGCTTTGCTGGTCCGTGATGATTTGGAAGCTCCGCCCGAGTAGGTACGGGCGCCATCGCCGAATAGACTCGACGATCGCATACGCTTCCTTTTCAACGGACGAGTGCCGCCGCTCAGCGGAGGTAAGAGTCCGTGAAAAGAAAGCCACGGGACGTCCCCCTTGGGAGAGGGTCGCCGCGATGGCCTGATCCGAGGCGTCACTTTCGAGGACGAACGAGCCGCTCTCGTCGATGGTTGCTACGGCGGCTCGGGCGATGTCGGTCTTAAGACCTTCAAAGGCCGTCAATGCGGCCGAACTCAGGGGAAAAGTGTCGCAGGCCACAAGGGGGCGAAGTTTCGCGGAGAAATTTTGCACCCATTTGGAGTAATGGGCGAACAGCCCAAGGACGCGTTTCAGGGACGCCCGATCGCAGGGAGGGGCCATGTCGAGCAAAGGTCGCAGACGTTCCTTATCCGGAGAGACAGAGCCATGGGTCACGGTGTACCCCAGAAGATCTATGGTGCGTAGGGAGTATCGGCACTTATCCTCGTTCATAGTTAAGTGATACCGTTGCGCGACCTCAAGGAAGCGCTTCAGATTAGCGTCATGGTGCCCTTGGTCATATCCACAAACCGTAAGGTTATCGAGGTAGACGAAAACATCGGTTAAGTGCTCCCGCGCAACGAGGTCATCCATGGCCCTCTGGAAACAAGCGACCCCGTTCGTCACCCCAAAGGGCAATCGTGTGAATTGGTACAACCGCTGCCCCGACTCGAAAGCGGTATAGATACGATCCGCCCTAGAGATAGGGATCTGGTGGTACGCACTACGGAGATCGAGAGTACTATAGACCGAATACTGGGACACCTGTTGCACTAGCGCGTCCATCCCCGGAAGGGGGTAGGCATCCAGCTGTGTAAAGCGGTTAATCGTTTGGGAATAGTCGATCACCATGCGTTTGCGATGGGCCTCACTGCGCACCACTAAGACCTGGGCACGCCACGGCGACCTACTAGGTTCTATGATGCCGTCTTTCAAGAGCTGAGTCGTTTCGTCTGCAATGAATTGCATGTCCGCGCGAGAGTAGCGTCTCGATTTTACCGCGACAGGGGTACAGTCGGAGGTTAGATTGGGGAACAGTGAAAGCGGACGGACGTCCATTTGCGCTAGGGCGCACACCGTTAGCGCGTCGTCCGCCCCCACAACAAGAGTGTCAGGCCCACCGAACTCCATTACCAGACGTCCATGCAGCTTAAGAAAATCGTGTCCTAGCAGAATATCAGCACATAATGCGGGTAAAACCATAAGGTGTACATCAGGGAAAACCCGTCCCTTTAGCACTAGTTTCAATCGGCATTCCCCTTTTGTGCTAAGCCGGAGTCCCTGGGAAGCCATGAAGATCCGTCTCGTAGACCGCCCGATCCGCCATCCATGCCTGAGCACAAGTCGCTGGTCGATAAAACTATCCGTAGATCCGGTGTCCACCAAGGCCTGAACACAATGGCCCTCAACCATAAGGGGAATAAGGGCTTGAGCCAGGCCAGACGAGGCAGCTGGGAGCGGGACTGAGCCCCCCGAATGGGTCGGACCAGCCTCGCGGGTGGATCCTACACCAGCAGCAGTTTTGCGATCGTGGCCGGAGTCTGCGTTGACCATGGGGAATCCATTATCGTCATCAGAGGGCTTTCCCCAGCATTCCGGTGTTTCGCGATTCAAAATCCGACGAGAAAAGGCCTCCGTAGTATTTGGCATCGCCTTTTGACACTCCTGGCAGATAAAGGCTTCCGTTGTAGCCGAAATCGCCTTTTTCGTTTGGTCGCTTTGACAAAAGGCTTCCGTAGTATTCGAAATCGCCTTTTTCGTTTGGTCGCTTTGACAAAAGGCTTCCGTAGTAGTATTCAAAATCGCCTTTTTCGTTTGGTCGCTTTGACAAAAGGCTTCCGTAGTATTCGAAAGCTGTTTCTTCCCTTGCGTGGCTCGAGGTTTGGCCAAGGACGCGGCCTTTGTCCCCGATGGAGAATGAGACGGTGGTGGCTGTCCGGTGGCGCCAGTCAAGGTTGTCTGCGCGCCCAGCGGGCCGCAGAGAGGGGCCCTCCCCTTCGAAGTCGGGTAAGGCGCTGGGCTCGTGGGTTCTGCTACAAGCCCGTTCAAGGTTGCCGCGCCTGCGCGACCGCGGCTGCGCGAGTCGAAGGGCCACGAGCCGCGTGCCGATTTCTTGCACACTTTCGCGTAATGTCCCTTTAGCGAGCACAAATGGCAAATAGCGTCACGTGCCGGACACACGACTCGGGCATGACGAGGCCCTCCACAAAAAAAACATGCGGCCCCGCGCAAGGCCTTGGGTCTGCTGGTCGTAACGGCAGCTGTCAGGGTAGGGTCATCCTCCGGAGCATCCCGGAGTTCAGCAGGCGGATCCACGTCCTCGTCAGTGGTACTCTCCGGCCGGGCGTGTAGTGAGGTGCCCGCCAAAAGGCGCGTGCGATCATAGGCGTTCGATTGCATCCGCGCTTCGGTATACACCGTCGCTTGCTCAACCGCCGTAGCGAAGGTCAGGTCGGTCTTCTCCAAGAGTTTGAGACGTAGTTCCTGGGAGGAGACCCCTGCTATGAAGGCATCTAAAAGTCGATCATCTTTAGCCTGCTCGGGAGTCCGTGGCTCCTTGGCGCTGTCCAGCATGAGCTGCCGGAGCTCCTGGGCGTAATGATCCATAGGCTCGTTGGGCTGCTGCCGCCGCGTCTGCAGCAAATAACGCGCATACACAGGGCTTTTTTCTTTTATATAAAGCCGCTTGAGCTCCGCGATGGTAAGATCATACGTCGTGCATTGAGCGACCGCGTGGTAGACCCGGTAGTCGATTTTTGAGTGTAATATTGCCAGCTTCGCGGCAGGCGTCGGAGCGGTCTCAGGCTCATCAAAGAGATGCTCCAGTTGTCAGAGCCAGTGCTTGAGTTGCAAGCCTCCGTCCGTGGCTTGTGGGTCGGCGCTGAAAATGGACACCGTCAACGTCTTGTTGCCAGCCATGTCAGCAGATCTTAAATGCAATTAAGTGTTGTGGAAAACCATTCAGGTCCGCACAACTTTAGTCCAACGGTTTGGTTTAATTGCATTTAGATCATCAGATCATTCCTGTAAGTAGAAATACACAATAAGCATACGATGCGACATCTCATAAAGCCATTCATATCAGTCAATGCAAGCAAGCTAGATATTCTATAAAGGCGTACCATTAACGAGGCTACCGATGTAACATGTCACAAGGGAGAAGACTCGGAGCACTGACACAGCAACGGGTCTTATAGTCACGCCCCTAGTGGGGACAACAATGACAGCGAGCAGCGAGCATCCCCACCCGGGTTCAGTACGGATACGATTTCACTACAGAGACAGCTGATAAAATGATCTCATGAAAGAGACAGCTGATAACATGATCTCATGAAAGAGACAGCTGATAACATGATCCAATGAAAGAGAAAGATGATAACATGATCTCATGAAAGAGACAGCTGATAACATGATATCATGAAAGAGACAGCTGATAAAATGATCTCATGAAAGAGACAGCTGATAACATGATCTCATGAAAGAGAAAGATGATAACATGATCTCATGAAAGAGACAGCTGATAACATGATATCATGAAAGAGAAAGATGATAACATGATCTCATGAAAGAGACAGCTGATAACATGATATCATGAAAGAGACAGCTGATAAAATGATCTCATGAAAGAGACAGCTGATAACATGATCCAATGAAAGAGAAAGATGATAACATGATCCAATGAAAGAGAAAGATGATAACATGATCTCATGAAAGAGACAGCTGATAACATGATCCAATGAAAGAGAAAGATGATAACATGATCTCATGAAAGAGACAGCTGATAACCTGATCTCATGAAAGAGACAGCTGATAAAATGATCTCATGAAAGAGCAGCTGATAACATGATCTCATGAAAGAGACAGCTGATAACATGATCCAATGAAAGAGAAAGATGATAACATGATCTCATGAAAGAGACAGCTGATAACATGATATCATGAAAGTGACAGCTGATAAAATGATCTCATGAAAGAGACAGCTGATAACATGATCTCATGAAAGAGACAGCTGATAACATGATCCAATGAAAGAGAAAGATGATAACATGATCTCATGAAAGAGACAGCTGATATCATGATTTCATGAAAGAGACAGCTGATAACATGATCTCATGAAAGAGAAAGCTGATAACATGATCTCATGAAAGAGACAGCTGATAACATGATCTCATGAAAGAGACAGCTGATAACATGATCTCATGAAAGAGACAGCTGATAACATGATCTCATTAAAGAAACAGCTGATAACATGATCTCATGAAAGAGACAGCTGATAACATGATCGCATGAAAGAAACAGCTGATAACATGATCTCATGAAAGAGACAGCTGAAAACATGATCTCATGAAAGAGACAGCTGATAACATGATCCAATGAAAGAGAAAGATGATAACATGATCTCATGAAAGAGACAGCTGATAACATGATATCATGAAAGAGACAGCTGATAACATGATCTCATGAAAGAGACAGCTGATAACATGATCCAATGAAAGAGAAAGATGATAACATGATCTCATGAAAGAGACAGCTGATAACATGATCTCATGAAAGAGACAACTGATAACATGATCTCATGAAAGAGACAGCTGATAACATGATCCAATGAAAGAGAAAGATGATAACATGATCTCATGAAAGAGACAGCTGATAACATGATCTCATGAAAGAAACAGCTGATAACATGATCTCATGAAAGAGACAGCTGATAACATGATCTCATGAAAGAGACAGCTGATATCATGATTTCATGAAAGAGACAACTGATAACATGATCTCATGAAAGAGAAAGCTGATAGCATGATCTCATGAATGAGACAGCTGATAACATGATCTCATGAAAGAGACAGCTGATAACATGATCTCATTAAAGAAACAGCTGATAACATGATCTCATGAAAGAGACAGCTGATAACATGATCGCATGAAAGAAACAGCTGATAACATGATCTCATTAAAGAAACAGCTGATAACATGATCTCATGAAAGAAACAGCTGATAACATGATCTCTTGAAAGAAACAGCTGATAACATGATCTCATGAAAGAAACAGCTGATAACATTATCTCATGAAAGAGACAGCTGATAACATGATTTCATGAGAGAGACAGCTGATAACATGAACCAATGAAAGAGACAGCTGATAACATGATATCATGAAAGAGACAGCTGTTAACATGCTCCAATGAAAGAGACAGCTGATAACATGATATCATGAAAGAGACAGCTGATAACATGATATCATGATACAGGTGATAACATGATTTCATGAAAGAGACAGCTGATAACATGATCTCCTGAAAGAGACAGCTGATAACATGATCCAATGAAAGAGACAGCTGATAACATGATTTCATGAAAGAGACAGCTGTTAACATGCTCCAATGAAAGAGACAGCTGATAACATGGTCTCATGAAAGAGACAGCTGATAACATGATCCAATGAAAGAGACAGCTGATAACATGATTTCATGAAAGAGACAGCTGATAACATGATCTCATGACAGAGACATCTGATAACATGATCCAATGAAAGAGAAAGCTGATAGCATGATCTCATGAAAGAGACAGCTGATAACATGATCTCATGAAAGAGACAGCTGATAACATGATCTCATGACAGAGACATCTGATAACATGATCCAATGAAAGAGAAAGCTGATAGCATGATCTCATGAAAGAGACAGCTGATAACATGATCTCATGAAAGAGACAGCTGATAACATGATCTCATGAAAGAGACAGCTGATAACATGATCTCATGAAAGAGACAGCTGATGACATGATCTCATGAAAGAGGCAGCTGATAACATGATCTCATGAAAGAGACAGCTGATAACATGATCTCATGAAAGAGACAGCTGATAACATTATCTCATGAAAGAGACAGCTGATAACATGATCTCATGAAAGAGACAGCTGATAACATGATCTCATGAAAGAGACAGCTGATAACATGATCTCATGAAAGAAACAGCTGATAACATGATCTCATGAAAGAGACAGCTGATAACATGATCTGAAAGAGACAGCTGATAACATGATCTCATGAAAGAGACAGCTGATAACATGATCTCATGAAAGAGACAGCTGACAGCATGATCGCATGAAAGAGACAGCTGATAACATGATCTGAAAGAGACAGCTGATAACATGATCTCATGAAAGAGACAGCTGACAGCATGATCGCATGAACGAAACAGCTGACAGCATGATCTCATGAAAGAGACAGCTGATAACATGATCTCATGAAAGAGACAGCTGATAACATGATCCAATGAAAGAGAAAGATGATAACATGATCTCATGAAAGAGACAGCTGATAACATGATCTCATGAAAGAGAAAGATGATAACATGATCTCATGAAAGAGACAGCTGATAACATGATATCATGAAAGAGAAAGATGATAACATGATCTCATGAAAGAGACAGCTGATAACATGATATCATGAAAGAGACAGCTGATAAAATGATCTCATGAAAGAGACAGCTGATAACATGATCCAATGAAAGAGAAAGATGATAACATGATCCAATGAAAGAGAAAGATGATAACATGATCTCATGAAAGAGACAGCTGATAACATGATCCAATGAAAGAGAAAGATGATAACATGATCTCATGAAAGAGACAGCTGATAACCTGATCTCATGAAAGAGACAGCTGATAAAATGATCTCATGAAAGAGACAGCTGATAACATGATCTCATGAAAGAGACAGCTGATAACATGATCCAATGAAAGAGAAAGATGATAACATGATCTCATGAAAGAGACAGCTGATAACATGATATCATGAAAGAGACAGCTGATAACATGATCGCATGAAAGAAACAGCTGATAACATGATCTCATTAAAGAAACAGCTGATAACATGATCTCATGAAAGAAACAGCTGATAACATGATCTCATGAAAGAAACAGCTGATAACATGATCTCATGAAAGAAACAGCTGATAACATGATCTCATGAAAGAGACAGCTGACAGCATGATCGCATGAAAGAAACAGCTGATAACATGATCCAATGAAAGAGAAAGATGATAACATGATCCAATGAAAGAGAAAGATGATAACATGATCTCATGAAAGAGACAGCTGATAACATGATCTCATGAAAGAGACAGCTGATAACATGATCCAATGAAAGAGAAAGATGATAACATGATCTCATGAAAGAGACAGCTGATAACATGATCTCATGAAAGAGACAGCTGATAACATGATCTCATGAAAGAGACAGCTGATAACATGATCCAATGAAAGAGAAAGATGATAACATGATCTCATGAAAGAGACAGCTGATAACATGATCTCATGAAAGAGACAGCTGATAAGCTGATAGCATGATCTCATGAAAGAGACAGCTGATAACATGATCTCATGAAAGAGACAGCTGATGACATGATCTCATGAAAGAGACAGCTGATATCATGGTTTCATGAAAGGGACAGCTGATAACATGATCTCATGAAAGAGAAAGCTGATAGCATGATCTCATGAAAGAGACAGCTGATAACATGATCTCATGAAAGAGACAGCTGATAACATGATCTCAT
Source organism: Myxine glutinosa (assembly GCF_964187855.1). NCBI lineage: Eukaryota > Metazoa > Chordata > Myxini > Myxiniformes > Myxinidae > Myxine > Myxine glutinosa. The sequence goes on along the minus strand of NC_136267.1, from coordinate 7,223,618 downwards.
TAAAGAAACAGCTGATAACATGATCTCATGAAAGAGACAGCTGATAACATGATCGCATGAAAGAAACAGCTGATAACATGATCTCATTAAAGAAACAGCTGATAACATGATCTCATGAAAGAAACAGCTGATAACATGATCTCATGAAAGAAACAGCTGATAACATGATCTCATGAAAGAAACAGCTGATAACATGATCTCATGAAAGAGACAGCTGATAACATTATCTCATGAAAGAGACAGCTGATAACATGATTTCATGAAAGAGACAGCTGATAACATGATCCAATGAAAGAGACAGCTGATAACATGATATCATGAAAGAGACAGCTGTTAACATGCTCCAATGAAAGAGACAGCTGATAACATGATATCATGAAAGAGACAGCTGATAACATGATATCATGATACAGGTGATAACATGATTTCATGAAAGAGACAGCTGATAACATGATCTCATGAAAGAGACAGCTGATAACATGATCCAATGAAAGAGACAGCTGATAACATGATTTCATGAAAGAGACAGCTGTTAACATGCTCCAAAGAAAGAGACAGCTGATAACATGATCTCATGAAAGAGACAGCTGATAACATGATCCAATGAAAGAGACAGCTGATAACATGATTTCATGAAAGAGACAGCTGATAACATGATCTCATGACAGAGACATCTGATAACATGATCCAATGAAAGAGAAAGCTGATAGCATGATCTCATGAAAGAGACAGCTGATAACATGATCTCATGAAAGAGACAGCTGATAACATGATCTCATGACAGAGACATCTGATAACATGATCCAATGAAAGAGAAAGCTGATAGCATGATCTCATGAAAGAGACAGCTGATAACATGATCTCATGAAAGAGACAGCTGATAACATGATCTCATGAAAGAGACAGCTGATAACATGATCTCATGAAAGAGACAGCTGATGACATGATCTCATGAAAGAGACAGCTGATAACATGATCTCATGAAAGAGACAGCTGATAACATGATCTCATGAAAGAGACAGCTGATAACATGATCTCATGAAAGAGACAGCTGATAACATGATCTGAAAAGACAGCTGATAACATGATCTCATGAAAGAAACAGCTGATAACATGATCTCATGAAAGAGACAGCTGACAGCATGATCGCATGAAAGAAACAGCTGATAACATGATCTCATGAAAGAGACAGCTGATAACATGATCTGAAAGAGACAGCTGATAACATGATCTCATGAAAGAAACAGCTGATAACATGATCTCATGAAAGAGACAGCTGACAGCATGATCGCATGAAAGAAACAGCTGACAGCATGATCTCATGAAAGAGAAAGCTGATAACATGATCTCATGAAAGAGACAGCTGATAACATGATCTCATGAAAGAGACAGCTGATAACATGATCTCATGAAAGAGACAGCTGATAACATGATCTCATGAAAGAGAAAGCTGATAACATGATCCAATGAAAGAGAAAGATGATAACATGATCTCATGAAAGAGACCGCTGATAACATGATATCATGAAAGAGACAGCTGATAAAATGATCTCATGAAAGAGACAGCTGATAAAATGATCTGATGAAAGAGACAGCTGATAACATGATCTCATGAAAGAGACAGCTGATAACATGATCTCATGAAAGAGACAGCTGATAAAATGATCTGATGAAAGAGACAGCTGATAACATGATCTCATGAAAGAGAAAGCTGATAACATGATCCAATGAAAGAGAAAGATGATAACATGATCTCATGAAAGAGACAGCTGATAACATGATATCATGAAAGAGACAGCTGATAAAATGATATCATGAAAGAGACAGCTGATAAAATGATCTCATGAAAGAGACAGCTGATAACATGATCTCATGAAAGAGACAGCTGATAACATGATCCAATGAAAGAGAAAGATGATGACATGATCTCATGAAAGAGACAGCTGATAACATGATCCAATGAAAGAGACAGATGATAACATGATCTCATGAAAGAAACAGCTGATATCATGATTTCATGAAAGAGACAGCTGATAACATGATCTCATGAAAGAGAAAGCTGATAACATGATCTCATGAAAGAGACAGTTGATAACATGATCTCATGAAAGAGACAGCTGATAACATGATCTCATGAAAGAGACAGCTGATAACATGATCGCATGAAAGAAACAGCTGATAACATGATCTCATTAAAGAAACAGCTGATAACATGATCTCATGAAAGAAACAGCTGATAACATGATCTCATGAAAGAAACAGCTGATAACATGATCTCATGAAAGAGACAGCTGATAACATGATCTCATGAAAGAGAAAGCTGATAACATGATCTCATGAAAGAGACAGCTGATAACATGATATCATGAAAGAGACAGCTGATAGCATGATCACATGAAAGAAACAGCTGACAACATGATCTCATGAAAGAGACAGCTGATAACATGATCTCATGAAAGAGACACCTGATAACATGATCTCATGAAAGAAACAGCTGATAACATGATCTCATGAAAGAGACAGCTGATAACATGATCTCATGAAAGAGACACCTGATAACATGATCTCATTAAAGAAACAGCTGATAACATGATATCATGAAAGAGACAGCTGATAACATGATCTCCTGAAAGAAACAGCTGACACCATGATCTCATGAAAGAGACAGCTGATAACATGATCTCATGAAAGAGACCTGATAACATGATCTCATTAAAGAAACAGTTGATAACATGATCTCATGAAAGAGACAGCTGATAACATGATCTCATGAAAGAGACAGCTGATAACATGATCCAATGAAAGAGAAAGATGATAACATGATCTCATGAAAGAGAAAGCTGATAACATGATCCCATGAAAGAGACAGCTGATAACATGATCTCATGAAAGAGACACCTGATAACATGATCTCATTAAAGAAACAGCTGATAACATGATCTCATGAAAGAGACAGCTGATAACATGATCTCATGAAAGAGACAGCTGATAACATGATCTCATGAAAGAGAAAGATGATAACATGATCTCATGAAAGAGACAGCTGATAACATGATCTCCTGAAAGAAACAGCTGACAACATGATCTCATGAAAGAGACAGCTGATAGCATGATCTCATGAAAGAGACACCTGATAACATGATCTCATTAAAGAAACAGCTGATAACATGATCTCATGAAAGAGACAGCTGATAACATGATCTCATGAAAGAAACAGCTGATAACATGATCTCATGAAAGAGACAGCTGATAACATGATCTCATGAAAGAGACAGCTGATAACATGATCCAATGAAAGAGAAAGATGATAACATGACCTCGTGAAAGAGACAGCTGATAACATGATCTCCTGAAAGAAACAGCTGACAACATGATCTCATGAAAGAGACAGCTGATAACATCATCTCATGAAAGAGACACCTGATAACATGATCTCATTAAAGAAACAGCTGATAACATGATCTCATTAAAGAGACAGCTGATAACATGATCTCATGAAAGAGACAGCTGATAACATGATCTCATGAAAGAGACACCTGATAACATGATCTCATTAAAGAAACAGCTGATAACATGATCTCATGAAAGAGACAGCTGATAGCATGATCACATGAAAGAAACAGCTGATAACATGATCTCATGAAAGCGACAGCTGATAATATGATCCCATGAAAGAGAAAGCTGATAACATGATCTCATGAAAGAGACAGCTGATTACATGATCCAATGAAAGAGAAAGATGATAACATGATCTCATGAAAGAGACAGCTGATAACATGATATCATGAAAGAGACAGCTGATAACATGATATCATGAAAGAGACAGCTGATAACATGATCTCATGAAAGAGACAGCTGATAACATGATCTCATGAAAGAGACAGCTGATAACATGATCTCATGAAAGAGACAGATGATAACATGATATCATGAAAGAGACAGCTGATAACATGATCTCATGAAAGAGACAGCTGATAACATGGTCCAATGAAAGAGAAAGATGATAACATGATCTCATGAAAGAGACAGCTGATAACATGATATCATGAAAGAGACAGCTGATAACATGATATCATGAAAGAGACAGCTGATAACATGATTTCATGAAAGAGACAGGTGAGAACATGATTTCATGAAAGAGACAGCTGATAACATGATCTCATGAAAGAGACAGCTGATAACATGATCTCATGAAAGAGACAGCTGATAACATGATCTCATGAAAGAGACAGCTGATAACATGATCCAATGAAAGAGACAGCTGATAACATGATTTCATGAAAGAGACAGCTGATAACATTATCTCATGAAAGAGACATCTGATAACATGATCTCATGAAAGAGATAGCTGATAACATGACCTCATGACATAGACATCTGATAACATGACCCAATGAAAGAGAAAGCTGATAGCATGATCTCATGAAAGAGACAGCTGATAACATGATCTCATGAAAGAGACAGCTGATGACATGATCTCATGAAAGAGACAGCTGATAACATGATCTCATGAAAGAGACAGCTGACAACATGATCTCATGAAAGAGACAGCTGATAACATGATCTCATGAAAGAGACAGCTGATAACATGATCTCATGAAAGAGACAGCTGATAACATGATCTGAAAGAGACAGCTGATAACATGATCTCATGAAAGAGACACCTGATAACATGATCTCATTGAAGAAACAGCTGATAACATGATCTCATGAAAGAGACAGCTGACAGAATGATCGCATGAAAGAAACAGCTGATAACATGATCTCATGAAAGAGACAGCTGATAACATGATCTCATGAAAGAGACAGCTGATAACATGATCTCATGAAAGAGACAGCTGATAACATGATCTCATGAAAGAGAAAGCTGATAACATGATCCAATGAAAGAGAAAGATGATAACATGATCTCATGAAAGAGACAGCTGATAACATGATATCATGAAAGAGAAAGCTGATAACATGATCTCATGAAAGAGACAGCTGATAAAATGATCCAATGAAAGAGAAAGATGATAACATGATCTCATGAAAGAGACAGCTGATAACATGATCTCATGAAAGAGACAGCTGATAACATGATCCAATGAAAGAGAAAGATGATAACATGATCTCATGAAAGAGACAGCTGATAACATGATCTCATGAAAGAGACAGCTGATAACATGATCTCATGAAAGAGACAGCTGATAACATGATCCAATGAAAGAGAAAGATGATAACATGATCTCATGAAAGAGACAGCTGATAACATGATCTCATGAAAGAGACAGCTGATAACATGATCTCATGAAAGAGACAGCTGATATCATGATTTCATGAAAGAGACAACTGATAACATGATCTCATGAAAGAGAAAGCTGATAGCATGATCTCATGAAAGAGACAGCTGATAACATGATCTCATGAAAGAGACAGCTGATAACATGATCTCATTAAAGAAACAGCTGATAACATGATCTCATGAAAGAGACAGCTGATAACATGATCGCATGAAAGAAACAGCTGATAACATGATCTCATTAAAGAAACAGCTGATAACATGATCTCATGAAAGAAACAGCTGATAACATGATCTCATGAAAGAAACAGCTGATAACATGATCTCATGAAAGAAACAGCTGATAACATGATCTCATGAAAGAGACAGCTGATAACATGATCCAATGAAAGAGAAAGATGATAACATGATCTCATGAAAGAGACAGCTGATAACATGATATCATGAAAGAGAAAGCTGATAACATGATCTCATGAAAGAGACAGCTGATAACATGATCCAATGAAAGAGAAAGATGATAACATGATCTCATGAAAGAGACAGCTGATAACATGATCTCATGAAAGAGACAGCTGATAACATGATCCAATGAAAGAGAAAGATGATAACATGATCTCATGAAAGAGACAGCTGATAACATGATCTCATGAAAGAGACAGCTGATAACATGATCTCATGAAAGAGACAGCTGATAACATGATCCAATGAAAGAGAAAGATGATAACATGATCTCATGAAAGAGACAGCTGATAACATGATCTCATGAAAGAGACAGCTGATAACATGATCTCATGAAAGAGACAGCTGATATCATGATTTCATGAAAGAGACAACTGATAACATGATCTCATGAAAAAGAAAGCTGATAGCATGATCTCATGAAAGAGACAGCTGATAACATGATCTCATGAAAGAGACAGCTGATAACATGATCTCATTAAAGAAACAGCTGATAACATGATCTCATGAAAGAGACAGCTGATAACATGATCGCATGAAAGAAACAGCTGATAACATGATCTCATTAAAGAAACAGCTGATAACATGATCTCATGAAAGAAACAGCTGATAACATGATCTCATGAAAGAAACAGCTGATAACATGATCTCATGAAAGAAACAGCTGATAACATGATCTCATGAAAGAGACAGCTGATAACATGATCTCATGAAAGAGACAGCTGATAACATGATCCAATGAAAGAGAAAGATGATAACATGATCTCATGAAAGAGACAGCTGATAACATGATCTCATGAAAGAGACAGCTGATAACATGATCCAATGAAAGAGAAAGATGATAACATGATCTCATGAAAGAGACAGCTGATAACATGATCTCATGAAAGAGACAGCTGATAACATGATCTCATGAAAGAGACAGCTGATAACATGATCCAATGAAAGAGAAAGATGATAACATGATCTCATGAAAGAGACAGCTGATAACATGATCTCATGAAAGAAACAGCTGATAACATGATCTCATGAAAGAGACAGCTGATAACATGATCTCATGAAAGAGACAGCTGATATCATGATTTCATGAAAGAGACAACTGATAACATGATCTCATGAAAGAGAAAGCTGATAGCATGATCTCATGAAAGAGACAGCTGATAACATGATCTCATGAGAGAGACAGCTGATAACATGATCTCATTAAAGAAACAGCTGATAACATGATCTCATGAAAGAGACAGCTGATAACATGATCGCATGAAAGAAACAGCTGATAACATGATCTCATTAAAGAAACAGCTGATAACATGATCTCATGAAAGAAACAGCTGATAACATGATCTCATGAAAGAAACAGCTGATAACATGATCTCATGAAAGAAACAGCTGATAACATTATCTCATGAAAGAGACAGCTGATAACATGATTTCATGAAAGAGACAGCTGATAACATGAACCAATGAAAGAGACAGCTGATAACATGATATCATGAAAGAGACAGCTGTTAACATGCTCCAATGAAAGAGACAGCTGATAACATGATATCATGAAAGAGACAGCTGATAACATGATATCATGATACAGGTGATAACATGATCGCATGAAAGAAACAGCTGATAACATGATCTCATTAAAGAAACAGCTGATAACATGATCTCATGAAAGAAACAGCTGATAACATGATCTCATGAAAGAAACAGCTGATAACATGATCTCATGAAAGAAACAGCTGATAACATGATCTCATGAAAGAAACAGCTGATAACATTATCTCATGAAAGAGACAGCTGATAACATGATCTCATGAAAGAGACAGCTGATAACATGATCTCATTAAAGAAACAGCTGATAACATGATCTCATGAAAGAGACAGCTGATAACATGATCTCATGAAAGAGACAGCTGATAACATGATCTCATGAAAGAGACAGCTGATAACATGATCTCATTAAAGAAACAGCTGATAACATGATCTCATGAAAGAGACAGCTGATAACATGATCGCATGAAAGAAACAGCTGATAACATGATCTCATGAAAGAGACAGCTGATAACATGATCTCATGAAAGAGACAGCTGATAACATGATCCAATGAAAGAGAAAGATGATAACATGATCTCATGAAAGAGACAGCTGATAACATGATATCATGAAAGAGACAGCTGATAACATGATCTCATGAAAGAGAAAGCTGATAACATGATCTCATGAAAGAGACAGCTGATAACATGATCTCATGAAAGAGACAGCTGATAACATGATCTCATGAAAGAGACAGCTGATAACATGATCTCATGAAAGAGACAGCTGATAACATGATCCAATGAAAGAGAAAGATGATAACATGATCTCATGAAAGAGACAGCTGATAACATGATTTCATGAAAGAGACAGCTGATAACATGATCTCATGAAAGAGACAGCTGATATCATGATTTCATGAAAGAGACAACTGATAACATGATCTCATGAAAGAGAAAGCTGATAGCATGATCTCATGAAAGAGACAGCTGTTAACATGATCTCATGAAAGAGACAGCTGATAACATGATCGCATGAAAGAAACAGCTGATAACATGATCTCATTAAAGAAACAGCTGATAACATGATCTCATGAAAGAAACAGCTGATAACATGATCTCATGAAAGAAACAGCTGATAACATGATCTCATGAAAGAAACAGCTGATAACATGATCTCATGAAAGACAGCTGATAACATGATCTCATGAAAGAGACAGCTGATAACATGATCCAATGAAAGAGAAAGATGATAACATGATCTCATGAAAGAGACAGCTGATAACATGATCTCATGAAAGAGACAGCTGATAACATGATCCAATGAAAGAGAAAGATGATAACATGATCTCATGAAAGAGACAGCTGATAACATGATCTCATGAAAGAGACAGCTGATAACATGATCTCATGAAAGAGAAAGCTGATAACATGATCTCATGAAAGAGACAGTTGATAACATGATATCATGAAAGAGACAGCTGATAGCATGATCACATGAAAGAAACAGCTGACAACATGATCTCATGAAAGAGACAGCTGATAACATGATCTCATGAAAGAGACACCTGATAACATGATCTCATGAAAGAAACAGCTGATAACATGATCTCATGAAAGAGACAGCTGATAACATGATCTCATGAAAGAGACACCTGATAACATGATCTCATTAAAGAAACAGCTGATAACATGATATCATGAAAGAGACAGCTGATAACATGATCTCCTGAAAGAAACAGCTGACACCATGATCTCATGAAAGAGACAGCTGATAACATGATCTCATGAAAGAGACACCTGATAACATGATCTCATTAAAGAAACAGTTGATAACATGATCTCATGAAAGAGACAGCTGATAACATGATCTCATGAAAGAGACAGCTGATAACATGATCCAATGAAAGAGAAAGATGATAACATGATCTCATGAAAGAGAAAGCTGATAACATGATCCCATGAAAGAGACAGCTGATAACATGATCTCATGAAAGAGACACCTGATAACATGATCTCATTAAAGAAACAGCTGATAACATGATCTCATGAAAGAGACAGCTGATAACATGATCTCATGAAAGAGACAGCTGATAACATGATCTCATGAAAGAGAAAGATGATAACATGATCTCATGAAAGAGACAGCTGATAACATGATCTCCTGAAAGAAACAGCTGACAACATGATCTCATGAAAGAGACAGCTGATAGCATGATCTCATGAAAGAGACACCTGATAACATGATCTCATTAAAGAAACAGCTGATAACATGATCTCATGAAAGAGACAGCTGATAACATGATCTCATGAAAGAAACAGCTGATAACATGATCTCATGAAAGAGACAGCTGATAACATGATCTCATGAAAGAGACAGCTGATAACATGATCCAATGAAAGAGAAAGATGATAACATGACCTCGTGAAAGAGACAGCTGATAACATGATCTCCTGAAAGAAACAGCTGACAACATGATCTCATGAAAGAGACAGCTGATAACATCATCTCATGAAAGAGACACCTGATAACATGATCTCATTAAAGAAACAGCTGATAACATGATCTCATTAAAGAGACAGCTGATAACATGATCTCATGAAAGAGACAGCTGATAACATGATCTCATGAAAGAGACACCTGATAACATGATCTCATTAAAGAAACAGCTGATAACATGATCTCATGAAAGAGACAGCTGATAGCATGATCACATGAAAGAAACAGCTGATAACATGATCTCATGAAAGAGACAGCTGACAACATGATCTCATGAAAGAGACAGCTGATAACATGATCTCATGAAAGAGACACCTGATAACATGATCTCATGAAAGAAACAGCTGATAACATGATCTCATGAAAGAGACAGCTGATAACATGATCTCATGAAAGAGACACCTGATAACATGATCTCATTAAAGAAACAGCTGATAACATGATATCATGAAAGAGACAGCTGATAACATGATCTCCTGAAAGAAACAGCTGACACCATGATCTCATGAAAGAGACAGCTGATAACATGATCTCATGAAAGAGACACCTGATAACATGATCTCATTAAAGAAACAGTTGATAACATGATCTCATGAAAGAGACAGCTGATAACATGATCTCATGAAAGAGACAGCTGATAACATGATCCAATGAAAGAGAAAGATGATAACATGATCTCATGAAAGAGAAAGCTGATAACATGATCCCATGAAAGAGACAGCTGATAACATGATCTCATGAAAGAGACACCTGATAACATGATCTCATTAAAGAAACAGCTGATAACATGATCTCATGAAAGAGACAGCTGATAACATGATCTCATGAAAGAGACAGCTGATAACATGATCTCATGAAAGAGAAAGATGATAACATGATCTCATGAAAGAGACAGCTGATAACATGATCTCCTGAAAGAAACAGCTGACAACATGATCTCATGAAAGAGACAGCTGATAGCATGATCTCATGAAAGAGACACCTGATAACATGATCTCATTAAAGAAACAGCTGATAACATGATCTCATGAAAGAGACAGCTGATAACATGATCTCATGAAAGAAACAGCTGATAACATGATCTCATGAAAGAGACAGCTGATAACATGATCTCATGAAAGAGACAGCTGATAACATGATCCAATGAAAGAGAAAGATGATAACATGACCTCGTGAAAGAGACAGCTGATAACATGATCTCCTGAAAGAAACAGCTGACAACATGATCTCATGAAAGAGACAGCTGATAACATCATCTCATGAAAGAGACACCTGATAACATGATCTCATTAAAGAAACAGCTGATAACATGATCTCATTAAAGAGACAGCTGATAACATGATCTCATGAAAGAGACAGCTGATAACATGATCTCATGAAAGAGACACCTGATAACATGATCTCATTAAAGAAACAGCTGATAACATGATCTCATGAAAGAGACAGCTGATAGCATGATCACATGAAAGAAACAGCTGATAACATGATCTCATGAAAGCGACAGCTGATAATATGATCCCATGAAAGAGAAAGCTGATAACATGATCTCATGAAAGAGACAGCTGATTACATGATCCAATGAAAGAGAAAGATGATAACATGATCTCATGAAAGAGACAGCTGATAACATGATATCATGAAAGAGACAGCTGATAACATGATATCATGAAAGAGACAGCTGATAACATGATCTCATGAAAGAGACAGCTGATAACATGATCTCATGAAAGAGACAGCTGATAACATGATCTCATGAAAGAGACAGATGATAACATGATATCATGAAAGAGACAGCTGATAACATGATCTCATGAAAGAGACAGCTGATAACATGGTCCAATGAAAGAGAAAGATGATAACATGATCTCATGAAAGAGACAGCTGATAACATGATATCATGAAAGAGACAGCTGATAACATGATATCATGAAAGAGACAGCTGATAACATGATTTCATGAAAGAGACAGGTGAGAACATGATTTCATGAAAGAGACAGCTGATAACATGATCTCATGAAAGAGACAGCTGATAACATGATCTCATGAAAGAGACAGCTGATAACATGATCTCATGAAAGAGACAGCTGATAACATGATCCAATGAAAGAGACAGCTGATAACATGATTTCATGAAAGAGACAGCTGATAACATTATCTCATGAAAGAGACATCTGATAACATGATCTCATGAAAGAGATAGCTGATAACATGACCTCATGACATAGACATCTGATAACATGACCCAATGAAAGAGAAAGCTGATAGCATGATCTCATGAAAGAGACAGCTGATAACATGATCTCATGAAAGAGACAGCTGATGACATGATCTCATGAAAGAGACAGCTGATAACATGATCTCATGAAAGAGACAGCTGATAACATGATCTCATGAAAGAGACAGCTGATAACATGATCTCATGAAAGAGACAGCTGATAACATGATCTCATGAAAGAGACAGCTGATAACATGATCTGAAAGAGACAGCTGATAACATGATCTCATGAAAGAGACACCTGATAACATGATCTCATTGAAGAAACAGCTGATAACATGATCTCATGAAAGAGACAGCTGACAGAATGATCGCATGAAAGAAACAGCTGATAACATGATCTCATGAAAGAGACAGCTGATAACATGATCTCATGAAAGAGACAGCTGATAACATGATCTCATGAAAGAGACAGCTGATAACATGATCTCATGAAAGAGAAAGCTGATAACATGATCCAATGAAAGAGAAAGATGATAACATGATCTCATGAAAGAGACAGCTGATAACATGATATCATGAAAGAGAAAGCTGATAACATGATCTCATGAAAGAGACAGCTGATAAAATGATCCAATGAAAGAGAAAGATGATAACATGATCTCATGAAAGAGACAGCTGATAACATGATCTCATGAAAGAGACAGCTGATAACATGATCCAATGAAAGAGAAAGATGATAACATGATCTCATGAAAGAGACAGCTGATAACATGATCTCATGAAAGAGACAGCTGATAACATGATCTCATGAAAGAGACAGCTGATAACATGATCCAATGAAAGAGAAAGATGATAACATGATCTCATGAAAGAGACAGCTGATAACATGATCTCATGAAAGAGACAGCTGATAACATGATCTCATGAAAGAGACAGCTGATATCATGATTTCATGAAAGAGACAACTGATAACATGATCTCATGAAAGAGAAAGCTGATAGCATGATCTCATGAAAGAGACAGCTGATAACATGATCTCATGAAAGAGACAGCTGATAACATGATCTCATTAAAGAAACAGCTGATAACATGATCTCATGAAAGAGACAGCTGATAACATGATCGCATGAAAGAAACAGCTGATAACATGATCTCATTAAAGAAACAGCTGATAACATGATCTCATGAAAGAAACAGCTGATAACATGATCTCATGAAAGAAACAGCTGATAACATGATCTCATGAAAGAAACAGCTGATAACATGATCTCATGAAAGAGACAGCTGATAACATGATCCAATGAAAGAGAAAGATGATAACATGATCTCATGAAAGAGACAGCTGATAACATGATATCATGAAAGAGAAAGCTGATAACATGATCTCATGAAAGAGACAGCTGATAACATGATCCAATGAAAGAGAAAGATGATAACATGATCTCATGAAAGAGACAGCTGATAACATGATCTCATGAAAGAGACAGCTGATAACATGATCCAATGAAAGAGAAAGATGATAACATGATCTCATGAAAGAGACAGCTGATAACATGATCTCATGAAAGAGACAGCTGATAACATGATCTCATGAAAGAGACAGCTGATAACATGATCCAATGAAAGAGAAAGATGATAACATGATCTCATGAAAGAGACAGCTGATAACATGATCTCATGAAAGAGACAGCTGATAACATGATCTCATGAAAGAGACAGCTGATATCATGATTTCATGAAAGAGACAACTGATAACATGATCTCATGAAAAAGAAAGCTGATAGCATGATCTCATGAAAGAGACAGCTGATAACATGATCTCATGAAAGAGACAGCTGATAACATGATCTCATTAAAGAAACAGCTGATAACATGATCTCATGAAAGAGACAGCTGATAACATGATCGCATGAAAGAAACAGCTGATAACATGATCTCATTAAAGAAACAGCTGATAACATGATCTCATGAAAGAAACAGCTGATAACATGATCTCATGAAAGAAACAGCTGATAACATGATCTCATGAAAGAAACAGCTGATAACATGATCTCATGAAAGAGAAAGCTGATAGCATGATCTCATGAAAGAGACAGCTGATAACATGATCTCATGAAAGAGACAGCTGATAACATGATCTCATTAAAGAAACAGCTGATAACATGATCTCATGAAAGAGACAGCTGATAACATGATCGCATGAAAGAAACAGCTGATAACATGATCTCATTAAAGAAACAGCTGATAACATGATCTCATGAAAGAAACAGCTGATAACATGATCTCATGAAAGAAACAGCTGATAACATGATCTCATGAAAGAAACAGCTGATAACATTATCTCATGAAAGAGACAGCTGATAACATGATTTCATGAAAGAGACAGCTGATAACATGAACCAATGAAAGAGACAGCTGATAACATGATATCATGAAAGAGACAGCTGTTAACATGCTCCAATGAAAGAGACAGCTGATAACATGATATCATGAAAGAGACAGCTGATAACATGATATCATGATACAGGTGATAACATGATCGCATGAAAGAAACAGCTGATAACATGATCTCATGAAAGAAACAGCTGATAACATGATCTCATGAAAGAAACAGCTGATAACATGATCTCATGAAAGAAACAGCTGATAACATGATCTCATGAAAGAAACAGCTGATAACATTATCTCATGAAAGAGACAGCTGATAACATGATCTCATGAAAGAGACAGCTGATAACATGATCTCATTAAAGAAACAGCTGATAACATGATCTCATGAAAGAGACAGCTGATAACATGATCTCATGAAAGAGACAGCTGATAACATGATCTCATGAAAGAGACAGCTGATAACATGATCTCATTAAAGAAACAGCTGATAACATGATCTCATGAAAGAGACAGCTGATAACATGATCGCATGAAAGAAACAGCTGATAACATGATCTCATGAAAGAGACAGCTGATAACATGATCTCATGAAAGAGACAGCTGATAACATGATCCAATGAAAGAGAAAGATGATAACATGATCTCATGAAAGAGACAGCTGATAACATGATATCATGAAAGAGACAGCTGATAACATGATCTCATGAAAGAGAAAGCTGATAACATGATCTCATGAAAGAGACAGCTGATAACATGATCTCATGAAAGAGACAGCTGATAACATGATCTCATGAAAGAGACAGCTGATAACATGATCTCATGAAAGAGACAGCTGATAACATGATCTCATGAAAGAGACAGCTGATAACATGATCTCATGAAAGAGACAGCTGATAACATGATCCAATGAAAGAGAAAGATGATAACATGATCTCATGAAAGAGACAGCTGATAACATGATCTCATGAAAGAGACAGCTGATAACATGATCTCATGAAAGAGACAGCTGATATCATGATTTCATGAAAGAGACAACTGATAACATGATCTCATGAAAGAGAAAGCTGATAGCATGATCTCATGAAAGAGACAGCTGTTAACATGATCTCATGAAAGAGACAGCTGATAACATGATCGCATGAAAGAAACAGCTGATAACATGATCTCATTAAAGAAACAGCTGATAACATGATCTCATGAAAGAAACAGCTGATAACATGATCTCATGAAAGAAACAGCTGATAACATGATCTCATGAAAGAAACAGCTGATAACATGATCTCATGAAAGACAGCTGATAACATGATCTCATGAAAGAGACAGCTGATAACATGATCCAATGAAAGAGAAAGATGATAACATGATCTCATGAAAGAGACAGCTGATAACATGATCTCATGAAAGAGACAGCTGATAACATGATCCAATGAAAGAGAAAGATGATAACATGATCTCATGAAAGAGACAGCTGATAACATGATCTCATGAAAGAGACAGCTGATAACATGATCTCATGAAAGAGAAAGCTGATAACATGATCTCATGAAAGAGACAGCTGATAACATGATATCATGAAAGAGACAGCTGATAGCATGATCACATGAAAGAAACAGCTGACAACATGATCTCATGAAAGAGACAGCTGATAACATGATCTCATGAAAGAGACACCTGATAACATGATCTCATGAAAGAAACAGCTGATAACATGATCTCATGAAAGAGACAGCTGATAACATGATCTCATGAAAGAGACACCTGATAACATGATCTCATTAAAGAAACAGCTGATAACATGATATCATGAAAGAGACAGCTGATAACATGATCTCCTGAAAGAAACAGCTGACACCATGATCTCATGAAAGAGACAGCTGATAACATGATCTCATGAAAGAGACACCTGATAACATGATCTCATTAAAGAAACAGTTGATAACATGATCTCATGAAAGAGACAGCTGATAACATGATCTCATGAAAGAGACAGCTGATAACATGATCCAATGAAAGAGAAAGATGATAACATGATCTCATGAAAGAGAAAGCTGATAACATGATCCCATGAAAGAGACAGCTGATAACATGATCTCATGAAAGAGACACCTGATAACATGATCTCATTAAAGAAACAGCTGATAACATGATCTCATGAAAGAGACAGCTGATAACATGATCTCATGAAAGAGACAGCTGATAACATGATCTCATGAAAGAGAAAGATGATAACATGATCTCATGAAAGAGACAGCTGATAACATGATCTCCTGAAAGAAACAGCTGACAACATGATCTCATGAAAGAGACAGCTGATAGCATGATCTCATGAAAGAGACACCTGATAACATGATCTCATTAAAGAAACAGCTGATAACATGATCTCATGAAAGAGACAGCTGATAACATGATCTCATGAAAGAAACAGCTGATAACATGATCTCATGAAAGAGACAGCTGATAACATGATCTCATGAAAGAGACAGCTGATAACATGATCCAATGAAAGAGAAAGATGATAACATGACCTCGTGAAAGAGACAGCTGATAACATGATCTCCTGAAAGAAACAGCTGACAACATGATCTCATGAAAGAGACAGCTGATAACATCATCTCATGAAAGATACACCTGATAACATGATCTCATTAAAGAAACAGCTGATAACATGATCTCATTAAAGAGACAGCTGATAACATGATCTCATGAAAGAGACAGCTGATAACATGATCTCATGAAAGAGACACCTGATAACATGATCTCATTAAAGAAACAGCTGATAACATGATCTCATGAAAGAGACAGCTGATAGCATGATCACATGAAAGAAACAGCTGATAACATGATCTCATGAAAGAGACAGCTGATAACATGATCTCATGAAAGCGACAGCTGATAATATGATCCCATGAAAGAGAAAGCTGATAACATGATCTCATGAAAGAGACAGCTGATTACATGATCCAATGAAAGAGAAAGATGATAACATGATCTCATGAAAGAGACAGCTGATAACATGATATCATGAAAGAGACAGCTGATAACATGATATCATGAAAGAGACAGCTGATAACATGATCTCATGAAAGAGACAGCTGATAACATGATCTCATGAAAGAGACAGCTGATAACATGATCTCATGAAAGAGACAGATGATAACATGATATCATGAAAGAGACAGCTGATAACATGATCTCATGAAAGAGACAGCTGATAACATGGTCCAATGAAAGAGAAAGATGATAACATGATCTCATGAAAGAGACAGCTGATAACATGATATCATGAAAGAGACAGCTGATAACATGATATCATGAAAGAGACAGCTGATAACATGATTTCATGAAAGAGACAGGTGAGAACATGATTTCATGAAAGAGACAGCTGATAACATGATCTCATGAAAGAGACAGCTGATAACATGATCTCATGAAAGAGACAGCTGATAACATGATCTCATGAAAGAGACAGCTGATAACATGATCCAATGAAAGAGACAGCTGATAACATGATTTCATGAAAGAGACAGCTGATAACATTATCTCATGAAAGAGACATCTGATAACATGATCTCATGAAAGAGATAGCTGATAACATGACCTCATGACATAGACATCTGATAACATGACCCAATGAAAGAGAAAGCTGATAGCATGATCTCATGAAAGAGACAGCTGATAACATGATCTCATGAAAGAGACAGCTGATGACATGATCTCATGAAAGAGACAGCTGATAACATGATCTCATGAAAGAGACAGCTGATAACATGATCTCATGAAAGAGACAGCTGATAACATGATCTCATGAAAGAGACAGCTGATAACATGATCTCATGAAAGAGACAGCTGATAACATGATCTGAAAGAGACAGCTGATAACATGATCTCATGAAAGAGACACCTGATAACATGATCTCATTGAAGAAACAGCTGATAACATGATCTCATGAAAGAGACAGCTGACAGAATGATCGCATGAAAGAAACAGCTGATAACATGATCTCATGAAAGAGACAGCTGATAACATGATCTCATGAAAGAGACAGCTGATAACATGATCTCATGAAAGAGACAGCTGATAACATGATCTCATGAAAGAGAAAGCTGATAACATGATCCAATGAAAGAGAAAGATGATAACATGATCTCATGAAAGAGACAGCTGATAACATGATATCATGAAAGAGAAAGCTGATAACATGATCTCATGAAAGAGACAGCTGATAAAATGATCCAATGAAAGAGAAAGATGATAACATGATCTCATGAAAGAGACAGCTGATAACATGATCTCATGAAAGAGACAGCTGATAACATGATCCAATGAAAGAGAAAGATGATAACATGATCTCATGAAAGAGACAGCTGATAACATGATCTCATGAAAGAGACAGCTGATAACATGATCTCATGAAAGAGACAGCTGATAACATGATCCAATGAAAGAGAAAGATGATAACATGATCTCATGAAAGAGACAGCTGATAACATGATCTCATGAAAGAGACAGCTGATAACATGATCTCATGAAAGAGACAGCTGATATCATGATTTCATGAAAGAGACAACTGATAACATGATCTCATGAAAGAGAAAGCTGATAGCATGATCTCATGAAAGAGACAGCTGATAACATGATCTCATGAAAGAGACAGCTGATAACATGATCTCATTAAAGAAACAGCTGATAACATGATCTCATGAAAGAGACAGCTGATAACATGATCGCATGAAAGAAACAGCTGATAACATGATCTCATTAAAGAAACAGCTGATAACATGATCTCATGAAAGAAACAGCTGATAACATGATCTCATGAAAGAAACAGCTGATAACATGATCTCATGAAAGAAACAGCTGATAACATGATCTCATGAAAGAGACAGCTGATAACATGATCCAATGAAAGAGAAAGATGATAACATGATCTCATGAAAGAGACAGCTGATAACATGATATCATGAAAGAGAAAGCTGATAACATGATCTCATGAAAGAGACAGCTGATAACATGATCCAATGAAAGAGAAAGATAATAACATGATCTCATGAAAGAGACAGCTGATAACATGATCTCATGAAAGAGACAGCTGATAACATGATCCAATGAAAGAGAAAGATGATAACATGATCTCATGAAAGAGACAGCTGATAACATGATCTCATGAAAGAGACAGCTGATAACATGATCTCATGAAAGAGACAGCTGATAACATGATCCAATGAAAGAGAAAGATGATAACATGATCTCATGAAAGAGACAGCTGATAACATGATCTCATGAAAGAGACAGCTGATAACATGATCTCATGAAAGAGACAGCTGATATCATGATTTCATGAAAGAGACAACTGATAACATGATCTCATGAAAAAGAAAGCTGATAGCATGATCTCATGAAAGAGACAGCTGATAACATGATCTCATGAAAGAGACAGCTGATAACATGATCTCATTAAAGAAACAGCTGATAACATGATCTCATGAAAGAGACAGCTGATAACATGATCGCATGAAAGAAACAGCTGATAACATGATCTCATTAAAGAAACAGCTGATAACATGATCTCATGAAAGAAACAGCTGATAACATGATCTCATGAAAGAAACAGCTGATAACATGATCTCATGAAAGAGAAAGCTGATAACATGATCCAATGAAAGAGAAAGATGATAACATGATCTCATGAAAGAGACAGCTGATAACATGATATCATGAAAGAGAAAGCTGATAACATGATCTCATGAAAGAGACAGCTGATAAAATGATCCAATGAAAGAGAAAGATGATAACATGATCTCATGAAAGAGACAGCTGATAACATGATCTCATGAAAGAGACAGCTGATAACATGATCCAATGAAAGAGAAAGATGATAACATGATCTCATGAAAGAGACAGCTGATAACATGATCTCATGAAAGAGACAGCTGATAACATGATCTCATGAAAGAGACAGCTGATAACATGATCCAATGAAAGAGAAAGATGATAACATGATCTCATGAAAGAGACAGCTGATAACATGATCTCATGAAAGAGACAGCTGATAACATGATCTCATGAAAGAGACAGCTGATATCATGATTTCATGAAAGAGACAACTGATAACATGATCTCATGAAAGAGAAAGCTGATAGCATGATCTCATGAAAGAGACAGCTGATAACATGATCTCATGAAAGAGACAGCTGATAACATGATCTCATTAAAGAAACAGCTGATAACATGATCTCATGAAAGAGACAGCTGATAACATGATCGCATGAAAGAAACAGCTGATAACATGATCTCATTAAAGAAACAGCTGATAACATGATCTCATGAAAGAAACAGCTGATAACATGATCTCATGAAAGAAACAGCTGATAACATGATCTCATGAAAGAAACAGCTGATAACATGATCTCATGAAAGAGACAGCTGATAACATGATCCAATGAAAGAGAAAGATGATAACATGATCTCATGAAAGAGACAGCTGATAACATGATATCATGAAAGAGAAAGCTGATAACATGATCTCATGAAAGAGACAGCTGATAACATGATCCAATGAAAGAGAAAGATAATAACATGATCTCATGAAAGAGACAGCTGATAACATGATCTCATGAAAGAGACAGCTGATAACATGATCCAATGAAAGAGAAAGATGATAACATGATCTCATGAAAGAGACAGCTGATAACATGATCTCATGAAAGAGACAGCTGATAACATGATCTCATGAAAGAGACAGCTGATAACATGATCCAATGAAAGAGAAAGATGATAACATGATCTCATGAAAGAGACAGCTGATAACATGATCTCATGAAAGAGACAGCTGATAACATGATCTCATGAAAGAGACAGCTGATATCATGATTTCATGAAAGAGACAACTGATAACATGATCTCATGAAAAAGAAAGCTGATAGCATGATCTCATGAAAGAGACAGCTGATAACATGATCTCATGAAAGAGACAGCTGATAACATGATCTCATTAAAGAAACAGCTGATAACATGATCTCATGAAAGAGACAGCTGATAACATGATCGCATGAAAGAAACAGCTGATAACATGATCTCATTAAAGAAACAGCTGATAACATGATCTCATGAAAGAAACAGCTGATAACATGATCTCATGAAAGAAACAGCTGATAACATGATCTCATGAAAGAAACAGCTGATAACATGATCTCATGAAAGAGACAGCTGATAACATGATCTCATGAAAGAGACAGCTGATAACATGATCCAATGAAAGAGAAAGATGATAACATGATCTCATGAAAGAGACAGCTGATAACATGATCTCATGAAAGAGACAGCTGATAACATGATCCAATGAAAGAGAAAGATGATAACATGATCTCATGAAAGAGACAGCTGATAACATGATCTCATGAAAGAGACAGCTGATAACATGATCTCATGAAAGAGACAGCTGATAACATGATCCAATGAAAGAGAAAGATGATAACATGATCTCATGAAAGAGACAGCTGATAACATGATCTCATGAAAGAAACAGCTGATAACATGATCTCATGAAAGAGACAGCTGATAACATGATCTCATGAAAGAGACAGCTGATATCATGATTTCATGAAAGAGACAACTGATAACATGATCTCATGAAAGAGAAAGCTGATAGCATGATCTCATGAAAGAGACAGCTGATAACATGATCTCATGAAAGAGACAGCTGATAACATGATCTCATTAAAGAAACAGCTGATAACATGATCTCATGAAAGAGACAGCTGATAACATGATCGCATGAAAGAAACAGCTGATAACATGATCTCATTAAAGAAACAGCTGATAACATGATCTCATGAAAGAAACAGCTGATAACATGATCTCATGAAAGAAACAGCTGATAACATGATCTCATGAAAGAAACAGCTGATAACATTATCTCATGAAAGAGACAGCTGATAACATGATTTCATGAAAGAGACAGCTGATAACATGAACCAATGAAAGAGACAGCTGATAACATGATATCATGAAAGAGACAGCTGTTAACATGCTCCAATGAAAGAGACAGCTGATAACATGATATCATGAAAGAGACAGCTGATAACATGATATCATGATACAGGTGATAACATGATCGCATGAAAGAAACAGCTGATAACATGATCTCATTAAAGAAACAGCTGATAACATGATCTCATGAAAGAAACAGCTGATAACATGATCTCATGAAAGAAACAGCTGATAACATGATCTCATGAAAGAAACAGCTGATAACATGATCTCATGAAAGAAACAGCTGATAACATTATCTCATGAAAGAGACAGCTGATAACATGATCTCATGAAAGAGACAGCTGATAACATGATCTCATTAAAGAAACAGCTGATAACATGATCTCATGAAAGAGACAGCTGATAACATGATCTCATGAAAGAGACAGCTGATAACATGATCTCATGAAAGAGACAGCTGATAACATGATCTCATTAAAGAAACAGCTGATAACATGATCTCATGAAAAAGACAGCTGATAACATGATCGCATGAAAGAAACAGCTGATAACATGATCTCATGAAAGAGACAGCTGATAACATGATCTCATGAAAGAGACAGCTGATAACATGATCCAATGAAAGAGAAAGATGATAACATGATCTCATGAAAGAGACAGCTGATAACATGATATCATGAAAGAGACAGCTGATAACATGATCTCATGAAAGAGAAAGCTGATAACATGATCTCATGAAAGAGACAGCTGATAACATGATCTCATGAAAGAGACAGCTGATAACATGATCTCATGAAAGAGACAGCTGATAACATGATCTCATGAAAGAGACAGCTGATAACATGATCCAATGAAAGAGAAAGATGATAACATGATCTCATGAAAGAGACAGCTGATAACATGATCTCATGAAAGAGACAGCTGATAACATGATCTCATGAAAGAGACAGCTGATATCATGATTTCATGAAAGAGACAACTGATAACATGATCTCATGAAAGAGAAAGCTGATAGCATGATCTCATGAAAGAGACAGCTGTTAACATGATCTCATGAAAGAGACAGCTGATAACATGATCGCATGAAAGAAACAGCTGATAACATGATCTCATTAAAGAAACAGCTGATAACATGATCTCATGAAACAAACAGCTGATAACATGATCTCATGAAAGAAACAGCTGATAACATGATCTCATGAAAGAAACAGCTGATAACATGATCTCATGAAAGACAGCTGATAACATGATCTCATGAAAGAGACAGCTGATAACATGATCCAATGAAAGAGAAAGATGATAACATGATCTCATGAAAGAGACAGCTGATAACATGATCTCATGAAAGAGACAGCTGATAACATGATCCAATGAAAGAGAAAGATGATAACATGATCTCATGAAAGAGACAGCTGATAACATGATCTCATGAAAGAGACAGCTGATAACATGATCTCATGAAAGAGACAGCTGATAACATGATCCAATGAAAGAGAAAGATGATAACATGATCTCATGAAAGAGACAGCTGATAACATGATCTCATGAAAGAAACAGCTGATAACATGATCTCATGAAAGAGACAGCTGATAACATGATCTCATGAAAGAGACAGCTGATATCATGATTTCATGAAAGAGACAACTGATAACATGATCTCATGAAAGAGAAAGCTGATAGCATGATCTCATGAAAGAGACAGCTGATAACATGATCTCATGAAAGAGACAGCTGATAACATGATCTCATGAAAGAGACAGCTGATAACATGATCTCATTAAAGAAACAGCTGATAACATGATCTCATGAAAGAGACAGCTGATAACATGATCGCATGAAAGAAACAGCTGATAACATGATCTCATTAAAGAAACAGCTGATAACATGATCTCATGAAAGAAACAGCTGATAACATGATCTCATGAAAGAAACAGCTGATAACATGATCTCATGAAAGAAACAGCTGATAACATGATCTCATGAAAGAGACAGCTGATAACATGATTTCATGAAAGAGACAGCTGATAACATGAACCAATGAAAGAGACAGCTGATAACATGATATCATGAAAGAGACAGCTGTTAACATGATCTCATGAAAGAGACAGCTGATAACATGATTTCATGAAAGAGACAGCTGATAACATGAACCAATGAAAGAGACAGCTGATAACATGATCTCATGAAAGAGACAGCTGATATCATGATTTCATGAAAGAGACAACTGATAACATGATCTCATGAAAGAGAAAGCTGATAGCATGATCTCATGAAAGAGACAGCTGATAACATGATCTCATGAAAGAGACAGCTGATAACATGATCCAATGAAAGAGAAAGATGATAACATGATCTCATGAAAGAGACAGCTGATAACATGATCTCATGAAAGAGACAGCTGATAACATGATCTCATGAAAGAGACAGCTGATATCATGATTTCATGAAAGAGACAACTGATAACATGATCTCATGAAAAAGAAAGCTGATAGCATGATCTCATGAAAGAGACAGCTGATAACATGATCTCATGAAAGAGACAGCTGATAACATGATCTCATTAAAGAAACAGCTGATAACATGATCTCATGAAAGAGACAGCTGATAACATGATCGCATGAAAGAAACAGCTGATAACATGATCTCATTAAAGAAACAGCTGATAACATGATCTCATGAAAGAAACAGCTGATAACATGATCTCATGAAAGAAACAGCTGATAACATGATCTCATGAAAGAAACAGCTGATAACATGATCTCATGAAAGAGAAAGCTGATAGCATGATCTCATGAAAGAGACAGCTGATAACATGATCTCATGAAAGAGACAGCTGATAACATGATCTCATTAAAGAAACAGCTGATAACATGATCTCATGAAAGAGACAGCTGATAACATGATCGCATGAAAGAAACAGCTGATAACATGATCTCATTAAAGAAACAGCTGATAACATGATCTCATGAAAGAAACAGCTGATAACATGATCTCATGAAAGAAACAGCTGATAACATGATCTCATGAAAGAAACAGCTGATAACATTATCTCATGAAAGAGACAGCTGATAACATGATTTCATGAAAGAGACAGCTGATAACATGAACCAATGAAAGAGACAGCTGATAACATGATATCATGAAAGAGACAGCTGTTAACATGCTCCAATGAAAGAGACAGCTGATAACATGATATCATGAAAGAGACAGCTGATAACATGATATCATGATACAGGTGATAACATGATCGCATGAAAGAAACAGCTGATAACATGATCTCATGAAAGAAACAGCTGATAACATGATCTCATGAAAGAAACAGCTGATAACATGATCTCATGAAAGAAACAGCTGATAACATGATCTCATGAAAGAAACAGCTGATAACATTATCTCATGAAAGAGACAGCTGATAACATGATCTCATGAAAGAGACAGCTGATAACATGATCTCATTAAAGAAACAGCTGATAACATGATCTCATGAAAGAGACAGCTGATAACATGATCTCATGAAAGAGACAGCTGATAACATGATCTCATGAAAGAGACAGCTGATAACATGATCTCATTAAAGAAACAGCTGATAACATGATCTCATGAAAGAGACAGCTGATAACATGATCGCATGAAAGAAACAGCTGATAACATGATCTCATGAAAGAGACAGCTGATAACATGATCTCATGAAAGAGACAGCTGATAACATGATCCAATGAAAGAGAAAGATGATAACATGATCTCATGAAAGAGACAGCTGATAACATGATATCATGAAAGAGACAGCTGATAACATGATCTCATGAAAGAGAAAGCTGATAACATGATCTCATGAAAGAGACAGCTGATAACATGATCTCATGAAAGAGACAGCTGATAACATGATCTCATGAAAGAGACAGCTGATAACATGATCTCATGAAAGAGACAGCTGATAACATGATCTCATGAAAGAGACAGCTGATAACATGATCTCATGAAAGAGACAGCTGATAACATGATCCAATGAAAGAGAAAGATGATAACATGATCTCATGAAAGAGACAGCTGATAACATGATCTCATGAAAGAGACAGCTGATAACATGATCTCATGAAAGAGACAGCTGATATCATGATTTCATGAAAGAGACAACTGATAACATGATCTCATGAAAGAGAAAGCTGATAGCATGATCTCATGAAAGAGACAGCTGTTAACATGATCTCATGAAAGAGACAGCTGATAACATGATCGCATGAAAGAAACAGCTGATAACATGATCTCATTAAAGAAACAGCTGATAACATGATCTCATGAAAGAAACAGCTGATAACATGATCTCATGAAAGAAACAGCTGATAACATGATCTCGTGAAAGAAACAGCTGATAACATGATCTCATGAAAGACAGCTGATAACATGATCTCATGAAAGAGACAGCTGATAACATGATCCAATGAAAGAGAAAGATGATAACATGATCTCATGAAAGAGACAGCTGATAACATGATCTCATGAAAGAGACAGCTGATAACATGATCCAATGAAAGAGAAAGATGATAACATGATCTCATGAAAGAGACAGCTGATAACATGATCTCATGAAAGAGACAGCTGATAACATGATCTCATGAAAGAGAAAGCTGATAACATGATCTCATGAAAGAGACAGCTGATAACATGATATCATGAAAGAGACAGCTGATAGCATGATCACATGAAAGAAACAGCTGACAACATGATCTCATGAAAGAGACAGCTGATAACATGATCTCATGAAAGAGACACCTGATAACATGATCTCATGAAAGAAACAGCTGATAACATGATCTCATGAAAGAGACAGCTGATAACATGATCTCATGAAAGAGACACCTGATAACATGATCTCATTAAAGAAACAGCTGATAACATGATATCATGAAAGAGACAGCTGATAACATGATCTCCTGAAAGAAACAGCTGACACCATGATCTCATGAAAGAGACAGCTGATAACATGATCTCATGAAAGAGACACCTGATAACATGATCTCATTAAAGAAACAGTTGATAACATGATCTCATGAAAGAGACAGCTGATAACATGATCTCATGAAAGAGACAGCTGATAACATGATCCAATGAAAGAGAAAGATGATAACATGATCTCATGAAAGAGAAAGCTGATAACATGATCCCATGAAAGAGACAGCTGATAACATGATCTCATGAAAGAGACACCTGATAACATGATCTCATTAAAGAAACAGCTGATAACATGATCTCATGAAAGAGACAGCTGATAACATGATCTCATGAAAGAGACAGCTGATAACATGATCTCATGAAAGAGAAAGATGATAACATGATCTCATGAAAGAGACAGCTGATAACATGATCTCCTGAAAGAAACAGCTGACAACATGATCTCATGAAAGAGACAGCTGATAGCATGATCTCATGAAAGAGACACCTGATAACATGATCTCATTAAAGAAACAGCTGATAACATGATCTCATGAAAGAGACAGCTGATAACATGATCTCATGAAAGAAACAGCTGATAACATGATCTCATGAAAGAGACAGCTGATAACATGATCTCATGAAAGAGACAGCTGATAACATGATCCAATGAAAGAGAAAGATGATAACATGACCTCGTGAAAGAGACAGCTGATAACATGATCTCCTGAAAGAAACAGCTGACAACATGATCTCATGAAAGAGACAGCTGATAACATCATCTCATGAAAGATACACCTGATAACATGATCTCATTAAAGAAACAGCTGATAACATGATCTCATTAAAGAGACAGCTGATAACATGATCTCATGAAAGAGACAGCTGATAACATGATCTCATGAAAGAGACACCTGATAACATGATCTCATTAAAGAAACAGCTGATAACATGATCTCATGAAAGAGACAGCTGATAGCATGATCACATGAAAGAAACAGCTGATAACATGATCTCATGAAAGAGACAGCTGATAACATGATCTCATGAAAGCGACAGCTGATAATATGATCCCATGAAAGAGAAAGCTGATAACATGATCTCATGAAAGAGACAGCTGATTACATGATCCAATGAAAGAGAAAGATGATAACATGATCTCATGAAAGAGACAGCTGATAACATGATATCATGAAAGAGACAGCTGATAACATGATATCATGAAAGAGACAGCTGATAACATGATCTCATGAAAGAGACAGCTGATAACATGATCTCATGAAAGAGACAGCTGATAACATGATCTCATGAAAGAGACAGATGATAACATGATATCATGAAAGAGACAGCTGATAACATGATCTCATGAAAGAGACAGCTGATAACATGGTCCAATGAAAGAGAAAGATGATAACATGATCTCATGAAAGAGACAGCTGATAACATGATATCATGAAAGAGACAGCTGATAACATGATATCATGAAAGAGACAGCTGATAACATGATTTCATGAAAGAGACAGGTGAGAACATGATTTCATGAAAGAGACAGCTGATAACATGATCTCATGAAAGAGACAGCTGATAACATGATCTCATGAAAGAGACAGCTGATAACATGATCTCATGAAAGAGACAGCTGATAACATGATCCAATGAAAGAGACAGCTGATAACATGATTTCATGAAAGAGACAGCTGATAACATTATCTCATGAAAGAGACATCTGATAACATGATCTCATGAAAGAGATAGCTGATAACATGACCTCATGACATAGACATCTGATAACATGACCCAATGAAAGAGAAAGCTGATAGCATGATCTCATGAAAGAGACAGCTGATAACATGATCTCATGAAAGAGACAGCTGATGACATGATCTCATGAAAGAGACAGCTGATAACATGATCTCATGAAAGAGACAGCTGATAACATGATCTCATGAAAGAGACAGCTGATAACATGATCTCATGAAAGAGACAGCTGATAACATGATCTCATGAAAGAGACAGCTGATAACATGATCTGAAAGAGACAGCTGATAACATGATCTCATGAAAGAGACACCTGATAACATGATCTCATTGAAGAAACAGCTGATAACATGATCTCATGAAAGAGACAGCTGACAGAATGATCGCATGAAAGAAACAGCTGATAACATGATCTCATGAAAGAGACAGCTGATAACATGATCTCATGAAAGAGACAGCTGATAACATGATCTCATGAAAGAGACAGCTGATAACATGATCTCATGAAAGAGAAAGCTGATAACATGATCCAATGAAAGAGAAAGATGATAACATGATCTCATGAAAGAGACAGCTGATAACATGATATCATGAAAGAGAAAGCTGATAACATGATCTCATGAAAGAGACAGCTGATAAAATGATCCAATGAAAGAGAAAGATGATAACATGATCTCATGAAAGAGACAGCTGATAACATGATCTCATGAAAGAGACAGCTGATAACATGATCCAATGAAAGAGAAAGATGATAACATGATCTCATGAAAGAGACAGCTGATAACATGATCTCATGAAAGAGACAGCTGATAACATGATCTCATGAAAGAGACAGCTGATAACATGATCCAATGAAAGAGAAAGATGATAACATGATCTCATGAAAGAGACAGCTGATAACATGATCTCATGAAAGAGACAGCTGATAACATGATCTCATGAAAGAGACAGCTGATATCATGATTTCATGAAAGAGACAACTGATAACATGATCTCATGAAAGAGAAAGCTGATAGCATGATCTCATGAAAGAGACAGCTGATAACATGATCTCATGAAAGAGACAGCTGATAACATGATCTCATTAAAGAAACAGCTGATAACATGATCTCATGAAAGAGACAGCTGATAACATGATCGCATGAAAGAAACAGCTGATAACATGATCTCATTAAAGAAACAGCTGATAACATGATCTCATGAAAGAAACAGCTGATAACATGATCTCATGAAAGAAACAGCTGATAACATGATCTCATGAAAGAAACAGCTGATAACATGATCTCATGAAAGAGACAGCTGATAACATGATCCAATGAAAGAGAAAGATGATAACATGATCTCATGAAAGAGACAGCTGATAACATGATATCATGAAAGAGAAAGCTGATAACATGATCTCATGAAAGAGACAGCTGATAACATGATCCAATGAAAGAGAAAGATAATAACATGATCTCATGAAAGAGACAGCTGATAACATGATCTCATGAAAGAGACAGCTGATAACATGATCCAATGAAAGAGAAAGATGATAACATGATCTCATGAAAGAGACAGCTGATAACATGATCTCATGAAAGAGACAGCTGATAACATGATCTCATGAAAGAGACAGCTGATAACATGATCCAATGAAAGAGAAAGATGATAACATGATCTCATGAAAGAGACAGCTGATAACATGATCTCATGAAAGAGACAGCTGATAACATGATCTCATGAAAGAGACAGCTGATATCATGATTTCATGAAAGAGACAACTGATAACATGATCTCATGAAAAAGAAAGCTGATAGCATGATCTCATGAAAGAGACAGCTGATAACATGATCTCATGAAAGAGACAGCTGATAACATGATCTCATTAAAGAAACAGCTGATAACATGATCTCATGAAAGAGACAGCTGATAACATGATCGCATGAAAGAAACAGCTGATAACATGATCTCATTAAAGAAACAGCTGATAACATGATCTCATGAAAGAAACAGCTGATAACATGATCTCATGAAAGAAACAGCTGATAACATGATCTCATGAAAGAAACAGCTGATAACATGATCTCATGAAAGAGACAGCTGATAACATGATCTCATGAAAGAGACAGCTGATAACATGATCCAATGAAAGAGAAAGATGATAACATGATCTCATGAAAGAGACAGCTGATAACATGATCTCATGAAAGAGACAGCTGATAACATGATCCAATGAAAGAGAAAGATGATAACATGATCTCATGAAAGAGACAGCTGATAACATGATCTCATGAAAGAGACAGCTGATAACATGATCTCATGAAAGAGACAGCTGATAACATGATCCAATGAAAGAGAAAGATGATAACATGATCTCATGAAAGAGACAGCTGATAACATGATCTCATGAAAGAAACAGCTGATAACATGATCTCATGAAAGAGACAGCTGATAACATGATCTCATGAAAGAGACAGCTGATATCATGATTTCATGAAAGAGACAACTGATAACATGATCTCATGAAAGAGAAAGCTGATAGCATGATCTCATGAAAGAGACAGCTGATAACATGATCTCATGAAAGAGACAGCTGATAACATGATCTCATTAAAGAAACAGCTGATAACATGATCTCATGAAAGAGACAGCTGATAACATGATCGCATGAAAGAAACAGCTGATAACATGATCTCATTAAAGAAACAGCTGATAACATGATCTCATGAAAGAAACAGCTGATAACATGATCTCATGAAAGAAACAGCTGATAACATGATCTCATGAAAGAAACAGCTGATAACATTATCTCATGAAAGAGACAGCTGATAACATGATTTCATGAAAGAGACAGCTGATAACATGAACCAATGAAAGAGACAGCTGATAACATGATATCATGAAAGAGACAGCTGTTAACATGCTCCAATGAAAGAGACAGCTGATAACATGATATCATGAAAGAGACAGCTGATAACATGATATCATGATACAGGTGATAACATGATCGCATGAAAGAAACAGCTGATAACATGATCTCATTAAAGAAACAGCTGATAACATGATCTCATGAAAGAAACAGCTGATAACATGATCTCATGAAAGAAACAGCTGATAACATGATCTCATGAAAGAAACAGCTGATAACATGATCTCATGAAAGAAACAGCTGATAACATTATCTCATGAAAGAGACAGCTGATAACATGATCTCATGAAAGAGACAGCTGATAACATGATCTCATTAAAGAAACAGCTGATAACATGATCTCATGAAAGAGACAGCTGATAACATGATCTCATGAAAGAGACAGCTGATAACATGATCTCATGAAAGAGACAGCTGATAACATGATCTCATTAAAGAAACAGCTGATAACATGATCTCATGAAAAAGACAGCTGATAACATGATCGCATGAAAGAAACAGCTGATAACATGATCTCATGAAAGAGACAGCTGATAACATGATCTCATGAAAGAGACAGCTGATAACATGATCCAATGAAAGAGAAAGATGATAACATGATCTCATGAAAGAGACAGCTGATAACATGATATCATGAAAGAGACAGCTGATAACATGATCTCATGAAAGAGAAAGCTGATAACATGATCTCATGAAAGAGACAGCTGATAACATGATCTCATGAAAGAGACAGCTGATAACATGATCTCATGAAAGAGACAGCTGATAACATGATCTCATGAAAGAGACAGCTGATAACATGATCCAATGAAAGAGAAAGATGATAACATGATCTCATGAAAGAGACAGCTGATAACATGATCTCATGAAAGAGACAGCTGATAACATGATCTCATGAAAGAGACAGCTGATATCATGATTTCATGAAAGAGACAACTGATAACATGATCTCATGAAAGAGAAAGCTGATAGCATGATCTCATGAAAGAGACAGCTGTTAACATGATCTCATGAAAGAGACAGCTGATAACATGATCGCATGAAAGAAACAGCTGATAACATGATCTCATTAAAGAAACAGCTGATAACATGATCTCATGAAACAAACAGCTGATAACATGATCTCATGAAAGAAACAGCTGATAACATGATCTCATGAAAGAAACAGCTGATAACATGATCTCATGAAAGACAGCTGATAACATGATCTCATGAAAGAGACAGCTGATAACATGATCCAATGAAAGAGAAAGATGATAACATGATCTCATGAAAGAGACAGCTGATAACATGATCTCATGAAAGAGACAGCTGATAACATGATCCAATGAAAGAGAAAGATGATAACATGATCTCATGAAAGAGACAGCTGATAACATGATCTCATGAAAGAGACAGCTGATAACATGATCTCATGAAAGAGACAGCTGATAACATGATCCAATGAAAGAGAAAGATGATAACATGATCTCATGAAAGAGACAGCTGATAACATGATCTCATGAAAGAAACAGCTGATAACATGATCTCATGAAAGAGACAGCTGATAACATGATCTCATGAAAGAGACAGCTGATATCATGATTTCATGAAAGAGACAACTGATAACATGATCTCATGAAAGAGAAAGCTGATAGCATGATCTCATGAAAGAGACAGCTGATAACATGATCTCATGAAAGAGACAGCTGATAACATGATCTCATTAAAGAAACAGCTGATAACATGATCTCATGAAAGAGACAGCTGATAACATGATCGCATGAAAGAAACAGCTGATAACATGATCTCATTAAAGAAACAGCTGATAACATGATCTCATGAAAGAAACAGCTGATAACATGATCTCATGAAAGAAACAGCTGATAACATGATCTCATGAAAGAAACAGCTGATAACATGATCTCATGAAAGAGACAGCTGATAACATGATTTCATGAAAGAGACAGCTGATAACATGAACCAATGAAAGAGACAGCTGATAACATGATATCATGAAAGAGACAGCTGTTAACATGCTCCAATGAAAGAGACAGCTGATAACATGATATCATGAAAGAGACAGCTGATAACATGATATCATGATACAGGTGATAACATGATCGCATGAAAGAAACAGCTGATAACATGATCTCATTAAAGAAACAGCTGATAACATGATCTCATGAAAGAAACAGCTGATAACATGATCTCATGAAAGAAACAGCTGATAACATGATCTCATGAAAGAAACAGCTGATAACATTATCTCATGAAAGAGACAGCTGATAACATGATCTCATGAAAGAGACAGCTGATAACATGATCTCATTAAAGAAACAGCTGATAACATGATCTCATGAAAGAGACAGCTGATAACATGATCTCATGAAAGAGACAGCTGATAACATGATCTCATGAAAGAGACAGCTGATAACATGATCTCATTAAAGAAACAGCTGATAACATGATCTCATGAAAGAGACAGCTGATAACATGATCGCATGAAAGAAACAGCTGATAACATGATCTCATGAAAGAAACAGCTGATAACATGATCTCATGAAAGAAACAGCTGATAACATGATCTCATGAAAGAGACAGCTGATAACATGATCTCATGAAAGAAACAGCTGATAACATGATGCAATGAAAGAGACAGCTGATAACATGATATCATGAAAGAGACAGCTGATAACATGATTTCATGAAAGAGACAGCTGATAACATGATCTCATGAAAGAGACAGCTGATAACATGATCGCATGAAAGAAACAGCTGATAACATGATCTCATGAAAGAAACAGCTGATAACATGATCTCATGAAAGAGACAGCTGATAACATGATCTCATGAAAGAAACAGCTGATAACATGATCTCATGAAAGAAACAGCTGATAACATGATCTCATGAAAGAGACAGCTGATAACATGATCTCATGAAAGAAACAGCTGATAACATGATGCAATGAAAGAGACAGCTGATAACATGATATCATGAAAGAGACAGCTGATAACATGATTTCATGAAAGAGACAGCTGATAACATGATGCAATGAAAGAGACAGCTGATAACATGATATCATGAAAGAGACAGCTGTTAACATGATTTCATGAAAGAGACAGCTGATAACATGATCCAATGAAAGAGACAGCTGATAACATGATATCATGAAAGAGACAGCTGATAACATGATTTCATGAAAGAGACAGCTGATAACATGATCTTATGAAAGAGACAGCTGATAACATGCTCGAATGAAAGAGACAGCTGATAACATGATATCATGAAAGAGACAGCTGATAACATGATTTCATGAAAGAGACACCTGATAACATGATCTCATTAAAGAAACAGCTGATAACATGATCTCATGAAAGAGACAGCTGATAACATGATCTCATGAAAGAGACAGCTGATAACATGATCTCATGAAAGAGACAGCTGATAACATGATCTCATGAAAGAGAAAGATGATAACATGATCTCATGAAAGAGACAGCTGATAACATGATCTCCTGAAAGAAACAGCTGACAACATGATCTCATGAAAGAGACAGCTGATAGCATGATCTCATGAAAGAGACACCTGATAACATGATCTCATTAAAGAAACAGCTGATAACATGATCTCATGAAAGAGACAGCTGATAACATGATCTCATGAAAGAAACAGCTGATAACATGATCTCATGAAAGAGACAGCTGATAACATGATCTCATGAAAGAGACAGCTGATAACATGATCCAATGAAAGAGAAAGATGATAACATGACCTCGTGAAAGAGACAGCTGATAACATGATCTCCTGAAAGAAACAGCTGACAACATGATCTCATGAAAGAGACAGCTGATAACATCATCTCATGAAAGAGACACCTGATAACATGATCTCATTAAAGAAACAGCTGATAACATGATCTCATTAAAGAGACAGCTGATAACATGATCTCATGAAAGAGACAGCTGATAACATGATCTCATGAAAGAGACACCTGATAACATGATCTCATTAAAGAAACAGCTGATAACATGATCTCATGAAAGAGACAGCTGATAGCATGATCACATGAAAGAAACAGCTGATAACA
Organism: Myxine glutinosa; assembly: GCF_964187855.1. NCBI lineage: Eukaryota > Metazoa > Chordata > Myxini > Myxiniformes > Myxinidae > Myxine > Myxine glutinosa. Next base: position 7,187,581 of record NC_136267.1, on the reverse strand, counting down.
TGATCTCATGAAAGAGACAGCTGATAACATGATCTCATGAAAGCGACAGCTGATAATATGATCCCATGAAAGAGAAAGCTGATAACATGATCTCATGAAAGAGACAGCTGATTACATGATCCAATGAAAGAGAAAGATGATAACATGATCTCATGAAAGAGACAGCTGATAACATGATATCATGAAAGAGACAGCTGATAACATGATATCATGAAAGAGACAGCTGATAACATGATCTCATGAAAGAGACAGCTGATAACATGATCTCATGAAAGAGACAGCTGATAACATGATCTCATGAAAGAGACAGATGATAACATGATATCATGAAAGAGACAGCTGATAACATGATCTCATGAAAGAGACAGCTGATAACATGGTCCAATGAAAGAGAAAGATGATAACATGATCTCATGAAAGAGACAGCTGATAACATGATATCATGAAAGAGACAGCTGATAACATGATATCATGAAAGAGACAGCTGATAACATGATTTCATGAAAGAGACAGGTGAGAACATGATTTCATGAAAGAGACAGCTGATAACATGATCTCATGAAAGAGACAGCTGATAACATGATCTCATGAAAGAGACAGCTGATAACATGATCTCATGAAAGAGACAGCTGATAACATGATCCAATGAAAGAGACAGCTGATAACATGATTTCATGAAAGAGACAGCTGATAACATTATCTCATGAAAGAGACATCTGATAACATGATCTCATGAAAGAGATAGCTGATAACATGACCTCATGACATAGACATCTGATAACATGACCCAATGAAAGAGAAAGCTGATAGCATGATCTCATGAAAGAGACAGCTGATAACATGATCTGAAAGAGACAGCTGATAACATGATCTCATGAAAGAGACACCTGATAACATGATCTCATTGAAGAAACAGCTGATAACATGATCTCATGAAAGAGACAGCTGACAGAATGATCGCATGAAAGAAACAGCTGATAACATGATCTCATGAAAGAGACAGCTGATAACATGATCTCATGAAAGAGACAGCTGATAACATGATCTCATGAAAGAGACAGCTGATAACATGATCTCATGAAAGAGAAAGCTGATAACATGATCCAATGAAAGAGAAAGATGATAACATGATCTCATGAAAGAGACAGCTGATAACATGATATCATGAAAGAGAAAGCTGATAACATGATCTCATGAAAGAGACAGCTGATAAAATGATCCAATGAAAGAGAAAGATGATAACATGATCTCATGAAAGAGACAGCTGATAACATGATCTCATGAAAGAGACAGCTGATAACATGATCCAATGAAAGAGAAAGATGATAACATGATCTCATGAAAGAGACAGCTGATAACATGATCTCATGAAAGAGACAGCTGATAACATGATCTCATGAAAGAGACAGCTGATAACATGATCCAATGAAAGAGAAAGATGATAACATGATCTCATGAAAGAGACAGCTGATAACATGATCTCATGAAAGAGACAGCTGATAACATGATCTCATGAAAGAGACAGCTGATATCATGATTTCATGAAAGAGACAACTGATAACATGATCTCATGAAAGAGAAAGCTGATAGCATGATCTCATGAAAGAGACAGCTGATAACATGATCTCATGAAAGAGACAGCTGATAACATGATCTCATTAAAGAAACAGCTGATAACATGATCTCATGAAAGAGACAGCTGATAACATGATCGCATGAAAGAAACAGCTGATAACATGATCTCATTAAAGAAACAGCTGATAACATGATCTCATGAAAGAAACAGCTGATAACATGATCTCATGAAAGAAACAGCTGATAACATGATCTCATGAAAGAAACAGCTGATAACATGATCTCATGAAAGAGACAGCTGATAACATGATCCAATGAAAGAGAAAGATGATAACATGATCTCATGAAAGAGACAGCTGATAACATGATATCATGAAAGAGAAAGCTGATAACATGATCTCATGAAAGAGACAGCTGATAACATGATCCAATGAAAGAGAAAGATGATAACATGATCTCATGAAAGAGACAGCTGATAACATGATCTCATGAAAGAGACAGCTGATAACATGATCCAATGAAAGAGAAAGATGATAACATGATCTCATGAAAGAGACAGCTGATAACATGATCTCATGAAAGAGACAGCTGATAACATGATCTCATGAAAGAGACAGCTGATAACATGATCCAATGAAAGAGAAAGATGATAACATGATCTCATGAAAGAGACAGCTGATAACATGATCTCATGAAAGAGACAGCTGATAACATGATCTCATGAAAGAGACAGCTGATATCATGATTTCATGAAAGAGACAACTGATAACATGATCTCATGAAAAAGAAAGCTGATAGCATGATCTCATGAAAGAGACAGCTGATAACATGATCTCATGAAAGAGACAGCTGATAACATGATCTCATTAAAGAAACAGCTGATAACATGATCTCATGAAAGAGACAGCTGATAACATGATCGCATGAAAGAAACAGCTGATAACATGATCTCATTAAAGAAACAGCTGATAACATGATCTCATGAAAGAAACAGCTGATAACATGATCTCATGAAAGAAACAGCTGATAACATGATCTCATGAAAGAAACAGCTGATAACATGATCTCATGAAAGAGACAGCTGATAACATGATCTCATGAAAGAGACAGCTGATAACATGATCCAATGAAAGAGAAAGATGATAACATGATCTCATGAAAGAGACAGCTGATAACATGATCTCATGAAAGAGACAGCTGATAACATGATCTCATGAAAGAGACAGCTGATAACATGATCCAATGAAAGAGAAAGATGATAACATGATCTCATGAAAGAGACAGCTGATAACATGATCTCATGAAAGAAACAGCTGATAACATGATCTCATGAAAGAGACAGCTGATAACATGATCTCATGAAAGAGACAGCTGATATCATGATTTCATGAAAGAGACAACTGATAACATGATCTCATGAAAGAGAAAGCTGATAGCATGATCTCATGAAAGAGACAGCTGATAACATGATCTCATGAAAGAGACAGCTGATAACATGATCTCATTAAAGAAACAGCTGATAACATGATCTCATGAAAGAGACAGCTGATAACATGATCGCATGAAAGAAACAGCTGATAACATGATCTCATTAAAGAAACAGCTGATAACATGATCTCATGAAAGAAACAGCTGATAACATGATCTCATGAAAGAAACAGCTGATAACATGATCTCATGAAAGAAACAGCTGATAACATTATCTCATGAAAGAGACAGCTGATAACATGATTTCATGAAAGAGACAGCTGATAACATGAACCAATGAAAGAGACAGCTGATAACATGATATCATGAAAGAGACAGCTGTTAACATGCTCCAATGAAAGAGACAGCTGATAACATGATATCATGAAAGAGACAGCTGATAACATGATATCATGATACAGGTGATAACATGATCGCATGAAAGAAACAGCTGATAACATGATCTCATTAAAGAAACAGCTGATAACATGATCTCATGAAAGAAACAGCTGATAACATGATCTCATGAAAGAAACAGCTGATAACATGATCTCATGAAAGAAACAGCTGATAACATGATCTCATGAAAGAAACAGCTGATAACATTATCTCATGAAAGAGACAGCTGATAACATGATCTCATGAAAGAGACAGCTGATAACATGATCTCATTAAAGAAACAGCTGATAACATGATCTCATGAAAGAGACAGCTGATAACATGATCTCATGAAAGAGACAGCTGATAACATGATCTCATGAAAGAGACAGCTGATAACATGATCTCATTAAAGAAACAGCTGATAACATGATCTCATGAAAGAGACAGCTGATAACATGATCGCATGAAAGAAACAGCTGATAACATGATCTCATGAAAGAGACAGCTGATAACATGATCTCATGAAAGAGACAGCTGATAACATGATCCAATGAAAGAGAAAGATGATAACATGATCTCATGAAAGAGACAGCTGATAACATGATATCATGAAAGAGACAGCTGATAACATGATCTCATGAAAGAGAAAGCTGATAACATGATCTCATGAAAGAGAAAGCTGATAACATGATCTCATGAAAGAGACAGCTGATAACATGATCTCATGAAAGAGACAGCTGATAACATGATCTCATGAAAGAGACAGCTGATAACATGATCCAATGAAAGAGAAAGATGATAACATGATCTCATGAAAGAGACAGCTGATAACATGATCTCATGAAAGAGACAGCTGATAACATGATCTCATGAAAGAGACAGCTGATATCATGATTTCATGAAAGAGACAACTGATAACATGATCTCATGAAAGAGAAAGCTGATAGCATGATCTCATGAAAGAGACAGCTGTTAACATGATCTCATGAAAGAGACAGCTGATAACATGATCGCATGAAAGAAACAGCTGATAACATGATCTCATTAAAGAAACAGCTGATAACATGATCTCATGAAACAAACAGCTGATAACATGATCTCATGAAAGAAACAGCTGATAACATGATCTCATGAAAGAAACAGCTGATAACATGATCTCATGAAAGACAGCTGATAACATGATCTCATGAAAGAGACAGCTGATAACATGATCCAATGAAAGAGAAAGATGATAACATGATCTCATGAAAGAGACAGCTGATAACATGATCTCATGAAAGAGACAGCTGATAACATGATCCAATGAAAGAGAAAGATGATAACATGATCTCATGAAAGAGACAGCTGATAACATGATCTCATGAAAGAGACAGCTGATAACATGATCTCATGAAAGAGACAGCTGATAACATGATCCAACGAAAGAGAAAGATGATAACATGATCTCATGAAAGAGACAGCTGATAACATGATCTCATGAAAGAAACAGCTGATAACATGATCTCATGAAAGAGACAGCTGATAACATGATCTCATGAAAGAAACAGCTGATAACATGATCTCATGAAAGAGACAGCTGATAACATGATCTCATGAAAGAAACAGCTGATAACATGATCTCATGAAAGAGACAGCTGATAACATGATCTCATGAAAGAGACAGCTGATAACATGATCTCATGAAAGAGACAGCTGATAACATGATCTCATGAAAGAGACAGCTGATAACATGATCCAATGAAAGAGACAGCTGATAACATGATCTCATGAAAGAGACAGCTGATAACATGATCTCATGAAAGAGACAGCTGATAACATGATCTCATGAAAGAGACAGCTGATAACATGATCCAATGAAAGAGAAAGATGATAACATGATCTCATGAAAGAGACAGCTGATAACATGATCTCATGAAAGAGACAGCTGATAACATGATCTCATGAAAGAGACAGCTGATATCATGATTTCATGAAAGAGACAACTGATAACATGATCTCATGAAAGAGAAAGCTGATAGCATGATCTCATGAAAGAGACAGCTGATAACATGATCTCATGAAAGAGACAGCTGATAACATGATCTCATTAAAGAAACAGCTGATAACATGATCTCATGAAAGAGACAGCTGATAACATGATCGCATGAAAGAAACAGCTGATAACATGATCTCATTAAAGAAACAGCTGATAACATGATCTCATGAAAGAAACAGCTGATAACATGATCTCATGAAAGAAACAGCTGATAACATGATCTCATGAAAGAAACAGCTGATAACATGATCTCATGAAAGAGACAGCTGATAACATGATCCAATGAAAGAGAAAGATGATAACATGATCTCATGAAAGAGACAGCTGATAACATGATATCATGAAAGAGAAAGCTGATAACATGATCTCATGAAAGAGACAGCTGATAACATGATCCAATGAAAGAGAAAGATGATAACATGATCTCATGAAAGAGACAGCTGATAACATGATCTCATGAAAGAGACAGCTGATAACATGATCCAATGAAAGAGAAAGATGATAACATGATCTCATGAAAGAGACAGCTGATAACATGATCTCATGAAAGAGACAGCTGATAACATGATCTCATGAAAGAGACAGCTGATAACATGATCCAATGAAAGAGAAAGATGATAACATGATCTCATGAAAGAGACAGCTGATAACATGATCTCATGAAAGAGACAGCTGATAACATGATCTCATGAAAGAGACAGCTGATATCATGATTTCATGAAAGAGACAACTGATAACATGATCTCATGAAAAAGAAAGCTGATAGCATGATCTCATGAAAGAGACAGCTGATAACATGATCTCATGAAAGAGACAGCTGATAACATGATCTCATTAAAGAAACAGCTGATAACATGATCTCATGAAAGAGACAGCTGATAACATGATCGCATGAAAGAAACAGCTGATAACATGATCTCATTAAAGAAACAGCTGATAACATGATCTCATGAAAGAAACAGCTGATAACATGATCTCATGAAAGAAACAGCTGATAACATGATCTCATGAAAGAAACAGCTGATAACATGATCTCATGAAAGAGACAGCTGATAACATGATCTCATGAAAGAGACAGCTGATAACATGATCTCATGAAAGAGACAGCTGATAACATGATCTCATGAAAGAGACAGCTGATAACATGATCTCATGAAAGAGACAGCTGATAACATGATCTCATGAAAGAGACAGCTGATAACATGATCTCATGAAAGAGACAGCTGATAACATGATCCAATGAAAGAGAAAGATGATAACATGATCTCATGAAAGAGACAGCTGATAACATGATCTCATGAAAGAAACAGCTGATAACATGATCTCATGAAAGAGACAGCTGATAACATGATCTCATGAAAGAGACAGCTGATATCATGATTTCATGAAAGAGACAACTGATAACATGATCTCATGAAAGAGAAAGCTGATAGCATGATCTCATGAAAGAGACAGCTGATAACATGATCTCATGAAAGAGACAGCTGATAACATGATCTCATTAAAGAAACAGCTGATAACATGATCTCATGAAAGAGACAGCTGATAACATGATCGCATGAAAGAAACAGCTGATAACATGATCTCATTAAAGAAACAGCTGATAACATGATCTCATGAAAGAAACAGCTGATAACATGATCTCATGAAAGAAACAGCTGATAACATGATCTCATGAAAGAAACAGCTGATAACATTATCTCATGAAAGAGACAGCTGATAACATGATTTCATGAAAGAGACAGCTGATAACATGAACCAATGAAAGAGACAGCTGATAACATGATATCATGAAAGAGACAGCTGTTAACATGCTCCAATGAAAGAGACAGCTGATAACATGATATCATGAAAGAGACAGCTGATAACATGATATCATGATACAGGTGATAACATGATCGCATGAAAGAAACAGCTGATAACATGATCTCATAAAAGAAACAGCTGATAACATGATCTCATGAAAGAAACAGCTGATAACATGATCTCATGAAAGAAACAGCTGATAACATGATCTCATGAAAGAAACAGCTGATAACATGATCTCATGAAAGAAACAGCTGATAACATTATCTCATGAAAGAGACAGCTGATAACATGATCTCATGAAAGAGACAGCTGATAACATGATCTCATTAAAGAAACAGCTGATAACATGATCTCATGAAAGAGACAGCTGATAACATGATCTCATGAAAGAGACAGCTGATAACATGATCTCATGAAAGAGACAGCTGATAACATGATCTCATTAAAGAAACAGCTGATAACATGATCTCATGAAAGAGACAGCTGATAACATGATCGCATGAAAGAAACAGCTGATAACATGATCTCATGAAAGAGACAGCTGATAACATGATCTCATGAAAGAGACAGCTGATAACATGATCCAATGAAAGAGAAAGATGATAACATGATCTCATGAAAGAGACAGCTGATAACATGATATCATGAAAGAGACAGCTGATAACATGATCTCATGAAAGAGAAAGCTGATAACATGATCTCATGAAAGAGAAAGCTGATAACATGATCTCATGAAAGAGACAGCTGATAACATGATCTCATGAAAGAGACAGCTGATAACATGATCTCATGAAAGAGACAGCTGATAACATGATCCAATGAAAGAGAAAGATGATAACATGATCTCATGAAAGAGACAGCTGATAACATGATCTCATGAAAGAGACAGCTGATAACATGATCTCATGAAAGAGACAGCTGATATCATGATTTCATGAAAGAGACAACTGATAACATGATCTCATGAAAGAGAAAGCTGATAGCATGATCTCATGAAAGAGACAGCTGTTAACATGATCTCATGAAAGAGACAGCTGATAACATGATCGCATGAAAGAAACAGCTGATAACATGATCTCATTAAAGAAACAGCTGATAACATGATCTCATGAAACAAACAGCTGATAACATGATCTCATGAAAGAAACAGCTGATAACATGATCTCATGAAAGAAACAGCTGATAACATGATCTCATGAAAGACAGCTGATAACATGATCTCATGAAAGAGACAGCTGATAACATGATCCAATGAAAGAGAAAGATGATAACATGATCTCATGAAAGAGACAGCTGATAACATGATCTCATGAAAGAGACAGCTGATAACATGATCCAATGAAAGAGAAAGATGATAACATGATCTCATGAAAGAGACAGCTGATAACATGATCTCATGAAAGAGACAGCTGATAACATGATCTCATGAAAGAGACAGCTGATAACATGATCCAACGAAAGAGAAAGATGATAACATGATCTCATGAAAGAGACAGCTGATAACATGATCTCATGAAAGAAACAGCTGATAACATGATCTCATGAAAGAGACAGCTGATAACATGATCTCATGAAAGAGACAGCTGATATCATGATTTCATGAAAGAGACAACTGATAACATGATCTCATGAAAGAGAAAGCTGATAGCATGATCTCATGAAAGAGACAGCTGATAACATGATCTCATGAAAGAGACAGCTGATAACATGATCTCATTAAAGAAACAGCTGATAACATGATCTCATGAAAGAGACAGCTGATAACATGATCGCATGAAAGAAACAGCTGATAACATGATCTCATTAAAGAAACAGCTGATAACATGATCTCATGAAAGAAACAGCTGATAACATGATCTCATGAAAGAAACAGCTGATAACATGATCTCATGAAAGAAACAGCTGATAACATGATCTCATGAAAGAGACAGCTGATAACATGATTTCATGAAAGAGACAGCTGATAACATGAACCAATGAAAGAGACAGCTGATAACATGATATCATGAAAGAGACAGCTGTTAACATGCTCCAATGAAAGAGACAGCTGATAACATGATATCATGAAAGAGACAGCTGATAACATGATATCATGATACAGGTGATAACATGATCGCATGAAAGAAACAGCTGATAACATGATCTCATTAAAGAAACAGCTGATAACATGATCTCATGAAAGAAACAGCTGATAACATGATCTCATGAAAGAAACAGCTGATAACATGATCTCATGAAAGAAACAGCTGATAACATTATCTCATGAAAGAGACAGCTGATAACATGATCTCATGAAAGAGACAGCTGATAACATGATCTCATTAAAGAAACAGCTGATAACATGATCTCATGAAAGAGACAGCTGATAACATGATCTCATGAAAGAGACAGCTGATAACATGATCTCATGAAAGAGACAGCTGATAACATGATCTCATTAAAGAAACAGCTGATAACATGATCTCATGAAAGAGACAGCTGATAACATGATCGCATGAAAGAAACAGCTGATAACATGATCTCATGAAAGAAACAGCTGATAACATGATCTCATGAAAGAAACAGCTGATAACATGATCTCATGAAAGAGACAGCTGATAACATGATCTCATGAAAGAAACAGCTGATAACATGATGCAATGAAAGAGACAGCTGATAACATGATATCATGAAAGAGACAGCTGATAACATGATTTCATGAAAGAGACAGCTGATAACATGATCTCATGAAAGAGACAGCTGATAACATGATCGCATGAAAGAAACAGCTGATAACATGATCTCATGAAAGAAACAGCTGATAACATGATCTCATGAAAGAGACAGCTGATAACATGATCTCATGAAAGAAACAGCTGATAACATGATCTCATGAAAGAAACAGCTGATAACATGATCTCATGAAAGAGACAGCTGATAACATGATCTCATGAAAGAAACAGCTGATAACATGATGCAATGAAAGAGACAGCTGATAACATGATATCATGAAAGAGACAGCTGATAACATGATTTCATGAAAGAGACAGCTGATAACATGATGCAATGAAAGAGACAGCTGATAACATGATATCATGAAAGAGACAGCTGTTAACATGATTTCATGAAAGAGACAGCTGATAACATGATCCAATGAAAGAGACAGCTGATAACATGATATCATGAAAGAGACAGCTGATAACATGATTTCATGAAAGAGACAGCTGATAACATGATCTTATGAAAGAGACAGCTGATAACATGCTCGAATGAAAGAGACAGCTGATAACATGATATCATGAAAGAGACAGCTGATAACATGATTTCATGAAAGAGACAGCTGATAACATGATCTTATGAAAGAGACAGCTGATAACATGATCCAATGAAAGAGACAGCTGATAACATGATATCATGAAAGAGACAGCTGATAACATGATTTCATGAAAGAGACAGCTGATAACATGATCTTATGAAAGAGACAGCTGATAACATGATCCAATGAAAGAGACAGCTGATAACATGATTTCATGAAAGAGACAGCTGATAACATGATATCATGAAAGAGACAGCTGATAACATGATCCAATGAAAGAGACAGCTGATAACATGATTTCATGAAAGAGACAGCTGATAACATGATTTCATGAAAGAGACAGCTGTTAACATGCTCCAATGAAAGAGACAGCTGATACCATGATATCATGAAAGAGACAGCTGATAACATGATATCATGAAAGAGACAGCTGATAACATGATTTCATGAAAGAGACAGCTGATACCATGATATCATGAAAGAGACAGCTGATAACATGATATCATGAAAGAGACAGCTGATAACATGATATCATGAAAGAGACAGCTGATAACATGATATCATGAAAGAGACAGCTGATAACATGATCTTATGAAAGAGACAGCTGATAACATGATCTCATGAAAGAGACAGCTGATAACATGATCTCATGAAAGAGACAGCTGATAACATGATTTCATGAAAGAGACAGCTGTTAACATGCTCCAATGAAAGAGACAGCTGATAACATGATATCATGAAAGAGACAGCTGATAACATGATTTCATGAAAGAGACAGCTGTTAACATGCTCCAATGAAAGAGACAGCTGATAACATGATATCATGAAAGAGACAGCTGATAACATGATATCATGAAAGAGACAGCTGTTAACATGATTTCATGAAAGAGACAGCTGATAACATGATCTTATGAAAGAGACAGCTGATAACATGATATCATGAAAGAGACAGCTGTTAACATGATTTCATGAAAGAGACAGCTGATAACATGATCTTATGAAAGAGACAGCTGATAACATGATATCATGAAAGAGACAGCTGTTAACATGATTTCATGAAAGAGACAGCTGATAACATGATTTCATGAAAGAGACAGCTGATAACATGATATCATGAAAGAGACAGCTGATAACATGATATCATGAAAGAGACAGCTGATAACATGATTTTATGAAAGAGACAGCTGATAACATGATTTCATGAAAGAGACAGCTGATAACATGATCTTATGAAAGAGACAGCTGTTAACATGATTTCATGAAAGATACAGCTGATAACATGATCTTATGAAAGAGACAGCTGATAACATGATTTCATGAAAGAGACAGCTGATAACATGATCTTATGAAAGAGACAGCTGATAACATGATCTTATGAAAGAGACAGCTGATAACATGATCCAATGAAAGAGACAGCTGATAACATGATTTCATGAAAGAGGACAGCTGATAACATGATCTTATGAAAGAGACAGCTGATAACATGATCCAATGAAAGAGACAGCTGATAACATGATCCAATGAAAGAGACAGCTGATAACATGATCTTATGAAAGAGACAGCTGATAACATGATTTCATGAAAGAGACAGCTGATAACATGATCTTATGAAAGAGACAGCTGATAACATGATCCAATTAAAGAGACAGCTGATAACATGATCTCATGAAAGAGACAGCTGATAACATGATCTCATGAAAGAGACAGCTGATAACATGATTTCATGAAAGAGACAGCTGATAACATGATCTTATGAAAGAGACAGCTGATAACATGATCTTATGAAAGAGACAGCTGATAACATGATCCAATGAAAGAGACAGCTGATAACATGATTTCATGAAAGAGGACAGCTGATAACATGATCTTATGAAAGAGACAGCTGATAACATGATCCAATGAAAGAGACAGCTGATAACATGATCCAATGAAAGAGACAGCTGATAACATGATCTTATGAAAGAGACAGCTGATAACATGATTTCATGAAAGAGACAGCTGATAACATGATCTTATGAAAGAGACAGCTGATAACATGATCTTATGAAAGAGACAGCTGATAACATGATCCAATTAAAGAGACAGCTGATAACATGATTTCATGAAAGAGGACAGCTGATAACATGATCTTATGAAAGAGACAGCTGATAACATGATCCAATGAAAGAGACAGCTGATAACATGATCCAATGAAAGAGACAGCTGATAACATGATCTTATGAAAGAGACAGCTGTTAACATGCTCCAATGAAAGAGAAAGATAATAACATGATCTCATGAAAGAGACAGATAATAACATGATCTCATGATAGAGACAGATAATAACATGATCGCATGATAGAGATAGGTGATTAGATGATCTCATGAAAGAGACAGATAATAACATGATCTCATGAAAGAGACAGATAATAACATGATCTCATGAAAGAGACAGATGATAACATGATCTCATGATAGAGACAGATAATAACATGATCGCATGATAGAGATAGGTGATTAGATGATCTCATGAAAGAGACAGATAATAACATGATCTCATGAAAGAGACAGATAATAACATGATCTCATGAAAGAGACAGATGATAACATGATCTCATGATAGAGATAGGTGATTAGATGATCTCATGAAAGAGCTTATCATGTGACATTCTAAATTGCTCCTATTTCCTCTGCCTTGCCTCTGTGATGGCGGATGTCACCAATGATCACATTCCATAATGTCTTCCCCTCCTCCCAATCTTCCATCTCAATTGATAAATTTATGAGCCCATGTATATGATTGCAAATGAATATGCACGTGACACAAGTGTGACTTTCATGTGAGGCCTTCCCTTTTATTTGGCCTACCAATCATAAACATTCCCATCGCATGAGGTTGGTAGATCATTGGTTTGGTTGTGAGTCGGGAGTCGCAGAGTGTGAAACTTCTTCCTTTTAACACTCGTAATGTATTTCACTCCATGTCCCAAATGTGTGGTTTCAACACCACTAAAGTGATCAAGTATCACATTAAATGTCCCTTTCCTGGCATGTTTTTTGTATTATTTCCCATCAGACCACATGGCATCAGATACATTTTCCAGTCTCACTTCCCTTATAATTAAAGACAATAAAACATTTAGCGTTTCGAGCCCACCAGGGGGCTCTGTGGGACCATCAAAACAGTTTCACACTCCGATGGGGACCAGCACCCCGAACAATTTCCCGCTCCACACCCTGACCCCACCCCTCTCTACTCTCACCCTTCCCCCCCTCCGAACCCAATCCCCAAAGGACACACACGGCCAACATTACATGAAGGTATATCATATGATGAATCTTCAACAAAACAACTAAAACCCAGGTTTCTCACCTTGAGGAAAAGCGACCAGGTATACGTGGATAGACAATAAGCATGACCATGGTTATCACTATCCTCTAAATTAGCAATATATTGTTGATCCAATGAACGGGATCGCTGATAACTTAATCTCATGAAAGATATAGCGAATAACATAATTGCCAAAATCTAGGCTCTCTGCTCACCTTCACTCCTTCATTCCCCTTTTCTCCCGCCTCTGGAACAAACTCCCCCACTCCCTCCAATCCCACTCGTCCCTCCAGGTCTTCAAAACAGCTGTTCACCACCATCTCTTATCTTCCCCCATCCAAAACCTTGATCTTTTCTGCCCCCATTAAAACACCCCAAATCCGCCTCTTTCAATCCCCAACTTCTTTCCTGAAATTCCTAGAAGTGTTAATTTCCTTTATACCGTGAACCCCTCCCTCCTCCCCCAGCCCTACCCCTTCCACAGATCTACCAATGTCCCTGTTTCCTTCTGTTGATGAGATTGTGTGTTTCCCCCCTCTCTCATGTTGTCTCCCCCGCTTCCTTCACTGCATGTTTTATGTCAAAATCAAGTGGCCTTGCAACTACAGACAAATCCGCCTGCCCCAAATCAGCAAAGTCATGGAATCCATCATTGCATCTGACATCAAATGCTTCCTCCTCTCCAATAGCTTGATCTCGGATCATCAATTTGGATTGAGACCAGGTCACTCTACTCTGTACATGCTGCTTCTGCTTTCTCAACAATGGATGGAGGTCCTCAACGCCAAACAGGAAATTAGAGATGTCTCCCTTGACATATCACATGCCTTCGATACGGTCTGGCACCCCGCTTTGGTCACCAAACTCTCCTCCTATGGTGTCCAAGGAAACCTCCACGCATGGCTTGCGGACTTCCTCTCTGGTCACCATACTCTCCTCGGATGGAACCTATGGAAACCGCCATGCATGGATTGCAGACTTCCTCTCTGATCGCAGTCAACGTGTGGCCCTGAATGAAATTCTCTCATCTCTCTTCCTGTTCAGGCTGGAGTCCCTCAAGGCAGCGTTCTGGGCCCGATGCTTTTTCTGCTCTTCATTAATGATCTCTCTGACTCTCAGAAAAATCCTCTCTGTATCTCTTTGCTGATGACTCCACCCTCTGCCGCTGCATAACGCAACCCTCACAGCGGCAGGCAGCAGCCTCTTCACTCTTTGCAGACCTGGACAAAATCACAGACTGGTCAAACAAGTGGAACATGTCTTTCAATCCGGACAAATCTCACACTCTCCCTTTGTCTCTCCGAAAAGACCATCTACAAAACCCTCCCATCTACTTTCTCAACAATCCTCTTGAAGAAGTTCTGTCACTCAAGCTTTTGGGTCTCACCATCTGCCAT
The DNA here is from genome assembly GCF_964187855.1 of Myxine glutinosa. Taxonomy (NCBI): domain Eukaryota; kingdom Metazoa; phylum Chordata; class Myxini; order Myxiniformes; family Myxinidae; genus Myxine; species Myxine glutinosa. The sequence continues at coordinate 7,172,312 of NC_136267.1, read as the reverse complement.
GATCTTGCCTGGGAAACCATATTTCCATGCTGGCCTCCAAACCCAGTCGCCGAATGGGATCCTCCATTGTGCGTAGTCCTTTCTGGGCACTTCTGAGCTCCTCACCACATACAAGGCTTTCATCCGCAGCTCAATGGAATACTGCTCTCCACTCTGGGCTGGTGCTCCTGCCTCACACCTAGCTCGGCTTCACGTGGTTGAAACCAAAGCATTCAGAATCATTGGAATCTCCCACAATGAAGCTGATTCTGAGGGCCTTTCTCTCTCTCACCGCAAGCAGGTCGGTGGTCTTTCTGTCTTCTGCAACTCCTCTCTGGCCTTGCTCCCCCTGATCTGTCTGTGCTCTTTCCCCCAAATATTCCTGCAGGACGCACAAGATCTGCTAACCCTCTTCTGGTGAAACTGCCAAAATCAAGACTCTCTGCTCACCTTCATTCCTTCATTCCTCTATTCTCCGGCCTCTGGAAAATCTCTCACACTCTCTTAAATCCCTCTCCTCCCTCCAGGTCTTTAAAACAGCTGTTCATCACCATCTCTTATCTTCCCCCATCCAAAACCTTGATCTTTTCTACCCCCGTTAAAACACCCCAAATCCGCCTCTTTCAATCCCCAACTTCTTTCCTGAAATTCCTAGAAGTGTTAATTTCCTTTATACCGTGAACCTCTCCCTCCTCCCCCAGCCCTACCCCTTCAACAGATCTACCAATGTCCCTGTTTTCTTCTGTTGATGAGATTGTGTGTTTCCCCCCTCTCTCCTCTTGTCTCCCCCGCTTCCTTCATTGCATGTTTTATGTGTCTGTGCATGTTTTCATGTTCAATGTGTCAGCTCTTACACGAGCCTCGATTCTGTATACAAAAACAAAATTTTAAAAACCTCACAGCGTTAGAATCATTCCAGTTGCTCCATATACGGAACCCTACCTAATGCAGGACATGTGGACCTTCACCACACCACCTTACTGGACCTTTCACTTTTGGTCAAAACCAGAACGGGCACAGCAATGCATGCACAAATAAGGATGTAATCGCAGTAGTATCCAGTTGGACCCACAAACATCTTTACCTCCTCCTTGGTCATGGGATGCGGTGATTCCTTAACTCTTCCACATTGACGTCATGAAGGCAAAATATACCACATTATATGTGGTGACCGACAAAACTCAGGTCGTCAGTTCAGATCAGGTACTTCAATGGAATGGCCATCAGGTAGGCTGTGAACATCCTGCATGGCAACTCCCGAAGAAGGGAAACATGCTTGGTTTGGATCAAAATGTCATCGATGTAACTATCAACATTTTCATCCTAACCATTAACCAAAATATCATCAATATAACTATCAACATTTTCAACCTAACCATTAAGCAAAATATCATCAATATAACAATTAACGTTTTCATCCTAACCATTAACCAAAATATCATCAATATAACTATCAACATTTTCATCCTAACCATTAACCAAAATATCATCAATATAACTATCAACATTTTCATCCTAACCATTAACCAAAATATCATCAATATAACTATCAACATTTTCACCCTAACCATTAACCAAAATATCATCAATACAACTAACAACATTTTCATCCTAACCATTAACCAAAATATCATCAATATAACGATCAACATTTTCATTCTAACCATTCACCAAAATATCATCAATATAACTATCAACATTTTCATCCCAACCATTAACCAAAATATCATCAATATAACTAACAACATTTTCATCCTAACCATTAACCAAAATATCATCAATATAACGATCAACATTTTCATTCTAACCATTCACCAAAATATCATCAATATAACTAACAACATTTTCACCCTAACCATTAACCAAAATATCATCAATACAACTAACAACATTTTCATCCTAACCATTAACCAAAATATCATCAATATAACGATCAACATTTTCATTCTAACCATTCACCAAAATATCATCAATATAACTATCAACATTTTCATCCCAACCATTAACCAAAATATCATCAATATAACTATCAATATTTTCATCCTAACCATTCACCAAAATATCATCAAAATAACTATCAACATTTTCATTCTAACCATTAACCAAACTATCATCAATATAACTATCAACATTTTCATCCTAACCATTCACCAAAATATCATCAAAATAACTATCAACATTTTCATCCTAACCATTAACCAAAATATCATCAATATAACTATCAATATTTTCATCCTAACCATTCACCAAAATATCATCAAAATAACTATCAACATTTTCATTCTAACCATTAACCAAACTATCATCAATATAACTATCAACATTTTCATCCTAACCATAAACCAAAATATCATCAATATAACTATCAACGTTTTCATCCTAACCATAAACCAAAATATCATCAATATAACTATCAACATTTTCATCCTAACCATAAACAAAATATCATCAATATAACTATCAACATTTTCATCCTAACCATTAACCAAAATATCATCAATATAACTATCAACATTTTCATCCTAACCATTCACCAAACTATCATCAATATAACTATCAATATTTTCATCCTAACCATTAACCAAACTATCATCAATATAACTATCAACATTTTCATCCTAACCATTCACCAAACTATCATCAATATAACTATCAACATTTTCATCCTAACCATTCACCAAACTATCATCAATATAACTATCAATATTTTCATCCTCACCATTAACCAAACTATCATCAATATAACTATCAACATTTTCATCCTAACCATTCACCAAAATATCATCAAAATAACTATCAACATTTTCATTCTAACCATTAACCAAACTATCATCAATTAAAACTATCAACATTTTCATTCTAACCATGAACCAAAATATCATCAATATAACTATCAACATTTTCATCCTAACCATTCAGCAAACTATCATCAATATAACTATCAACATTTTCATCCTAACCATTAACCAAAATATCATCAGTATAACTATCAACATTTTCATTCTAACCATTCACCAAAATATCATCAAAATAACTATCAACATTTTCATCCTAACCATAAACCAAAATATCATCAATATAACTATCAACATTTTCATTCTAACCATTCACCAAAATATCATCAAAATAACTATCAACATTTTCATCCTAACCATTAACCAAAATATCATCAATATAACTATCAACATTTTCATCCTAACCATTAACCAAAATATCATCAATATAACTATCAACATTTTCATTCTAACCATTCACCAAAATATCATCAAAATAACTATCAACATTTTCATCCTAACCATTAACCAAACTATCATCAATATAACTATCAACATTTTCATCCTAACCATTAACCAAAATATCATCAATATAACTATCAACATTTTCATCCTAACCATTAACCAAACTATCATCAATATAACGATCAACATTTTCATCCTAACCATTAACCAAAATATTGTTACAGACGTGGCTTGGATGTTATTTACCGAGCGGTTTATTGGTATGACCACGTCTGCACAAGTTACCCGATTGTGCCCGAACGTTGACTAGTCGCGCTATGCTGGCTCAATAAGAAAAAGAAGACACCCGGCTGGACTACAATAACACAATACGACACCAGGGGTTCAGTTCTCAAGACCTCCGGAGGAGGTTATATTAAGGCGGAAGGTTAGATTACAACTACAAGAGGGACAGCATAGAAAGACAAGCACTTAGACACAATCTTATATTATTCCCAACAGACGACAGATAAACGGGACAAAATGCTGACTCACACGGGGATTGATGGCAAGGAAAGGCAGGTAGCGATGGCTCCAGGTGCACCTGGGCTCAAAGGTCAGAATCGACTCGGTCCGGTCCAGAGATGCGGGGAGGTCGCAGCGCTCGGATGGCGTCTTGTCTGCTCAAGCTGGGGGCGCATCTGACTCAGCGCTCGCAGGTGGCTTTCCTTCTCCAAGCTGGGTGCGCATCTGACTCAGCGCTCGCAGGTGGCTTTCCTTCTCCAAGCTGGGTGCGCATCTCTCGTCACATCTGGCCCGGGGCCGCGTATATCCGGCGGGGAGTGACACGCCCTCGGCTCGTTAGCTCCGCCTCGTGGAATCGGCACGTTGCTTCTCATTGGGTGCGTGCGGGGGGTTTACCAGGCTCCGCCCTTGACGAGGAGCTGACAAGGAGCCCCTTCGTGGTAACCCCGTGGAGCGCATGGTCTGGAGCTAATCGAGCCGGTGTGAGGACGCATCCTCCCCCGCTCCGCCGCCATCTCCTCTGTTGTTGTTGTAATTGTTGGGGAAGAAGATGGAAGGAGGTATGGGAAAGGTCCTAAACTCACTACTGATGCCATATAATCACATTCTGGTGCAACGAAGAGTCATAATTAATGGAGACGAGGCCTTAACTGACATAGAATAAGAATAACTAGGAAGATGTCCGAAAGTTGTCTACGTGTGGTGCGGTGGACCTGGGCACGACATTTAATGGGGGAATAAGGGGAAGGTCGGCTCTACTGATTGTTATTTACATGCAATGGGACTAGGGAATGGGGGATTGGGGAAAGTTGGGGAGTATTGGAGAAAATAGGGGAATATTTACAAGCGGATATGGAGGCCAAATTCCATATTCGCAACATTGCACCCTTCTCTACCCTCGGGGCGTCCCGACCCGATAAATTTTTACCTACTTTAGTGTGGCACGCAATGTAGTTCCCTCTACTATTAACTCTACCCTGAGTGCGACAGTTTTACAGATATTCACAAATGAGTAAATATGTCCCCCTGCGACGTTGCACCCTTCTCCTCACAGAAACACACCCACAGGATAACCGAATCCGGAAAGAATTCTCAAACTAAACATACAGCCGGTAGGGAGCATTATTTACAAGACTACGCTGCTATTTACACTACGATCCAGGACCTGTCTTTGGAGGAACACATGCAGATGTTATGCATAGAGAGACCGCGCTTGCCAACATCGATACACCAACCCACGAGTGCTCTGTGGCCGACGGCCTTTAATAACGTGCAGAGCACCCTTCCCGAGCATCAAAAGCACCACCCCACCACCAATCGGTGCAGTCACCATTGTTCATTGGAATAAAAATAAATGCGACAACCCCTAACCCTGCAGGTGTCTCTTGCTCTTCTTGTGGTGCACTTGGTGTCAACTAAAAGTGGTTCACCTGTATGGCATAGGTGCCACGTTGACCCATAGGTCCATCCCCGGGTGGTGCTTGGCCGCAAACGAACTGCGGTCCATTGTGGGTGGCCACAAACATTGCGGTCCATATGGTGTATCGATCCCGGCAGCAAACAGCGAAAGTGCAGGCCCACAACTGCGCAGCCAGCACCTCTCTCTCCTCTCTCTCTACCCCAAAGCCAGATCCTCGGAGGTGGGAGACAAAAGAAGCAGACAAGTGAGTAAGGTGGTAAGGGCGCAAAAGTGCACGCAATGTAAGGTGATGCACACTGGGGGCACATGGGAACCAGGTGAGACAGGTACGTTCCTATCGTACGCCCCCCCCCCCCACCAGGTAACCTACATGGCCCCTCCCTTACCCCTTACTGTATCCACAAAACACAACACTACCCATAAACATCTACTTTACAAATCAACAAACATCCCTACTGTCTTCCCCGTTCCTCCCATATACCAAATTCGTCTTCTCTCCCTCCTAACCAATCAAATTTGCCATTTTCAACTCTCATCAAAATTTGCCATCTCCAACTCAACATCAAAATTTGCCATCACCAATTCATCATCAGTCCCTCCTAGGGAGGGAGAGATGGAATCACCCCAATGTCTCATCCACGTCGTGATGCGTCTCACAAATCCAACAGCAATTCTCATCTCCTGCAACAAACAAAGAAAACACAGGTGTGGAGTCATCATCATCACCACAGGCAAGTGGCTGCGTATGGTGCGACAGGTTCATCAATCCTAACTATTTCCTAAATGACTTTAACAACTTTACACTACCCGGGGTCTTCCTCCGGCCAAACCATTGGCCCTCTTACACTATGGGTTCTAAAAACCAATTCCCATTGGCCAAACTGTGGTGCTCTTCAATTTGGGGTCTCACTCCCCCGATTCATCTCCCGGTGCCCTCGTACAATTTCTGGGCTGCGACGTGTACCTCTCCCAGTGGGTCTACCCACCTGCACACCTCCACCACTGCAGTTGCCTCCGAGCTTACCTGCTCCTTACCCTAACCTAACTACCTGGGGAAGGCCCTTTGGCTCTCTCCCCACTCGGTGCCCTCTCTGGCACTGGGCTGCCCGATCCACACCCGGGACCCTCAGGCACCCACTCACAACTACCGGCTCCCAGAGCCCACCTGCGGCCTCACCTGGCCGACATCCTCACAGTGGTGGAGTGCCCAACCAACTACACACACTAACAGGCTACACGCCCAGCCATTTCCACAACACTAATGCACCCATTCACAACACCATTCTGCAACCGCACCACAAATGCCAATATCCAACCACAATTTACCTGCACCCTCTACCTAACACTTACACTACCCGCCCCGGGTACTCGTGAAAGGGGTCCACTCTTCCCCCATCCACACCTTCGCACCATGCACACCACTCCGTACCACTTACTCCAACTCTCTCCACACACCTGTACTTGCACACCTGTGCTCTCACACCTGGTGCCACCTGCACCCTTCTCTCCCCAAGCGCATTCGCGCTGATCCACAACACTCACTACTCATCCACTGCTCCACACACCTGTCCAGTTGCACACCTGTGCAATCACACTTGTTCAATCCTCACACACACAGCATCATCTCAGCTAACTACTCCCTTCTGAAACTTGCGCTTCCCAGTCGTCCCTTTAACTATTGCGCTCCCTCGTCATTATAATCCACACTAATCTACCTGCGTCCCCACTACAGGTATCAGTCACTAACTAACCTTAACGTTACCTAAGGTCATCTTCTCTAGATCCCTACACACAATATCCTAACCCACCCGGGCTAGTTTTCACTGCCATACACCCCATAAACTATTGCTCCTTTGCCCCCTCCATGGGAAGGATGGTGGATTTGCCATCCCACCACATCGGGGGTCTCTCACTACCAATTTTGCACATCAAATTTCAACAAATCAAAAATTTGGCCAATCACTGCCCATCATCTGCCAATCACTACTGCCAATCCCTTGCCAATCATCAAATTTTGTTCTTCTCTAATTTTGGGTCCAAAACACTAACCTCATCACCCAGTCTACTCACCACTGCCTCTCGGTGCGCCAATTCCTGTCCAAAGCCCGGCTTCGTAAAGCCAAGCAATGGATGCTGGTTGTTTTGTGCCTGCGGCTGGATGCGTCCGGCATTCGGGGCAGGGACGGGGGCTTATCCGGGTCGAGATCCCACGCACCACCTCGGCGTGGAGCCATCCCATGTCCCGATCTCGACCTGCCGGACTGCCTCAACAAAAAGTGGTCGCCATGACGACCCTTTCTATCGGGCTGCCCGCTCCGCCTAGTGGAGCACGGACGCGGCCGTTCAAAGCGAGGCCCAGCACGCACCGAGGGCCCGCTTCGGCTAAAAGTCGCTCTAAACTCTATCCCGTCTAACGTCGATGCTTCACCTGGACGCTTACACCCCGCAGCCCGTTCCTTGCTCACACATCCAGCCGTGCCCATGCTCCTCGTACCTTTCCTTACACACCCAGGTACACCCATTCCACTCACAGCCTTGGTCACACACTTCACCAACGGCCTTTCACGAACACCCGGATCCAAACCAATCCCCAAGCTTCTTAAATCCCCTGGCGCATCATACGCACGACCATATTGGTCACCACTTACACCGGGTCCTCTTCCTCTTCGCTTCTCCTCCATCACCTGCGAATCCCTCATCCGGTTAATGAGCACATCATCACGATCCAAACACAGACTTTGGACCAATTCTTTCATCTCCTCTTTTATCTCTTTGTTATCCCCTCTCCGTCGCTTCTTAATTTCGCTCACCCCTTCTTCCACTTCTTCTAATTTGTGCTTCACCTCTTTTATTCCCCGGTACGTCTCCTCAAGCTCATCCTCCAAGGCTACCTTGACCGTTTCCAGGTGCGTCCTCACCTGCCGGTCCTTCGTCTCCATTACCTCTACCACCTCGTCCAACCTCGTTGTCAGTCCCTCACGTACCATCTGACATTGCCTCTGTGTCGCTATCAAGTCGTTTTTAATTTCTTTTTGTGTCGCCTTTAAACCTCCTAATACCGCAGTGTTCCTTTGAACCTGCTCCACTAACTCCGTCTGTCCCACCGTCAGCTGCTCCACCTCCTGCGTCAGGTCCTCTATGCCCCCTTGCAATTTTACAGTCCCCTTTCTCACCTCCTTCTCCATGTGCTCCTCACAGTGCCTCACCTCCTTGCGCACTCCTCCGACCTCCTCACTCACTCCTCTTCTGATCTCCTCTCCCTCTACCCCATTTTTCACTCCCTCTATCTGATTCTCCTGGGCAGCCATTCTATTTTCTACCCCCATTAACCCATGTTTCACTCCCTCTATCTGATTCTCTTGAGCGGCCATTCTGTTTTCTACCCCCGTTAACCCATGTTTCACTCCCTCTATCTGATTCTCCTGGGCAGCCATTCTATTTTCTACCCCCATTAACCCATTCTTTACTTCTTTTATCCCGTTGTCTAACTCCTCCCCAGTACCCCTCGCTTCGTCCCTCATTACCCCCATCTGGTTTCCCATTACCCCCAATCGCTCACTCCGAGCCCTCGCTTCGTCCCTCATTACCCCCAGTTGGCCCTTCAATCGCTCACTCCGAGCCCTCATTCGGTTCGTTATTTCTTCAATTTGGTTTCCCAATCGCTCACCCAATCGCTCAATTTGGCTCCCCATACTCATCTGTACAGCTGCCTGTAGCTGCGCAATGAGGGCCTGTATGTCAATCGGCTGCATGTTAAAGCCCGTTGATACAGCGGGCTCGGCTACCGCGCGCTCTTGCGAGGCGCCATTTTGCGTGCCTGCTACCCTCGCTGTTTCGCTCTCCTCATGTCCCTCATGTCCCTCAATTTGGTCCTGGACCGACCCTGCTTCACTCTCCCCTACCGGACCCCAGCCGTCTTGATCCGCCATAGCGCGACTTTCAAAATTCGGTTTTTTATTTTATTTTCGTAAAACAAATTCAAATTTCGCCGTTATAATTTCGCGTGGGAAACGCGCTCCGAATCGATTCGGTCGAGCGCCGTACGCGCTCCGGCTCGATTTTCCCTCCCAAAATTTGGGCCTAACTAATTTAGTCCCGGGTTCGAATCCCACTCCTGACACCAATTGTTACAGACGTGGCTTGGATGTTATTTACCGAGCGGTTTATTGGTATGACCACGTCTGCACAAGTTACCCGATTGTGCCCGAACGTTGACTAGTCGCGCTATGCTGGCTCAATAAGAAAAAGAAGACACCCGGCTGGACTACAATAACACAATACGACACCAGGGGTTCAGTTCTCAAGACCTCCGGAGGAGGTTATATTAAGGCGGAAGGTTAGATTACAACTACAAGAGGGACAGCATAGAAAGACAAGCACTTAGACACAATCTTATATTATTCCCAACAGACGACAGATAAACGGGACAAAATGCTGACTCACACGGGGATTGATGGCAAGGAAAGGCAGGTAGCGATGGCTCCAGGTGCACCTGGGCTCAAAGGTCAGAATCGACTCGGTCCGGTCCAGAGATGCGGGGAGGTCGCAGCGCTCGGATGGCGTCTTGTCTGCTCAAGCTGGGGGCGCATCTGACTCAGCGCTCGCAGGTGGCTTTCCTTCTCCAAGCTGGGTGCGCATCTGACTCAGCGCTCGCAGGTGGCTTTCCTTCTCCAAGCTGGGTGCGCATCTCTCGTCACATCCGGCCCGGGGCCGCGTATATCCGGCGGGGAGTGACACGCCCTCGGCTCGTTAGCTCCGCCTCGTGGAATCGGCACGTTGCTTCTCATTGGGTGCGTGCGGGGGGTTTACCAGGCTCCGCCCTTGACGAGGAGCTGACAAGGAGCCCCTTCGTGGTAACCCCGTGGAGCGCATGGTCTGGAGCTAATCGAGCCGGTGTGAGGACGCATCCTCCCCCGCTCCGCCGCCATCTCCTCTGTTGTTGTTGTAATTGTTGGGGAAGAAGATGGAAGGAGGTATGGGAAAGGTCCTAAACTCACTACTGATGCCATATAATCACATTCTGGTGCAACGAAGAGTCATAATTAATGGAGACGAGGCCTTAACTGACATAGAATAAGAATAACTAGGAAGATGTCCGAAAGTTGTCTACGTGTGGTGCGGTGGACCTGGGCACGACATTTAATGGGGGAATAAGGGGAAGGTCGGCTCTACTGATTGTTATTTACATGCAATGGGACTAGGGAATGGGGGATTGGGGAAAGTTGGGGAGTATTGGAGAAAATAGGGGAATATTTACAAGCGGATATGGAGGCCAAATTCCATATTCGCAACAATATCATCAATATAACTATCAACATTTTCATCCTAACCATTCACCAAACTATCATCAATATAACTATCAACATTTTCATCCCAACCATAAACCAAAATATCATCAATATAACTATCAACGTTTTCATCCTAACCATAAACCAAAATATCATCAATATAACTATCAACGTTTTTTAGCCTAACCATTAACCAAAATATCATCAATATATCTATCAACGTTTTCATCCTAACCATCAACCAAAATATCATCAATATAACTATCAACATTTTCATCCTAACCATAAACCAAAATATCATCAATATAACTATCAACGTTTTCATCCTAACCATAAACCAAAATATCATCAATATAACTATCAACATTTTCATCCTAACCATAAACCAAAATATCATCAATATAACTATCAACGTTTTCATCCTAACCATTAACCAAAATATCATCAATATAACTATCAACGTTTTCATCCTAACCATTCACCAAACTATCATCTATCTATAATTCCAGTAATCTCTGTGTGTGTGTGTGTCTGTCTGTCTGTCTGTATGTATGTATGTATGCGACCGCTGTTTCTCGACAACTACCGGTCCGATATACTTGAAACTTGCCAGGTATATTGCTGGGGACCCGAGGATGTGCCTTTTCAAGGTTTGAAATTAATCGGACAAGTGGTTCCCAAGGTATGGTCACCGTACTCGCAAGCCGTTCGCTTTGGCTTTGCGAATGGCCCAAACCATTTCATGTAAATAGAGGGGGGGGGGTTCTGTGGTCGTTGCGAATGGACCAAACCATTTCATGTAAATAGAGGGGGGGGTTCTGTGGTCGTTGCGAATGGACCAAACCATTTCATGTAAATAGAGGGGGGGGTTCTGTGGTCGTTACTGCCATACGTGCGGCGTGCCCGTACGTGCGGGCACGCCCTAGTCAATATAAATATCAACATTTTCATCCTAACCATTAACCAAAATATCATCAATATAACTATCAACATTTTCATCCCAACCATTAACCAAAATATCATCAATACTATCAACTATCAACATTTTCATCCTAACCATTAACCAAAATATCATCAATATAACTATCAACATTTTCATCCTAACCATTAACCAAAATATCATCAATATAACTATCAACATTTTCATCCTAACCATTAACCAAAATATCATCAATATAACTATCAACATTTTCATCCTAACCATTAACCAAAATATCATCAATACAACTATCAATATTTTCATCCTCACCATTAACCAAAATATCATCAATATAACTATCAACATTTTCATCCTAACCATTCACCAAACTATCATCAATATAACTATCAACATTTTCATCCTAACCATTAACCAAAATATCATCAATATAACTATCAACATTTTCATCCTAACCATTCACCAAACTATCATCAATATAACTATCAATATTTTCATCCTAACCATTAACCAAAATATCATCAATATAACTATCAACATTTTCATCCTAACCATTAACCAAAATATCATCAATATAAATATCAATATTTTCATCCTAACCATTAACCAAAATATCATCAATATAACTATCAACATTTTGATCTCAACCATTAACAGGGCCTCAGAGGCCCAACGGATGTATTCGTGTAATGTTTTTTTTGTTTGTTTTTTTTAAAGATTCTTTTTCGTTAATATCCTTTTTCAATCCAAGTCGAATGCTCATGGATGTGTATTTGCTCAGAAAATGTGAATCATTAATCCTATTAGTTGGAAGAATCCCATACAAGTAATGAATCTTTTTTTTTTTGCAATTTTTTTTTTGTTCTTGGCAACTTTTTTTTCTCTAAAAAATTGAGGCTCATGGAGGAGTATTTGCTCAAAAAATATGATTTACTAATCCATTCAATTAGAATGTATATGTCCACAACTGTCAAAAATCCTACACCGATGCAGCCATTGGGCCTCGGAGGCCCCACTAATGTATTCGTTTAAAGTTTTTTAAATTTTCATATTTTTGTCACTGAATTATTTGTAACCAAGTTATAGGAGCATATAATGAGGCTCATATCAAGAAAATAATGATATAACATGGTAGTTCAACAACATTTATGTGGGGCATCGAAGGCCCCAGGCCTGCATTCATGTCGGATTTTCGGATTATAAGTGAAGAATGAAGATTTTCCCACGAGCCTGAATGAATTTTTTTTTATGTCACTGAATTTTGTGTAACAACATGAAAGTTGGTGAAAATGAGGCTCATTCCAAAAAAAAAATTGTACAGCATAGTTTTTGCAACAAAAAAAACCTTGTGGGCCTCTGAGGCCCAATCACTGCATCCAAGGGTGAACCGTGTAGCTCCTGAGTTCATCCCGAATGGTATTTTCAAAAACTACCAGGTACCATTTGTCATCACAAAAGGTATCTTGCGGACATCTTCCACCACTGTCCCCAAAAGGTATCTGTCAATACGCCTTACTCGAGTCAATCTGAGCTACCTACATACATACACCACTGAGATTCTGGAGTGGTCGCTGATCATACATTGTGATGTTATTAAACTTCAATATTGAATATACCTGTGGTTTCTTCTAGAGTCCCTGTATAAAGAGAGTTGCGCCATGCGCTGACCCGAGATTTCTGGTCACGTGATTTCGTGGCGCCATTTTGTGTCTAACTTCACCGTGCGTGAACGTCAGCTTGGTACGGGAATGTTGTTTATTGCCAAACAAAATGACTGGTTGTTCTGCTTTTGGTTGTTCAAACCAATCTGGGAAATATAAGATGTATAGATTTCCAAGTGATAAAGTCAGAAGACAAATTTGGGAAGCGAAAGTCAGACGAAAGAGCTGGAAAGCGATCGACTCCTCGAGACTCTGCCAGGTAGGCCCACGCCGCTTGATGATCGATGTTCAAAAGCAATTCTATCTGCTCGGTTTTTTTTTGGTTGTCTGTCCGTTGAAAACCCTTTTAAAGGGAAGTGATTTGTGTTTGTTTATAATCTTCAAGGAGCTGACCAAAAATGCATTTCCGTGGGAAGAACCCTGCTCAATTTTTTTCGGGTAGTCCTAGCGGACCGCATATTGTCATTGATTGATGAAATGTCCCGGTACAGTGACATTGCCTGGTCTGCGGTTGGGTAGTCTGCGGGCAATGTCACTGTACTTTTTCAGAGGGAATTAATTTTGATTTTATAGGGGTGGGAAACCCATGGTCCGTTTTGTTTTCAGTTGTCTGTCCGTCCATTCAAAACTTATTCCGAGGCAAGTTATTTTTTTGGGTTTAAATCTTTAGCCTAATCGGCAATCATAAAAGCAATTTTAGGGGGGGACCTGCTCAATTTTTTTGCGTGTTGTGCAGCCATCCATACGTCCAAAATTTGACGAGTTATTGTTTGCTTTGTACAGTGCTCATGCGTCTTGTGGCATATTTGCTCAAATATTTCCCACCCCGGGATTTATGGCCAAATTGTAGTGATGGAAGATTTTGCACATTGGACAATCCCTATATATTTAACCTGGTGACAGCTATCGTTCCCAAAACATACAATATGAGAGTAGTGAACAGAGTAGTGATGAGTCTCACTTGTGAGGAGTGAACGGAGTAGTGATGAGTCTCACTTGTGAGGAGTGAACGGAGTAGTGATGAGTTTCACTTGTGAGGAGTGAACGTAGTGGGATGAAGTGTTGGTCTGGTCAGAGTGTTGTATTACGGGCAGAGTTTTCTTACGGTCTGAATGTATGAATCATGTTCTGTACTGAATGTATGAATCATGTTCTGTACTGAATGTATGAAACATGTTCTGTACTGAATGTATGAATCATGTTCTGTACTGAATGTATGAACCAAGTTTTGTACTGAATGTTTACTGTGTTGGTCTCATCGTGTTCCTGGTGAAATTAAACAAGTTATGGTGAACTAGCAGAGGTACCCGGCTTTGCACGGGAGTGGGAGGAGGAGGGGAGGGGAAGAGGAGGGGAGGGGAACGGGGGGGAGGGGGGAGGGGGAAGCGGGGAGGAGGAGGGGAGGGGGAAGAGGAGGGGAGGGGAATGGGGGGGAGGGGGAAGGGGGGGAGGGGGGAGGGGAAGGGGGGAGGGAAGGGTGCGGGGGTGCCCAGGGGAAGAAGGGCCCCTCCCCTCCCCCTCCCCCCCCTTTCCCCTCCCCCCCCTCCCCTCCCCCTTCCCCCTCCCCCTCCCCCTTCCCCCTCCCCCTCCCCCCTCCCATCCCCTTCCCCCTCGTTCCCCTCCCCTTCTCTTCCCCCTCCCCTCCTCCTCCCCCTTCACACCAGGGGGGTTGACTCAGCCTGTCATCCCACCGAGGTCGGAAGTCGGAACTCATTGTCGTCAAATAAATGTAGCCTGTATGTTTGACTCTTTGTCACATGCCGTTGGTCCCATGTCAATCGGATGAAGTTGAAAAATTAACGTTACGAAGGTTCTCTGGGACGTACTGATCCCGAATAATGAAGTTGAAAAATTAACGTTCCGAAATACGCTAATTACGCTAACAGAAGCGCTGGAGGGAGCACTGCGCTCCCTCCCTAATTACGCGTAACACACTAATTTTAAAACCCGAAGTTTTTTTAATTTTAAGGTGTGCTGTAGTCAGAAGCGCTAGAAGCGCTGCGCTCCCTCCCTTCGAATCCCTCTCTCTTCTGCTAGTGCTAATAATACGCTAATTTTAAAACCCGAAATTTTTTAAATGTTTATGTCTCCGTGACATTCCTGGGACCATCCCGAGTCGAACAGTACTTTCCGCTCGCAAATCCGTCCACGGGTTCTCGAGATCTTAGAGATCGTAGATAGATCAGGATACAGACACAGAGGCCAACTCTACTTTATATATATAGATACGACGTCTTATCTGTGCTTTTCCATATCTGTTCGACTAGACGAACCGTGCACACTGCAGGTATTTTAAAAAGTTTTTTCTCTGTTTAATTACGGCTTGGCGCAGTCGAAAATTAAGTGTTAATTAAGTCGCCAGCTATGAAACATATTAATCGATCAGGCAATATCCATCAGAGTTCTGGGCAAGGGTGTAGTAATAAATGAACGTTTCAATCTTACTAGATGCCGATGACGTTTTCCTTATGTCAGAGACAGAAGCTGACTTGCAGCTTGTTAAATCATTACAATGGAAATTGAATATAAATGTCGATAAAACTAAAGTTGTACACTATAGAAATATGGCAATACCACGTACAGAATTTGTTTTAAGTGTGTTAGACTATATGTCGGCGGCTGGAAGTCCTACACCGGAATTGCTCTCGGCACCCTTTAAAAAATATTGGATATGCCCACACTCCTTTCTAAAAGTTATTAAAATTCAGAGAACGACAGCATTGGTTTGTCTTACTTATAATGTTAGCTCTTATATGCAGTGTTGGCTTGTAATATGCATTGCCATACCACTTTTAATATCACCACACAGCTCTTTTTCACGGCAATAGCTGAGTTTTTGACAAAACAAATATCACCTGTATGTAATAATAAGACTAAATATGTGTAGTAAAATGTTTTTTAGCAGGTTTAGAATATATCACCCCATATCGCGAATGTACATGCATATCTAATCTGACACACTTAGACACAAAATGGCGTCCAAATTTGAGTTGACACAACTCTCTATATACAGGGACTCTAGTTTCTTCCATTGCCATGACGAACCACAACCTGTGATGGTTGACAAACCCGAGGATGCAGAGTGCCAGGCTCCAGAGTACAGGGCTACCAGGCTCCAGGTAGAGGGTGCCAGGCCCCAGGATACAGGGTTCCAGGCTTCAGGGTACAGGGTGCCAGGCTCCAGGACATAGGGTGCCAGACCTCAGGGTAGAGGGTGCCAGGCTCCAGGGTACAGGGTGCCAGACCTCAGGGTACAGGGTGACAGGCTCCCGGATACAGGGTGCCAGGCTCCAGGGTACAGGGTGCCAGACTCCAGGATACAGGGTGCCAGACCTGAGGGTACAGGGTGCCAGGCTCCAGGATACAGGGTGCCAGGCTCCAGGGTACAGGGTGCCAGGCTCCAGGGTACAGGGTGCCAGGCTTCAGGGTACAGGGTGCCAGGCTCCAGGGTACAGGGTGCCAGGCTCCAGGGTACAGGGTGCCAGGCTCCAAGGTGTCCTTCAAACGTATTCAGGCATCAATCCCTCAAGCGAAAGTATTTCCATCTGCGCACGCGTTAGACTCCCTCGGTCCCATCATTTGTACACGTGTTTTACCAGAAAGTGACAGAATCCAGGTACGGGACTTTTATTGAAGAATACAAATGATGGGAATTTTGAATGTCTGACTCGAAGGTAGCTTAACGCTTCAAGGCAGGACCAAACAATCATTTTGATGACGATGATGACGTAATTTAATCCTCATTAAAGCAACGCTCCTGGGTGGCGAGGTATTAATGTTACTCTATGTTATGGAAATGGTTTCCAAATGGCAGCTTTCTGACTTGCCATTTGGTGTAACGGTCGTAATGGCGGCACTTTAGCGGCATCGTTTGAGGCACTAAGAGGCGATTCTGGACTCGAATGTGTAACAAAAGCACTTTGTCTGGAGTTCGCTTTAGCAGGTTGGATGTGTGACGTACCCATAAGTATCACTGGGAAACCTGTTTGTCGGGGATTTAATGGATGAAATGAGGTATAAAGTAAGGATGGCCTTCATATTTAAATGTAGTGAACGAGAAGGTTTAAAATCAAGGTGAGTAAAGAGCCACTTCAAATGTAAGAAGGGGGAGAAGGGTACAGATTCCAACTGTTATGTGCAGAAGGGAGGGGGGGGGGGGGCTTACAGGGCTGCAGCTTTCAAATAAACAAATAAATACTTCAAATGTAAGGAGTGGGGAAGAGGAGGGGGGAGAAGGGTACAGATTTTTTTATATTTTTATTTTATAATGAATCGAGACTCGTGAAAGAGCTAACATTTATTTCACAAACAAAACAACCAGACAAACAAAATATACAAAAAGAGGGAGCGGAAGACAAGATGGGGAGAGAAGGGGAAGCACACAACCACAACATGTGAGAGCAGGGAGAAGTGTGGGAGGGAAAAGATTCCAACTGTTATGGGGAAAAGCGGGAGGCTGAACAGTTTATGTGTTCTATCCACCGATAGGTCCGATCTGGATTCGGACCTGAAGCAAAATCGAATGGGCTTGTTCTTGTCACTTACCCAACTCATCCACCAAGTTTTGTTATGATTCGTCCACAACTTTTTGAGATATCTTGATTTTTATCGTATTTTGCCCCATCTCACCCAATGGTGAAGAATCACTTTAAAATTCTCAAATCCAGATCTGGAAGAGGATCCGGATTTTCACCAAAATCGAATCATTTCGTCCTTGTCCCACATCCAACCTCTCCACCGAATTTTGTCCGAATCCGTCCACAACGTTTTGAAATATCTTGTTCGCAGACAAACAGACAGACAGACAGACAGACAGGGGTGAAAGCATAACCTCCATCCATCTTCGGTGGCAGAGGTAAAAAAAAACAAAAAAACTTCAAATGTAGCATAATGCTAGTAGATCCACTGTAGCATAAATGTAGCATAAATCTCCCCAATTGCCCCTCCCCTCCTAAACTCCCCCCTTGCCCCTACCCTCCTAAATTCCCCCCTTGCCCCTCCCCTCCAAATGTCCCCCCTTTCCCCTCCCCTCCAAATCTCCCCCCTTGCCCCTCCCATTCAAAACTCTCCCCCAACCCACCCCTTCAAATCTCCCCACCAACCATCCCTCCCAAATTCTCCCTCCTCCCACCTCCTTCTCAAAGCTGCCTCCTCCCCACTTCGTCTCCCTTCTATGTCATACCTCCACCTCCCCCAACCTTCTACTTTCCTCTGCCCCCCCTCAAACAACCCCTCACTGAACCTCATCCCATCACCATCAAACCTTTTGTCCTCCTCATCCTTCCCTTTCTTGTAACTCTTCTGTAATCTCTGACACACTATCAACTGCTCTTCCTACATCCCCCTCTCACCCTTAATCTGACCCTACCCCTCCCCTGTCCTGTCCTGCACCCGATGCTCCCCCTCTCTCCTCAATGACGGTATGGACCTCAAACATCCGGGGCCTTCGCTCAAACCTGATTGATCTCTCCATTCAGGTTGCTTCTGACAATCCAGACTTGATCTGCTTAACAGAAACTTTCCTCCTTCAAGATGTCTCTGATTCCTTAATATCTCTTCCTGGTTACTCCCTCCTCCGGTACGATAGACCTGAGCCTCGTCCTGGTGGTGGGGTGGCTACCTTTATCAATAACTCTCTTCCTCACTCTCCTTGCACTGCCCTCTCTCCACCCCACCCCCAGGAGTACCTCTGGCTACGGCTTCCTCTCCGCTCCCACCTTTTGTTCATATGTGTTCTGTACCGTCCTCCAAACAGTGATGACTCCATTTACATTTCGCTGTCGGACAACATGGGCTAACTTCTATCAACTCATCCAAACTCTCTCTTCCTCATATGTGGCGACTTCAACTGTCATCATGCCAGCTGGCTGGGTGTGGGTTCATCTCTCACCAGCCACGGCCCCTCAGCAAAGGACTTCTGCGACTCATTGGGACTTACACAATCTGTCAATTTCCCGACCCAGGTCTCAGTCAATGGAGTATCTTCTCTTCTGGACTTGGTTATGACTAACTTCCCTGCAAATGTCTGCTGCTCTTCTTCTGCTCCAAAAGGTTCTTCTGATCATGTGCTTGTTAAAGTGGACATCTCTCTGGCCATTCTCAGAGAGCCTCCTCAGCGCCGACGAGTCTGGCATTTCACTCAGGCCGACTGGCGCAGTCTGCAAGCAGCCATCAATCAACTGGACTGGTCTCCCATCTCTACTGCCTCTGACATCAATTCTTCCTGGGAATTCTTCCAAAGCAAACTGATCTCTCTCATGCACAGATTTATCCCATCTCGTCTTCAGTTGTCTTACCCTTCCTCCCGTCCATGGTACACTGAATCTTGTGGTGAGGCAGTTGCCCTGAAACAACTTGCCTTTGCGTCTTGGAAGGCAAATCCAACTGAAGGCAATCTCAGTTCCTTCCACCAAGCTCGAAACAAGTGTGTGTCTACCCTCAGGAGTGCCAGGAAGCACTATCTCTCCACACTCAAGAATGAACTCTCAAACCTGTCTCCTTCCTCCAAATCCTGGGGCGTCTGGTCAAATCCGTTTCTGGTGTTTGTTCCCCCTCCATCCCCTCCCTTACCTCAAATGGCTACACAGTTGACACCGCACGTGACAAAGCCGAATGCCTCAACTCTGTGTTTGCCTTAAAATCTTGTGTCCCAAACCCATCTCTCTCTGTTCCCACCTTTCCCAGTCGAACCCAACTGCTCCTGGACTCTGTGTCCTTCTCTCCTGACAAGGTGGAGAAGTTTTTATCAAACCTCGACTCTGATTCTGCAACTGGACCAGATGGCATCAGCCCACCGATCCTAAAATCCTGCTCTGCCGCTCTATCTCACCCTCTCTGTCAACTTCTCTTTTGCTCAAGGTCATCTGCCAGCATCTTGTAAATCAACAAACATGACCGCTTTAAACAAAAAGGTACAAAAACAGATCCTTGCAACTACAGACCAATCAGCCTGCTCCCAATTATCAGCAAAGTCATGGAATCCATCATTGCTTCGGATATCAAATCCTTCCTCTTCTCCAATGGCTTGATCTCTGATCATCAATTTGGATTCAGACCAGGTCATTCTACTCTGGACCTGTTGCTTCTGCTGTCTCAACAATGGATGGAGGTCCTCAATGCCAAACAGGAAATTAGAGCTGTCTCAGTTGACATATCACGTGCCTTCGATACGGTCTGGCACCCAGCTCTGCTCACCAAACTCTCCTCCTATGGTATTCATGGAAATCTCCACTCATGGCTTGCGGACTTCCTCTCTGGTTGTAGGCAACGTGTGGCCCTGAATGGATTTCTCTCATCTCCCCTTCCTGTTCTGGCTGGAGTTCCCCAAGGTAGTGTTCTGGGCCCTGTGCTATTTCTGGTCTTCATCAATGATCTCTCCGACTCTCTGGAAAATCCTCTCTATCTCTTTGCTGATGACTCCACGATCTGCCGCTCCATTCCTCATCCCTCAGATCGGCAGTCTGCAGCCTCCTCACTCTCTGCAGACCTGGACAAAATCACAGACTGGTCAAACAAGTGGAACATGTCTTTCAATCCTGACAAATCTCACACTCTTACAATGTCTCTCCGAAAAGACCGACTGGACAACCCTCCCATCTACTTTCTCAACAAACCTCTCCAAGAAGTTCTGTCGCTCAAGCTTTTGGGTCTCACTATCTGCCATGATCTTTCTTGGGAAAACCACATTTCCAAGCTGGCCTCCAAAGCCAGTCGCCGACGAGGCATCCTCCGTCGTGCGAAGTCCTTCCTTCGCACACCTGAGCTCCTCACCACATACAAGGCTTTCATCCGCAGCTCAATGGAATACTGTTCCCCCCTCTGGGCTGGTGCTCCTGCCTCACACCTTGCTCGGCTTCACGCCGTTGAGGCCAAAGCTTTCAGAATCATTGGAATCTCCTGCGATGAAGTCAACTCCGAGGGCCTTTCACTCACTCACCGCAGGCAGGTTGGTGGTCTTTCTGGCTTCTCCCGACTCCTCTTCGCCTTGCCCCCCCCAGTTCTCTCTGGGCTCTGTCCCCCCAATATTCCTTCAGGTCGCACAAGATCTGCCTGCAACCCTCTTATGGTTAAACTGCCAAAATCTAGGCTCTCTGCTCACCTTCACTCTTTCATCCCCTTTTCTCCCGCCTCTGGAACAAACTCCCCCACTCCCTTCAATCCCACTCCTCCCTCCAGGTCTTTAAAACAGCTGTTCACCTCCATCTCTTATCTTCCCCCATCCAAAACCTTGATCTTTTCTACCCCCGGTAATTCACCCCAGAGTCCTTGCAGTGTTCATACGTTTTATACCTCTCCCACCTCCCCCCAAGTCCTTCCGATGTCCCTGCTCTCAAATGTCGTGTTTGTGTCCTCCCCCCTCTCTCCCCATATTGTCTGCCGCTCCCCTTGTTTTTTGTGTTTTGTGTGTCGGTTTGACTTTTTGTGTGATTAATGTTAGCTCTTTCACGAGCCTCGCTCTTGTATACAAAAAAAAAAAAAATCCAAATTCAAATGTGCTGGAGCACTCAAAATCGAATGGAAATAAAGTTGAGTTCCAAAAATTCCATAACAAATAGGTACGAAAATAACATTAAGTCACGTGGACATTTTACAAAGTGGGTGGAAGGGGATTCAAAATACATTTACTGAACAACAAAGAGCAATCTGAGATTGCAGACCCTCGCCAGGATGTGTTATTAGTGTTTTTTAAGGCTTTTGTGTTAAAACAAATATGGTGGCCGAACCACGTGACCGATGACGTCATCATTTTTTTTTCTCCACAAAGTCACAGGTAGTAAGTAGGTTGGAGACAGCAACCGCCCAGGGTAGTACGAACATCCTGACTTAGGAGCGTTAAAGTGGTGCCTGGAACCATGTTACACTCTCCATGTCAGGATTGCTGGTCTTACTTTCTGTCTCACTCAAACTACAGCTACTGGGCTAGCTTCAACCTCTCCTTCTCACAAACAAACATCATACACTTTTCATCATACACGTTTCTTCTCTTTTATTTAAAGCCTGGCCCCGATGAGGGGAGGCCATATGGTCCATGCCTGCAGCCTCCAACATAAAAAAAAATTATCCCGACATTATGCTCAAGAAATTTCATCTTGATCGGATGAAGTTTTGTACATGTCGAATTATGACGTCATAATGGAGGGACCTATGACATCATCATTAACATGTGTTATTCCCCATGGAGTGTTCTTTACAATGAGCCATGTCTCAATTTTTTCGATGCAGCGCTTTCAGAGATATAGAGGTGCAACGTTTTTCAGATTTTCCAAGATGGCGCCCGTAATACGTGATATATTACGTCATAATTATTGTTACAAAATTCTACAGGTGGAGGTGCACCAATGGTAAAAAAAAAATTCCTGTTAAGCGGACCAACGGTTGCAGAGAAAATCACATTTATTCTGTACAGACAAATAGACAGACAGAGAGACAGACAAACATACAAATGAAAAATCACTCATTGAGCAACACATGGCAAAAGAGAACAAAGTAGAATGGCACTCAGTGGAGTATCATTTTAACTTCACAAATGCTTGGTGGTTGAATTATGTGACCTGATATGCAAAAACTTCTTTCTTTTTTTTTCTATACAGAATCGAGGCTCGTGAAAGAGCTAACATTTATCACACAAACAAATCAAACAGACAAACAAAATATATAAAAAGAGGGAGCGGTAGACAAGATGGGGAGAGAAGGGGAAGCACACAAACACAACATTTGAGAGCAGGGACATCGGGAGATGTGTGGGAGGGAGAGGGCTTGGGGGAGGAGGCGTGGGAAGGGTGGGGGTGTGGGGGGTGGGAGAAGTATAAAACACAAGGGCACCAAGGACTTCCAGGAAAGAAGTTCGTATTTTAAAAAAGTGGATTTGGGGTGAAATTCACGGGGGTAGAAAAGATCAAGCTTTTGGATGGGGGAAGATAAGAGATGGTGGTGAACAGCTGTTTTAAAGACCTGGAGGGAGGAGTGGGATTGAAGAGAGTGAGGGAGTTTGTTCCAGAGGCGGGAGAAAAGAGGAATGAAGGAGTGAAGGTGAGCAGAGAGTCTTGATTTTGGCAGTTTAACTAAAAGAGGGTTGCAGGCAGATCTTGTGCGACCTGTAGGAATATTTGTGGGACAGAGCCCAGAGAGAGCTGGACGGGGCAAGGCCAGAGAGGAGTCGGTAGAAGACGGAAAGACCACCAACCTGCCTGCAGTGAGTGAGTGAAATGCCTTTGGAGTTAGCTTCATCGTGGGAGATTCCAATGATTCTGAACGCTTTGGTTTCAACAGCGTGAAGACGAGCCAGGTGTGAGGCAGGAGCACCAGCCCAGAGGGGAGAGCAGTATTCCATTGAGCTGCGGATGAAAGCCTTGTATGTGGTGAGGAGCTCAGGTGTGCCAAGGAAGGACTTCGCACGACAGAGGATGCCCAGTCGGCGACTGGCTTTGGAGGCCAGATTTGAAATGTGGTTTTCCCAGGAAAGATCATGGCAGATAGTGAGACCCAAAAGCTTGAGTGACAGAACTTCTTGGAGAGGATTATTCAGAAAGTGGATGGGAGGGTTATCCAGTCGGTCGTTTTGGAGAGACATCGTAAGAGTGTGAGATTTGTCAGGATTGAATGACATGTTCCACTTGTTTGCCCAGTCTGTGATTTTGTCCAGGTCTGCAGAGAGTGAGGAGGCTGCAGACTGCCGACCTGAGGGATGAGGAATGGAGCGACAGAGAGTAGAGTCATCAGGAAAGAGATAGAATGGATTTTCAAGAGAGTCAGAGAGATCATTGATGAAGACCAGAAAAAGCACAGGGCCCAGAACACTGCCTTGGGGAACTCCAGCCTGAACAGGAAGAGGAGATGAGAGAAACCCATTCAGGGCCACACGTTGACTACGACTAGAGACGAAGTCCACCAGCCAGGCGTGGAGATTTCCATGGATACCAAAGGAGGAGGGTTTGGTGAGCAGAGCGGGGTGCCAGACCGAATCGAAGGCATGTGATATGTCAAGAGAGACAGCTCTAATTTCCTGTTTGGCATTGAGGACCTCCATCCATTGTTGAGAAAGCAGAAGCAGCATGTCCAGAGTCGAGTGACCAGGTCTGAAACCAAATTGATGGTCAGAGATCAAGCCATTGGAGAAGAGGAAAGATTTCATATCCGAAGCAATGATGGATTCCATGGCTTCGCTGATAATTGGGAGAAGGCTGATTGGTCTGTAGTTTCTAGGATCTGTTTTTGCACCTTTTTTGTGCAAAGCGGTGATGTTGGCTGATTTCCAAGCAGATGGCAGAGCACCTTGAGCAAAAGAGAGGGTGAAGAGAACAGAGAGAGGGAGTGGAAGTGCGGAAGAACAGGATTTTAGGACCCGTGGGCTGATGCCATCAGGTCCAGTTGCAGAATCAGAGTCGAGGGTTGACTGAAACTTTTCCACCTTGTCAGGAGGAAAGGACACAGAGTCCAGGAGCAGCTGGGTACGACGGGGTGCGGTGGGTCCAGAGAGGGATGGGTTTGGGACACAAGATCTAGAGGCAAACACAGAGTTGAGGCATTCAGCTTTTTCACGTGCGGAGTCAGCTGTGTAGCCGTTTGAGGTGAGGGAGGGGATGGAGGGCGAGCAAACACCAGAAACCGATTTGACCAGACGCCACCAGGATTTGGAAGAGGGAGACAGATAAGGGAGTTTGGTCTTGAGAACGGAGATACAGTCACGTGAAAAAGTAAGTACACCCCATGCAAAGTTTTGACTTTTTCAACATATTTCAACATACAGCTATTTAATCTTCATTTCAACAATATTGATAGATAAAGGTGATATAATATAACAAATATCATGAAACATTTACATTTTGTAGTCCATTGTATAATTTAAATAAACATAAATGCAAATTTCACATGTGGAAAAAGTAAGTACACCCTTGGCTCTAATAGGTGGTATTGCCCCCTTTGGCAGAAATGACCTCAAGTAGGCGTTTCTTATAACTGTCTGCCAGTCTCTGACATCGACTGGGAGATATTTTTGCCCACTCCTCCATGCAGAATTATTTCAGCTGTGCGATGTTTGAGGGGTTTCTTGCATGCACAGCTCATTTCAAATCCCCCCACAACATCTCGATGGGATTTCGATCCGGGCTTTGACTTGGCCATTCCAGAACCCACCTTTTCTTTCTTTTCAGCCATTCCTTGGTGGATTTACTGGTATGCTTAGGTTCATTGTCATGTTGCAAGGTCCACCTTCGGTTGAGCTTCAACTTTCCGACAGATGGCCTCACATTATCCTCAAGCACCCTCTGGTACAATGAAGAATTCATAGTGGATTATATGATGGTGAGCTGCCCAGGCCCTGATGCAGCAAAGCTGCCCCAAACCATAATATTTCCACCACCATGCTTTACAGTTGGTATCAGGTTCTTGTGGTCAAATGCTGTCTTTGGTTTTCGCTAAACATGTCTTCTGGTACTGTGGCCAAATAGCTCTACCTTTGACTCATCTGTCCAGAGCACATTGTTGCAGAAGTCCTGGTCTTTGCCTGGGTGTTCATTGGCAAACTTTAGTGTTGCCCTGATGTTCTTTCTGGACAGCAAAGGTTTCCTCCTGGCACACCTCCCATGTAGATCAAATTTGTGCAGCCTCTTTCTAATGGTAGACTCGTGCACTTTGACATCAACAGTGGCAAGAGCTACCTGTAGGTCCCGTGATGACATTCTGGGGTTCTTAGAGAGTTCTTTCAGCATCTTGCGGTCTGCTCTCGGGCTGCACTTGCTGGGGCAGCCTGGCCTGAAAAAGTTGGCAGTTGTTTGGAATCTTCTCCACCTGTAGATGATCTTCCGGACAGTCGAATGATTGATTTCAAATTGTTTGGAGATCTTTTTGAATCCCTTCCCAGACTCGTAGGCATCTATAACCTTCTTTCTGAAGGCCTCAGAGAGCTCTTTTGATCTCGGCATGGTGACGCCACACACCTCAACAACAAAGAGCAAACCAAACTAAATGTCTGAGGTTTCAATAAGACAGGTTCCTCCAAGATCCTCTCTAACGATGTTCTATTCATTTGCACCTGAGCTGGTGCACATAATTCTAATTTTAGGTATTTGAAGTCGTGATAAATGTCGGGGTGTACTTACTTTTTCCACATGCGAAATTTGCATTTATGTTTATTTAAATTATACAATGGACTACAAAATGTAAATGTTTCATGATATTTGTTATATTATATCACCTTTATCTCTCAATATTGTTGAAATGAAGATCAAATAGCTGGATGTTGAAATATGTTGAAAAAGACAAAACTTTACATGGGGTGTACTTACTTTTTCACGTGACTGTATATTGTTTCCTGGCTCTCCTGAGGGTGGACACACACTTGTTTCGGACTTTGTGAAAGGAAATAAGATTTCCTTCCGTTGGATTTGCTTTCCAGGAGACGAAGGCAAGTTGTTTCTGGGCAACAGCCTCACCACAAGATTCCGTGTACCATGGACGGGAGGAAGGGTATGACAACTGAAGACGAGATGGGATAAATCTGTGCATAAGAGAGAGCAATTTACTTTGGAAGAATTCCCAGGATGAGTTGATGTCAGAGGTGGTAGAGATGGGAGACCAGTCCAGATGATTGATGGCTGCTTGAAGTCCGTGCCAGTTGGCCTGAGTGAAATGCCAGACTCGTCGACGCTGAGGAGGCTCTCTGAGAATGGTCAGAGAGATGTCCACTTTAACAAGCACATGATCAGATGAGCCGATTGGAGCAGAAGAAGAGCAGCAGACATTTTTAGGGAAGTTAGTCAAAACCAAGTCCAGAAGATAAGATGCTCCGTTGACTGAGATTTGGGTCGGGAAATTGACAGATTGTGTTAGTCCCAGTGAGTCGCAGAAGTCCTTTGCTGAGGAACCATGGCTGGTGAGAGCGGTACCCACACCCAGCCAACTGGCATGGTGACAATTGAAATCACCACATATGAGGAAGAGAGAGTTGGGGTGGGTCGATAGAAGTTGGTCCATATTATCAGACAGCGAGATGTAGATGGAGTCATCACTGTTTGGTGGATGGTACAACACACATATGAACAAAAGGTGGGAGCGAAGGGGAAGCCATAGCCAGAGGTATTCCTGGGGGTGAGGTGGAGAGAGGGCAGTGCAGGGCGAGTGAGGAAGAGAGTTTTTTTTATAAATATAGCAACACCACCTCCAGGACGAGGCTCAGGTCTATCATACCGGAGGAGGGAGTAACCTGGGAGAGATACCAAGGAATCAGAGACATTATGAAGGAGGAAAGTTTCTGTTCAGCAGATCACAGCTGGTTTGTCAGAAACAACCTGTATGGAGAGATCAGTCAAGTTTGAGCGAAGGCCCCGGATGTTTGAGGTCCATACCGTTAATGAAGAGGAAGGGGGAGCATCGGATACAGAACAGGGGGGGCGAGGGGTAGGGTACGATGTGGAAGAGGAGGAAGTGGTAGGGAGAGCTGCTGAAGGTGTGTCAGAGATTTCAGAATAGCTTGGAGAAAGGGAAGGATGGGACAGACAAAAGGTTTGATGGTGATTGGGTGAGGCACAGTGAGGTGTTATTTGAGGAGGGGGACGAGCGAGGCAGAAGGTTGGGGGAGATGAAGGTGAAAGTTGGAAGGGGGAAGAAGCAGGGAGGACGCTTTGAGGAGGAGGGGTGAGAGGGGAGTCTAGGAGGGGAGGAGTGAGGGAGAGTCTCGGAGGGGAGGGGTGTGGGGGGAGTTTAGGAGGGAAGGGGCAAGGGGGGAGATTTGAAAGGGATGGGTGATGGGAAGGATTTGAAGGGGAGGGGCAAGGGGGAAGATTTGAAAGGGATGGGTGATGGGGAAGATTTGGAAGGGAGGGGCAAGGGGGAAGATTTGAAAGAGATGGGTGATGGGGAAGATTTGGAGGGGAGAGGCAAGGGGGTAGATTTGGAGGGGAGTGGTGATGGGGAGGTTTTGGAGGGGAGGGGTGATGGGGAAGTTTTGGAGGGGAGGGGTGATGGGGAAGATTTGGAGGGGAGGGGTGAGATTGGATTTTAGAAAGTGTCCGATTAATGGGAAACGAACATTTATTGCAAAATGAGTTTCTTGTGAACTTCGAGTCAAAAATATGTTTGAGGACGCTGAAAGAGGGGTGGAGTGCAGGAGAGTTTTGGGAATGTAGAAAAGAGGAACTGTAAGAGATGGAATTTTTTTTTGGAATGAATAGATTTTGTGAGCAAGTCGAAAGCATCCTTTTATTTAAGAAGAAGAAAAAGGTGTTATAATACAGACTTGGCATTTAATATGGAATATTTTTTTTGTGGGGGTGAACTTACTTTTCAAGATGTCTTAGAACCAAAAGTTCATTGGAATTATGTTGAAATTATTCTTGATTTTGTTAATGTGACCTTTAGAAGAAACAAAAACCACATTTGACATTTTGAAACAAATAAATTGATCCTTGAAAGTGATGTAAACTGATATCGAACTCAATTCATGGACAGTACTGTGTTAAACTTCTGTGCGTTTTCCAGAAGTAGCTCTTTATTTTGCACATTAGCCAAAAAAAATTTCAACAAAATCAAATGTTAAATTACAACTGGGATTACGGACAGTAAAATTACAGTTCAGTACTTTGTGTAACCCCCACGAGCATTCAGGAGAGCACGTACACGTTGAGGCATGCTGTTCACGAGATTTGCCAAGGTTTGGACAGGAATCGCTTGCCATGCAGTGACAATAGCCTGCTGCAATTCACGCACAGAGGTCGGCTGCTGGTCCAAGTGATCGATTTGACGCGTTAATTCTGCCCACAAGTTCTCTATTGGATTCATATCCGGGGACATGGCAGGCCACTCCATATGCTCTACACCACGGTCAGCAAGAAAGTGTTGGATCATGCGAGCACGATGAGGCCGTGCATTGTCATCTTGGAAGACAAAGTTTCCTCGAAAGGCTGCACAAGCAAATGGAAGCAATGTTTCTTCCAGAATGGCCCTGTACTTGAACTGGTTCAGGTTTCCATTCAGAACAACCAGGTCAGTTTTGCCCCCTGCATGAAAAGCAGCCCAAACGGTCACCCCACCACCTCCAGCTTGGACTCTTGGCACTATACAATCTTTGTTGTAGGCTTCATGCACTTGTCTGCGCACTCGGACGTGGCCATCTTGACGATAGACCAGAAATCTAGACTCGTCACTGAAGATCACGTGATTCCAGTGTCCTGGCTGCCATTGACGGTGCTCTCTGGCCCACTGCAATCAGCGCTGACGGTGTTGTCTGGTCAGGCGTGGCTTTCTCAGGGGACGCCTGGCACGATAGCCTGCTTGAACCAGTCGTTGGTTGACTTGCCTGCTGGATACAGGCACATTTGTCAGTTGCTGCCACTCAGCCCTAAGCCGATTAGCTGACTTGGTACGGCCATTGCGGACTAACCGGTGCAGCTGGCGATCATCCCTCCTTGTGGTTCTGCGGGGACGTCCTGGCCTCGGTATTGGAGTAGGGACACCCCTCTGAGCATTTCGTTTCAGGATCTTTGACACCTGACCTTGAGTGATGCCATACTCCAGAGCAATAGCATGCTGTTTCATGCCGTAATTTCGTAAAGCCACCACTCCATGACAAACAGCATTGTCGAGTTTAGGGACCATCTCCAGAGGAAGCGTCAATAACTTTTGGAGATGTGCAGCAGTTGTTTTCCACTAATACAGAACGCAACAACCCTTGTATACCCGACTGTGAAGCCAATCATCAAATGCACCTGTCCATACATTTTGCCATGCCACCTGTGATATAATCCTGTTGTTGACTTCTTGCTGCGACAGACAATCAGTAACATGGTTCTTTTAACAAATAAATCACCAAAGTGTAAAAGAAACTCACCAGATTGATATACTGAGTTAAGAAAGTA